>NC_141560.1:31944394-32426894 GCF_036417535.1 Chlamydotis macqueenii
GGAGTAACAATGAGGGATTGGTGCCATTAGTAGAATAATTAAAATGTTATATTTTGTGAGTTTTGTTTCCTTATCTTTTAACCAGAAAAAGATGATTTTTCTTTACAATCATACTATAAAGTCATAGCTACAACACAATACTCTTTATTGTTAAACCTTGCCTTGATTTTCTGCACGAGAACAAAGAAGACCTTGCTGAACTTGTAGCATTCTCATGGCACCATTCAAAGAGCTATTCTAGCAGTCAGCCAATATGTCAAGTAGAAATTAAGCTGAACTTTTTAGTGGAAGATGATATTTCAAGGCTCTAGGTTACTATTGTCTGGAGTGGCTGGGACACTCTTGCAGCTGATTTTTGAAGTATTGCTTTGCCAATTAAAAATGTCTTCTAACAACAGATTATATAACTATATACATATGTGTGTAGGTAGCAGTTATGGCATATAATAGATAGAAACCAAGGTGTCCTGCATCTTGATAGTTTGTTTAATTATATCAATTTTGCAGCTAAGATACACAGTTACAGGCACTAACTGAGAGGCTGCTTATTCATTAAGCTGATTCACTTGTTTTTCTTTCGTAGTACGAAAACACACAAAACCTGAAAGTCATAGTCTTAGTTAAATAAAAAGCTTATAATTAGTTAAGTCATGGTTATATCTCACAATGACTTGATATAATGCATAGATAAGTGCATATTAAATGTAGCTAGAAACAGGTCAAGTTCAGTTCTTACCTTGTTAGCATCCTTCTGGCCTCAACAACTCACAATTCTGACCTCAATAACTCACAATCTGCTGTTTTGTTTGATGCGTGAGAGACAGAAAGGAAGATTTCCTGGGCAACAAGGGAGGTCCAACGCTTGATCTTAGACTGGATTTCATCTTTCTTTACTTTTCTAAACGTTGGGCAGAGTCACTAAGCTAGTCAATTAGAGACAGATATAAGCCATTCCAGAGGGTATTCAACCATATTTATTTTGCATGCCTCTATTAGATGAAGATGAATTGCTGTTTAAAGGGATCTGTACTTCATCACTGAAAACAGAGGTACCCGAGACAACTAGCTCACTTAAATTGCTGGTTACTGAAGTTAGGTAAGTTAAACCCTGTCTTTGATTTTGAAACTTAAAATGTATTCTTTACCAGTATCTTTATTGATTAAATTTGTTTTCCTGAATATGAGTTTTTATATAGGTGCCTAAACACATCTTACAACTCGCATCCATAGAGCTTCCTGGCTAAAGTCTTTGTAGCAACCTCCATTCCCTACATTTTGTTAAGTTAGTCATTACTCAGATGTTGATCTTTTTGGTCATCCCATGTTCTATTTAGGAAATATTTTGCAAAAGTTTTGAAAAAATCTTGGCATGATATTATTTGAACCTGTATTCTTTTCTTCGGGGGGATTTAATTCAATCCCCCAAATCACACAACAGCTTTCCGAAAACAATTTCACATTTTCGACGTTAAAACAACCACCAGATGGCGACCTTACAATTACATAAATAAAACACGAAAAGAACGTGATTGGGTTTTCCTTGGTTTATATTTAGTGGAGTTATTTTGGTTTTGGTTTTTTTTTTTTAAAAAAAAAAAAAAACAAAACCCTTGAATAGCATAAACTGTCTTCAGATGTTTCACTTGGCTGCAGGTTTTATTAGAGCTGTGAATCCCTTAAATTCTTCAGTTTTCCATTCTCCACTGTGATACACTGCAGTCCTGTCCCTTTTATCAAATCTCTAATTACTGACACAGAAAACACTAGCACAGTGGTGACTCCCATAAAGTATGCAGTGCTACATTTATCAATGAAATTATCATCAGTATGTCATTGCTTCCCATTTTGTATAGTAGCGAAGTCTTTTTAAAGACTTTTCAGTTTGCACAGCCAGGCTCACAAATTGATCTGTCTGTCAAACTGATGCAGGTGCTAGACTGATGCAAGTGCCAGACACATACTAAGAGCCTTATCCAAAGCCTGAAGCCTCAGCTGGGAGGCTTTCCACTGCTTCCAATAAGCTTTGGGCCAATCCCCCTTTTTTTTTTTTTTTTCCTTTCATTCTCTGTCTGATATATAACTAGGAAGGATTTGATGTAAAAAGCAATTTCCTGTAAAAACTATGTCCATAAAATACACTATTCTCCATCAATTTAAAATAGCAAAGTCAGGTAGTTAAAAATAATTTTTGGCAATATATGCAGCAGCCTTTCAATGTTTGATTATGCTAAGTTAAAAGAATAAAATGAGTAGAAGTTTACAGACCAGAGAAACTAAGTTTGATACTCAAAAAAATAGTAGAACAAATTACTAAACAATCAATTTATAAAAACCTAGAGGATAACAAGATGATGAGAAATAGCCAACATGGATTTGTCTGGAGCAAATCATGGCAAGCCAGCCAAATTCCCTTTTCTGGGAGGGTGACTGGCCTAGTAGATAAGGCAGAAGGCAATAGATGTGGTGTATTTTGACATTTGAATGAAAATTTCCACTTACCATTTCTGCAAGCAAATGTAATGAAATCACCATATGGGTACAAAACTAGTTAAAAGCCATGCTCAAAGATTAATTAACACTGATTCATTGTGTGACTAGAAAGTCTGTCCTGAATCCTTTTCTGGTCAGCACTTGCATCAGTAGTTTGAATGACGAAATAAAATGTAAGTTCACATGAACCGCAGACACCCAAGTTGGGACAGTTGACACACTACTGAAAAGAGGACTGGAATTTGAAGTAATCTTGATAGACTAGAGAAATCATTTAAAAATCAAGAAAATGGAATTCAGTTAGATGAGAACAAAGTATTGCTCTTAGAAAACTGAAAGCAGGTTCACAGGTATAAGACGGGAAATAAGTAGCTGCAAATGGGAAATAATTCTGGAAAGATAAACTCCTTCACTCACTGTGTGCAATGAATCTGAAGCATACAAATTGTTCCTCTGCTTTGTTTGACATTGATAAGGTCTCGTGGAGTATTTCAACCAGTTTTGGGAATAATGCTTTCGGGTACAGATTAACTGGGGTCAGTCCTGAGGAAGCTAATTAGGAGGGCAAAGTGTTTCTAAAATATGATTGACAGAAAGGTTGAAAGAACTGATCTTTCAGGTTACAGAAGACTTCAGTGACATAAGAGTTTTTCAGGATCAAACAAAAACTTTTTATAAAGAAAATAGTACACTTTATGCCACTGGATAGGGCAAGAAATAGTGATATCATTTTACAGAAAGGAAGATTTAGACAGTGTATGCTAAGAAAGGCTTTCTTACTACAAAGTTAATTAAATATACAAACTAGTTAATGAGCAAGGTTATGAAATTTCTCTTCTTGGAGAGAAAACAAATGAAACAAACCTGTGAGAGACAGGTTATTCAATCCAACCTTAGGAAAAATAAAAGGAGGGGGGTTTTTTTGTAAGGAAAAAAAAAGCTTTTGAAAAAGCTTAAGTTAAATAGCCATATTTATGACTATTTTTGCCAGAGGTAAAATTCCTCAAAGAAGCTCACCCATCATTCCCTTTCAAAATGGTTACCATTTCCTATTATTCTTAATGAGATTCAGTGAAGATGCTGTGCCCTCTTTCAAAATTCTCATTGTTTCCAGAGAGAAAAACCAGCAGACATCGTTCTTAGGAACAAATTGAAAACAATGGGGGGCAGATAACCATCTCAGAACAAACACCTAGAAGTTGGCAAGCTTTGAAAGAAGACAGTGCTGCATGGAATCTTTTGCAGAATAGTATTCATCAGCCGCTGTGGAAGAACTAGCTTCAGGAATGAGACTATGGAGGAAAAATCCTTTCATCTTACATGACATGAAGTACAGGCTGTACCAAAGAATCCTACAAGTTTTAACCAAGGGTCACAGAAAATCCTTACACTTACTTTGTTCTGAGGATGATTGAAGACAAAGGAGCATTAACATATATTTATGTTAAGCCCAAGTTATTTGTGATCAATTTTAAAAATACATTCATGAAAGCTTATTTTGAAATTTTTAGGGGAAAAAAAAGATAACTTTGTTCCAAAATAAAGTAATTTGATGTGTGTTTTGCATACAAAGCTTAGATCATTCTTAACTCTAGAACTGCAAGCAGTACCTCCACGGCATATATTAAGATAGTAGTATATAGAACAGAGAAAAAAAATATTTTCTGATTGTACCTTCCAATGAAGCTAGGAAGGAAAAAAAAAAAACCCACAGAATAAAATAATGAAAAATATTAAGGATATGTAAAAAAGGAATGATTTAGATAACCATTTTAAATTTTCACAGCATGCCACACTGTAGGAGAGACTTCCATGGTCATGACATTTTTAATTCATAGCACTTTCTTCACACTCATTTTGTGACGGTGAAGAGTGGAAATAAGAGACATATGTAAGGCTGTGTAGGTTTTAACTGAAGTGTTTACTTTGTTCTGAGGAATGTTTTATCAAACTGGCAAATCTGGCATAGAATGAAGATTACAGAATCAGCAATGCAGTGGAATATCTTTCAAATACCCTTACTGTGCTTCAGCAGTATGGATACACATTGTCCATGCCTAAGTGAAGCCACTTAAGAGTATGCAGGGCTTTTATTTCCTCTCTGGACAATCATACACTCATTTTTTTTTTTGCTGAAATTTTGTTATATGCTTGTCACTAAAGACCAAATAAACATAATTTTCCCAATCCCATAAAGCTGTTGAAATCACAGAAGCAACCTTCATCTTTTTAACTTCTTGCATTCCCAGGGAGAGGTAGGGAGAGGCAAATATCAATGGAAGAATCTAAATGCTATGGGCTGAAAGCTTCGTATTGCTTTGAAAATAATTTACACTGTAGGAGTGCTCTGTTGCATATGTTTTTATTTTGAAATATTCACTACTTATTACTTGTTCACAATTTATGTTGTACTCAGCTGGTAATTTTCAGTTACGACTAATAAGATAAGTAAAAAAACTCAAAAGATTCTGTGAAATTGTGTAAGATACTACTGCTTGGTTTTTAAAATTTCTTTACCATCAGCAGTACTGTCGTGGAAAGAGACTGAGAGCTGCCAGCCCTTCCCAAGTAGATGATCCAGGAATCTCTGGAGGAATTTTTGAACCTGAAAGCAAAAAATCTTTTTATTAGAGAGGAAAATATATAATCTCTAAATAGTTGAATAGATTTCTCTCCATGCATTGATTAACACTAAATCTTTCTAGATCTATTTCAGCTTTACTGTTCCCCTGGCATATGAGTTGTTGGCCAAGATATATATAGTTCAAACAGAATTCAGTTGAGAACTTCACTCATATATAAATAATATTCTCGCCTTACAGAACAATGACTGTCATACATACAATATTTTAATCAAATTAGAAGAGCTCTATCTATGGTGTAACTCTCATTCTGTGCTGCAGTGTTAATGCTGGGGATGATACCAAGTCTTAGCATGCAGCTGGAGGGAATGAAATCTTGAACTCTAGGCAAAATTTCACTATTTATTTTGATAATTACCACCACATACATTTGAACAAAATGAGAAGTGAAAATTACAAAATGACTAATTTCAAGAGAATTTTAAAAGTGCTTAGTATTCTTCTCTCTTGCAACTATAAAATTAAGCTGCTAATTCCAGTGGATTTGTCAATTCCCCAATTCTGATTGGCATTTTGTGAGGAAACAGAAGCAGCCCATGCACTGGAACAAAAAAAAAAATAATGCAAAGGAAAGAGTACTAAGTATTTTTATTTGATAAATTCTTAGGTCATATTATCCTTTTATTTTGGTCACCCAGAGGCATTTCAGAGTTCTGTGAAGCACTTCTGTTTCTAAAAAAGCTGATTTTTTTCCACAGGTTGAGGATGGAAAACTGGAATGTGTCATAAGAGAAGGGAGGCTTGGCTTGAATTGTTCAGCATATATATATTATCCGATACAGGTAGAAGGGCCAAAACATTGTGAGAGTTACCACATCAAAACTTCAAAGAAATGATAACATATCTTTTAAATTTTATGTCTGCTTTGTAGTTTGCTCCAAGCTTGATTCAATTTATTTCAGTTTTTCATATTATGCTTACTGCCTTTAAATTTTTCAATTATATTTTGAATATTGATGATTTTAATTTGGGTTGTTTGGACAGCTTGAGAATCCTTGGATGAAACCAAGAAATAACCCTCACTGAACTATATTTTCCAGCATTAAATAAATTAGATTTTTCTTTTGTTTTGAGTTCATAATGCAGTGAGGAATGAATTATTTTACTTCTGCTTACTGCTATTCCAGGGGTTTAAAAAGTTGTATCTATAATATACTGGAGTTTTGTTCAGCAAAATAAGGTACTATAGGTGACTTGCATTCATCTATGAATATTTGTCTCTTTCACTTTTTTTTTTTTTGTGTAATTAAAACTTACAAAAGGAGAGAATGGGAAAGAGATTTTTCCAAATTTAACCATTAATTCCTAGAAGAAGCCAATTATGGCATCTATCCTGGAGGATGTGCATAATAGGAGGGCAATGCAGAAGGAGACGAAGGCTGGTGTAAGTCGCCATAGAACTATGACTAGGTTTCTGTTTATGTGCTTTAACACAGGTTAGGATGGTTACTAGTGCAGTACAGTTTGATTTGGTGTGTAGAGAACATTAGAGAATATTCAAGCACTGCTAGACTAGAAAAGCCAAGGTGAAAAAATTAATATGCTCTTAAACAGAAATAGGAATTGCTGTGGATATATACAATGAATTTTAACAATACCTGGCACTCAACAAATGCTACCTGAGTATCTGGTAAATTTTTTAGGGCACAGTATTAAAAATATGATGGCTATAATGCAGAATTACATTCCAAACATAAATAGGAAATTAATTTTCTATTTTGATACACATGTATATAAAATGTTCCTGATAATATTAACATTGGTGTAGGTCCCGGTTCCACAAAACGTAAAGTGTAAGTCTATCTTTATTAATAAACTATATACAAAAATCTTGAACGTTCTTCAATCCCAACTCTAATTCTATGCTTCAATTCTGAGTCAATTCACCCGATGGTATAGGGTGGCTTGGAAATAAAGACAATTAGCAGATATATTTTGTTGTTATAATTTTTCAATAACATTGAGAACAAAATAAATCATAAAACTTAAATGGGCCTGTTCCAAGATGGGAATAGCATTTTTAATAGTGGCACAAAATAAGAAAATTTAGTCACAGATGTTTTTATGCTGTGTATTAGAATAACGTACTTATAACACAGAAAAGTAAATACAGGCAATTGGTGACTGGGATTAATTTATATTATATTGTCTTTAGACTAATTATCTTGTACCAGCAAGGTCAGATAACTTGTATACAACAATTCTAAGAAAGTAGCATGAAAGAATATTTGGCACAATATAGTTTTGCACCAAGGAGGTGCTAGTTCTTTTAGGATCTCAATAAGACAGGCACAAAATCTCAAGGCTGGTTTATCTGGTTTACTGTGTAAAAGATGGAAATTATAGCAATATTACAGTGATAGCAATCTTACATCCCTACTAATACTGGGAACCTCACTTATTGCGCCATAGGACAGTCTCTCTTTTTTGAACTCTGTATGCTGTGCAGAATTCCTCTCTATGGTGAGATTTAGTGGTCTTGCTATTCTTCACAACTTTGTAATATTCTTCCACATGAACCAAGCTATTGATCTCTTACCTGTACAAGACTGAAATTTCTTGATGGTGCGTCAATGTTTGCTGAGGGTGTCAGTCTTACACATCTCCAGAGGAGTGAGATCTTGCAAACAGTACATAGAGGTGGTACTGTTAAAGGCAGCACATACTAATGTATGTCCTTTGATTATTTTAGTCACGACACATGCTAACATAGAGTCTCTGCAACAAAGGCCTATTGGTTAAACTCTGCATAGATTATGCCTGAAATCACTGTCTCCTTGCTATGAGGTCTTCTGCAGTGGCCTACTACATCCTATGTCATGATTTCAAGCAGATTACTATGCAAGTTATATGCAGGTCAGTTTATGATTCATATTGTTGTCTAACAATACATAATGCTGTATTATACAAGGCTATGATAACCATGTTGAACGACATTATTTCTAATAGTGAAATTACAACAAAGTGTTCTGAATTCACCATGACACTCTAAACCTCATCATCATGTGAGCTTTCACACGTATGTCAATTTGATAGTGAGTGACTCACTGTGCTATGTGCAACACTAATTTTGGATATTCTCACCCTAGTATCCTCTTCACTCCTCTTTTTACAGGAGGTCTCACATGTACTCATGAGGGCTGTGAGTGGGGAATGAACATCAAAAGAAATGGACACATTAGCTTGGTTACCAATCCAGTACGAGGGAGTGATACAAAAAACTTGATACAGAGTCCGTATGCCCAGGACTGGGGCCTCATTGGTATAAAGCAATGTTATTTCTTTACACTCTGGTCAGCCACCTCACCTCATCCCTTGCTCCTTGTTCATTCAGGCACTCACCATGGGGGATACACCAGATGGCCCAGTTACCAAATTGTGATTTCTAACATAGAGAATTGTTATTGCAGGTGCGGTTATCAACGAGACTCGGCGTTTGAAGGGTTCATCAGGGGGATATCAGTGACAGGATAGCACCCACTTCATATCTGTAAAATAGAGCTATCCAAGTGGTGGAATAACTTACAAGCTGGGGAAATATTACAATCTTCCAGCTGCATGGTGCCAGTCCCACAGGGAGAGAGTTCAATTCACTCGTATCACTTTGAATCATTGTATGATCAAAGTGGTTTTCAAAAATGTGGAGTAACTTATGAGAGTGTAGATGTATAGTATCCCTGCCCATGTCCTAGATGCATAGCAGCCTTTTCCCCCAGATATTCCCATGTTTTTTTTATCAATATAAATCGTTCAAACTTCGGAGCTTTGTCTGTGTATAATCACACATAGAGACCATATGCTGCAGAGCACTCAAGGGCCTTTTTGACTTATTAGCCACCAGAGGTTAGACAAAAGGGAATTTCCTATTCTCATCTTCAGACCCTTCAGTCCATTCTTCATTAGAAGAGTTCCAAATATCTCCACCTGTATTTGGTTTATGTGGCAAAGTTTTGGTAGCAGGGAGGCTGCAGGAGTGGCCACTGTGAGAAGAGACCAGGGTCTGCCCCCATGTTGGACAGTTCCAGCTGGCTCCAAAACAGACCCATCACTGGCCAAAGCTGAGCCCATTAGTGATGCCTGTGGTGCTTCTGTGACAACATATTTAAGAAAGGGTGAAAAATGCTGTGCAGAAATTGTGAGAGAGAGAAGTGAGAAAAATGCAAGAGAAACAGCTCAGTAGACACCGAGGTCAGGGAAGAGATTACTCTGCAGGCCACACAGGAGCTGGCTTCTGGCAGGAGCTGCAGCCTGTGGAGAGGAGTCTATGCAGAATCATGTTTGCTGGCAGCAACTGTGGAAGGACTGTCTGTGGAGAGGACTAATGCTGCAGCATCTTGTGAAGGAACTGGAGCAAGGGAAAAGTGTAAGGAGGAAGGCATGGCAGAGACAAACTGTCAATGCCCCATTCTCCATCGACCTTGTGCTGCTTGGGGTGGAAGGAGGTAGAAGACTTGGAAATGAAGGAGCAGAATTTCTTGAGCAGCAATGTTTAATTTTTTTTTTGTCTCAGCAGTTTCTTGTATAACAATTTTATTATACAGTTATTTTCTAATACAGTGACACATGTGTGATAAAGCAACCAAGCTGCCACTTGCATAGTTAGAGAATTATGCAAAGGAAGAAATTTTTAATATATTCTGTAAAAAAAAACCACACCCTGTGAGAATGACAGGTAGGTCGTTGACTTAATGGAGGATTGGTCTGCAGATTTGATTCATTATATACCAGCGATCATGAGAGGAGGAAGTTGTACCAAGCAGATATGAGAAAGAATTATTTTGATTTAAATTCCTGGAATTTTCATGGTATAGCTGATAAAGTTTTCTTGAATTGAAGCAGTCAAAAAAAGTCTGTGTCTCACAATTATTAAACCTTTAATAAAATGCTTGGTTTCTTATAACCAGAACAGACTGTGAATCTGGAAGTACTGAAGTTGCTATTGCTTTTTTTTTGCTGTTGCTGTAGCATTATGAAAATGGTTAACACAATGAGAATAAGACTAGATCCTCTGCTGTTCTGCCTGTTTTCTTGAGGGATTCAAAGAAGGATTTAGTAGATCCTTCTCACAGTTTTTTTTTTGTCAGTGTTCAGTCCTGATGTGAATAAAAACTACTGAGACTTAATTATTTCCATTGAATTTATTCTATTTCTTCATGCATTTGTGAAGATTGAGATCTCTAAAGAATAGGAGTGTATGCTCTTTGTCTACATGCTCATTTTTACTACTTAAATTTTTGAGAAGGCTTTGCAAAGAAAAAGTACTCAAATTCTTTCTGTGCGAAAGCATTAAGGATTCTAGTAATCTGCTCTCTGTGTGCTTTAGACAGTTCACTGTGTCACCACCCAATCAGTGCCTATTCCTTTCAAGTATGTGCCTATACGTACTCTTACATTACAACTGCAGTTTCCTACTACAGAAATACAAAATATTCCAGTTTACAGATAATAGCCTCCCATGGTTGCCTGGTAAAAGGCAAGAAACTAGCTCATCTAAAAAACAATTCTGTTAAAATGCTGCACAAAAAAAAATCCAACTTACATGTTCAGAATTATCCCCTTGAGAAGGATATCCACTGACTATAGAAAAAGCTTACTAGCCTCCACAGAAGAATATTAATTTTAAGAATACCCAGCTTCTTCTGGAAGTGGTGGAGTTCTTGAGAACATATGTATTTGTACTTTCTTACACTATATTTGTTTTTTCATACACCTATAAATCCTTGATACTCCAGCACCTAAAAGCGTTGACACTCTTTCAGTTTTATGTTGAACAAAATGTCAATGGGTGACAACCCAGGTTTTACTGGTGCTGTACTCTAATTGAGCAGTACTACATATTGCTGAAATTCCAAAAGCCTTTGTAGTGAGCAATTTATCATTTTGACACTCTTTTCCCCAACACATGGGAAGCAGTAGTGACATGTTTAAACCTGTTTTTCATTGTAAGCCACTAAACTACTGATCACTAAAACCTGACCCAAACATTTAATATCCATTTAATATAAGAGTTAATGAACCAGATGGATCATACATTTCCTACCTTGCTCGTTGAGATAGGCATTTTAGCAGTGGCAAGGTTCACATAAAAACTTTGCTCTGTTGTTCTCATAGATAGTTTATGGGATTGGTACTCCTATTTGTTTAGTACTAGGTAGAAGCTCTATTTCTTTCCAAATCTGCTAAGTGTATTTGGCTATACAGTTCTTACATGCGTCTTCCCAGATAAGTACATCTTCAGTGTAGACAGTATCATCTGTCCCATCCAAACTGTAATGTTTTCTGACTGAAAGTATTTGGATGAGACTTTTCCAAAGGAAAGCTATATGTATATCTGCATATGTATGTATGCTTACGTACAGATATGTATTCTTCTCAAAAATGACATCTGCTGGAACTCTGCTAAAATATCTTGTTTGGAAAAATCATGGCTCTGAAAAATTATTTTGTTCCAGATGAAATGAAAAGATATGTAAGGGAAATAAATTAATAAACCTGTAATCTAAGAATGCATGTGTAATTATCAGGAAGCATGGCTGTAGACCAGATAAACTCGGGAAAAAAAGTACAAAACAAGGAAAGCTCAGCCTGGTAGGAGCTACTTGACATTGTCTAAAGCAATTTAATATTGACTGAAGCAAGTTAACATAGTCTTATTCAAAATAACAGGAGATCAGTTTAGCAAGCTATATTGGCATGGTGTATAGAATGTTTCTCTGAAATCCAGCTACAGCAATTGGAAAAACAGAGCTATTATAATAATGTGAAAATAGTCTGTCAGTTAAATTGAACTTCAACATGTGCAATGTATACATCACATAATCACTGTGTACATAAACTTGCAAATGAGCAAGTGCAAACAAAGCAGCTCAAATTCCATTAAAAAGCACTCACATAAAGTCTAGCGATTAAAAAACACATCTATCTGCATCTTAGAACATGAATAGTTAATCATTACTCAGTTCCACTCTGCCTGGCATAGGTGTATTTTGCACTCAGAATTAAAGCAGTTATAAATTACCCTAGAAAGAATTTTTAAAAGTTTTAAAATTAATTAAGCTTTAAAAGTTGTTTTAAACTGTGTTTTCACGCAATAATTGTAGGCCATAAAAATATTTCCTTGGGATATAACTAAGAAAAGGGTTCCAATATTTTCCGTCCTCTGGTATCCCAGAAATGCCCCACTGCTAATTCTGCTGCATACTTTTAAGACTAGCTGTACATTAGCAAGCGGTGTGATGCGATAGCAGTGGAATGGTAGAAGAAAACAATTGGAATGGAAGACTCAGCACAAAATATATCTGGTATGAAAAGTTTACTTTGAATTATCTATAGCATCATGTCATGGACTAAATAGACTTTACCAAGTGCATTACATGTGCTTCTGAAACACGTTTTCTGGTTTAGCTGCAGAAACCTAAAGAAACCTAATTTTTGTAGCATGAAACTGCCCTGCAATGAGAACTAAAGCAGAGAATTACACAAGGAGGTGATGACAGTGCACCTCAAGTCAATGAACCCTGTGCTTCTCTTTAAGCCTCAGGTGAGAATAGCAGTCTTTGCTGCACAAATGGTAGGATGGTTGGGCCCTTGCTTGACATCCAGACTACCATGATCACAGTTTGTCACAGTGATCATTCTAAGACCGTTTTGCAGACAGAAAATTACACTGTCATAAAACTTCCTGTGCTACTACTTGACCAGTTTTGTATGTCTACAACAAAATGAAGCCGTAAAAACACTAGAGAAAACAGGGTATTTGTAAAGAATAGTTTCAACACCTCATGTTAAATAGGGAACAATATCTTGTCCAACATCTTCTGTGAAACTTCATTAGGACCCACCCAGGTTTTTTTGCACAGAGATACTTTCGGCCTATCTAGGCCTACAGAGTGGAATGTTGCCACATTCTACACAATAAAGAAGAAAAAAACGGCATTAACAGCTTAGTTGGTTAAATAAAATACTTGAATAAATGCTTTAAGAGATGTCAAACTATTCTTTTAACCTTTTAACTATACATGAAATGGCTATAAGGCAGCACAGATATCAGTTCTCCTTACATCTATCAGTAAGATGTTATAAATTTCATTTTGCAGCAGTCTAGTAGCAATTAAGGAGACTAAGTATTTTTATGTCCATTGTTCTACATAATTCTCTGTCTCTTTTGTAGCAGTATTGCACTTATGGCACCTCTATTAGAAATCAAAGATGCCAATGAACAACTATGATACTGCCTAGCTGCATAATATAACAGTCAGACAACTATGAGATGAACAACTACTCTGGCTTAAACCAGATAGGTTCATTAAAATAGACCTTTGTATCCTTTCACAACTTAAGCAACTATGTCAGCCTTCAGGTATCTTGATAGCAGAAGAAAGTGTACTAGCTGGAGGCAATCTAAAGAAGAACAAAACAAAAAGATTATTGGGAGGAAAAACTGGTTTATGAAAAAAAGATTTAAATTTTTGTATGCAGTTCCTTTGCTTGATTTTTTTTCTTTCATCAGAGTGATTTCACTAATCTGACCTATTGTCATCTCAAACAGTGGTATCAACACAACTGACAGGACAGACAATTGCAGTGGGAGGAGAGAGGCAAGCAGAGAGGAAACTGAGACTGGAAACCTCTTAAACTAGCTTTGCAGTATAGAATTGTACCCACGGCGTAAAGCAATCAAACTGAGCAAAATTAAATTGAAGATGTCTCATGAATTAATTGAATGAATTCCTAATAACAAAATGTACTTTAGTATATACTGATTCAAAAAAAAAAACCAACAGTTGTGAAGGTCCCAATTAAGTGATTCTAAAATATTCTGCAGAAAAGGCTAAGAGGCTCTACGTAGCCCTGGAGCAGAAGATGGAAGACAAGCTTATTGAGACCACTATTCTACATATCAGTGGAGCATAGTTGGGTTCCGGTGTGAGGGCACTGGTGTTGCGGTAGGAGAGAACACTTAGCTGAAGCCTTAGAGACAAGGCTGTAGCTTGAGGAGTCATAAATGAATGCACAGAAGTGGAAGGAAACCATGGTGTGGGACCTGGGCATTCAGCCTTAGTTTAGATGATGAAAAAATGCTGTGAAAAGGTTAGGAAGCTGTGGAAGAGTTTCAGTGGAGAGCAGCATTTTCCAGTAAGGTTGTGGCTTATTTAAGTTCATGGGTTTGGTGTCATAGTAGGTGGGAAAACAACAGAGGCTGTAAACTAAGAAAGCCATCAATATGTTTATATGTGCGTCAGTATAGGTGGGGGAGATACTTCTGTCTCTATTATTGCCAGCATCATCAATGATGCTTAAATGAATTGAAGTGGGGCTTACATGGTATTCCCAGAGAATAAGTCTGAATTAAGGAGGATAAAACTGCTATCACCATCTACCCTTCCTCTACAATAGACACGCTTCTTATGACCTATATTAATATCTTTCTAGATATTGTTCTATTTTATGAAAATCTTTACAAGCTTTAATAATTTAGAATCTAATCCTGTATTTAATATGTATAATTCATTTTTCTATTATGAATTGAGGCTGTTCTTTGCTGCCATTTTATGACTAGTGCCTTAATTTTCCTCTTCTCTTTCTGCAACACATTTCTAGGCTATAGCAGTGAAAATTAAACTTCCAAAAGAAAGTTACATTTTGCATATTCTGAGGCCTGTTTTCAGAAGGCTATCAGGAATGTTGTGCTCATGGGAAAATACACTTCTATTATTGTGTAACTGACCTCTTTAAAAATTCATAGATTATTCTACAAGTTTTTACACACACAGTAGAAGTTAGAGACCATACTGCTTCATATAGGAAAAAAAAAGGCTGATGGCAGATTTTTTTCTCTCAGTTCCCAAGTAGCTTTTAAAAATGTATCTACCAAACCTTAAAGGATTTTCCTTTTGGAAATTAGAGCAGCCCTGCATTTAATTTTAAATACCATTATTTCAAAGAAGTCCCAAGAAAGGTAGGGCTGCAAAGAATGATTAGAATAAAATCTTCTTTTCCTTTTTCTTAGAAAAATATTACTTTTGCAATAAAATAATAAAGGCTGAAAAGAATTGCAAACCATATGAAATCCATTTTTATACTGTACCCCTGGGCTGCCACTATCTTTCAAATTGCAGAGGACCAGTCCAACAGAAAATCAAGGTTACTGAACCAGAATATCTTATTTGTCAAACATCTTTAGTTGAATTTGTGAATCAGAAGTTTGTTATGAGGAAAAAAAAATCAGAATTGTACTACTTACAATTAACATGCTTTTTGTACAAGAACATGAAACTTTAAATATATCCTAGACATAGATTAGAATTCAGAATGAAGCACATTTCAAAGTAAATTTACAAATGTGTTTCTTACATTTTATTCTCATGTGCATTGTTTTAATGCAAAGACTATACAATACAATTATTGCAGTTTATGAAAAACAATTTTCTTATATTTTTAATTACAGAACCATTTCCAAATAACTACCACGAACGTTGTTTTCTACCCCTCTGTATTCACCTCCCTCTAGCCAATCACAATCGCATATCATGGTGTCTTTCCCCAGTTTCCTAAATTTGTTTTTTTGATATCTGAGAATCACAACCTTCTCCTGCATATTTTGTTTTATGGTTTACATCACTAATTTTAATAAACATTAAAAAGATTTTAATGAAAATATTTAAATCATAGTATGAAGCCCTTTCTTATTTAATAGTTTTCTTTAATTTCTTGCAAAAATATTGTAAATGTTAGCATATGCTAACAATGGTGTCTGAATTTTTTTTGTCAACTTTGACTAACCTGAAAGGGAATGTCTGTGTTTTGTTTCTTTTCCTGATCAGAATTAAAGATTATTCATATAATTTCACTTTAGATATCTAAGTTGAGAGTGAACAGTCTCTTTCATCTAACTCATGGAATTTATAGACCGTACGAGTGTCGTAGTTCAGCCCCGATTGGGACCAGACTACACAGTCTCTCTCTCACTCCCCCACCCTCTGAGAGAATAGAGGGAGATAATAAAAGAAAAATGGCTCGAGGTTTGAGATAAGGACAGAGAGAAATCCTTAAAGTTACTGTCATGGGCAAAACAGACTTGACTTGGGGAAAACTTCATTTATTTCTAAAACTAGCAGGAGAATGAGACAGGGAACAAGATAACCTCCCCCCCCATACCTCCCCTCTTCCCAGGCTTAACATTATCTCTACTACCTTCCCCCCTTCATGAGCGGCACAGTAGGGAAGAGGGAATGGGGGTCGCGGTCAGTTCATCATGCATTGTTTTACGCCACTGCTTTGTTATCGGGGGAGGAACTCCTCACATTCCTCCCCTGCTTCATTGTGGGGTCCCTCCCACAGGCCACAGTCCTTCGTGAAACTGTTCCGGCGTGGGTCATCTCTTCCACGGGGTGCAGTCCCTTCAGAACAGCTGCCCCAGCAGGCCCTCCACAGGTCACAGCTTCCTTCAGGCATCCACCTGCCCTGGCGTAGGGTCCTCTGTGGGCTGCAGGTGGATCTCTGCCCCTCTGTGGACCTCCATGGGCTGCAGGGGGACAACCTGTTCCACCATGTTTATCACCACAGGCTGTAGGGGAATCTTGGCCAGGAACCGCATTACTCCTCCCCCTCCTTCTTCACTGACCTTGGCATCTGCAGCCATTCCTCACAACAGGCTGGCAGATGCCTCTCAGGATCTTTTTACATCTCATTCACATCTCATCTCCTCTCTACTTCTTGCAGCTGGGCTGGGCCAAGTTGGGCCCAGTCGGCCACCTGGTGGGAGGACAAAGGGTGAGGCCTGCAAGGCCCGTGAGGCTCGCGCCTCCCCCTCTCTGCCCTGACTCAGCTTCTTCACATCTTCTCTTTTTTTTTTTTTTCTGTTTTCCCATTCTTAAATACGTTATCGCAGAGGCGTTATCATGGGACATTCTGCTACCAATCGGCTCGGCCTTGGCCAGCAGCGGGTCTGCCCTAGGCCCGGCCGAGTCCACTGAACAAAGGGGAGCGACTTCTAGCAGTTTCCTACAGAAGCTACCACCTTAGGCCCCCCTTCACTAACAAAACCACGACAGGTGGTTTTTTTTGCCTAACCTACAAAATAACATTTATTTTCACTTTTCATATCTGTCTTTTTAAACTTACACTCTCCACTAGCCTTAGCTGTGCGTCCAAACATCGTCATTTAAAGTCAGACAGCGTTATCCTGTATTCTACTTAACATAACAGAAATAAGAACACAAAAAAAGTGCTCCAGCATCAGAGCATGCTCAGTAGAAATGAAGGCTTAGGTTAATTTACCTGCTAGATTCTAATAAGTCTCTAGAAGGCACATGCAAATAGGGGTCTTCAAAGACGTTTATCTTAGTGAGATGTCTGCAGTTGTTAGAAAAAGTTCATAAGGCTGCCAGTGAAGGTGGGTGTTTTGATACATTTCAAATTCCTGTTCTAAACTGTGAGGCTGCTACAGTCTCTTGATTAAACTATTTTAACATTAGCTTTTAATAGGAGATTGAAAAAAACCAGAAGTTTTCATTAATTTATTTTCTGAAGTGGTTTAACTAGTTCTGCTGAAACTTTCAGAAAAGTCGCTCTGAATATTTAAGCAGATTTCTGAGGGAGTCTTGTAGTGGAAATTGTGAGGCTGAGCTGTTATTACCTAGCTCTGCTTGTGATGTCGTATTAAAAGTAATTTCTTATATTTACATGGATAAAAACATTAATCTCCCAGGGACTTGTACTAAATGATTCCTTTATAAGAA
This sequence comes from Chlamydotis macqueenii, assembly GCF_036417535.1. Classification (NCBI taxonomy): domain Eukaryota; kingdom Metazoa; phylum Chordata; class Aves; order Otidiformes; family Otididae; genus Chlamydotis; species Chlamydotis macqueenii. The sequence continues at coordinate 31,962,267 of NC_141560.1, forward strand.
AGTGACAGGGCTATACGATTAGCAGAATTAGGAATTGCATGTACAACAGTTTCAAATTGTCTTGAAGACTGATGTTATAAAAAAAAAAAACCTTAAAAAGTTATCTTTCTAAAAAAATGCTGTTTTACATTGTCATTCACATAATTTCCTAGGTAAAAACCCTCTTACTTTTTCAAGGAGAATTTGTACTAATGACTGTTCTAATCCAATCCCAGTGCACTTATAGAGTTGAAACAAAAAGTTAGAAAGCTATCCTCTTTTCCCTGTGTAGTACATGACTTAAGGAACTAGAATCTGCCAGATAGGCACTTAACAAATTACTGTTCCAGAAAGTCACTTTTACCTCATTCTTTTGACAAGCTTAGATTATTTGAACTAGGCAATAAGCCAACTTTCATGGTAGCATGAGATGAATGAAATGGCACAATGTCATTATATCAATTAAAAGTATGTCATAATGTACTTGTGAGAGTGAAATGTGCAGAGCCATTGGATTCTAGCAGAAACCATGCTCCTCAGAGCAATTGGTCCTTATGAATATGGATGACAGTTGTACAGAGGAAAGGAATCTACATATGACTGTAGTTAAGGCTGAATGTTTTTTTTAAAAGACTGTGCTTGAGTGAGAAGAAAAACCAGGAGATCAAGAGCGTGCAACTTGTTACCTCATCCCCAGGATATTTTCTTATTTGTGTATGCAAAGCTGCTACATTTTCTTCTTTACTATTATTTTTAATTATTCAGGTCCTAACTTTTCTTCCTTCAAACTACTTTTCTTAGGATCAATTCCTAGATCATGACACTTGCAAAAAGTTTTTCCACTGTGGAAACGCGGTTGAACATTTGTAAAGAATAACTAGATTTATTTAATGATTTTAACTGAAGAACAACACACCGATTGGAGTCAACATAATTATGCAAGTGCTTAGCTTCACAGTGACCTTTTTCTGTCCCTCTTCCTTCCTGCTTTCTCCTATCTATACCTCCTTACTATTGTGATTTTTAATAAAATAAATACGTTATACAATGTATATATACTACCATTTAGAAAAAGTCTTAAATTTGTTGTGTGAATTTTTGACTGCATTCCAGTCTAATAATAATTATTAATGTTCAGAAAACACTTTAACGTATAAATGCTCCACAGTTCAAATAATAAACTGAAACAAAACTCAGTCTACACAAGGTTCTACTTAACTGTCACTTCCTGTATTGTAACACCTGAAGACTTGATTACAGCTGGAGAAGAGCCTCTTAGCTGTCTGATATTTTCAGGATGAGCACTGGCTTCTGCCATCAGACAAAATTTCTTCTCAGAAACTTGTATCTTCTTAGGAAACACTCTGCAGTTCTTCAGTCCACTAAATATTTCTGAGAGTTCTTAATTCTCATACTGTTTTATTTGGATTTGCAATCTCCAAGCATAATGAGGACTGTAAATTTTCACCCTAGTTCGTATTCAACCTGAAATATCTGTCAGGCTTACTCATTAAATAAGGTAAAGTTTTATTCAGTTGGACTTCAGGCTTCTAACTACAAGACTGAGCAGGTCGAGGGAGGTGATTCTTCCCCTCTAGTCTGCTCTTGTGAGACCCCACCTGGAATATTGTGTACAGCTCAGGAGCCTCCAACATAAGAAGGACATGGACTTGTTGGAGAGGGTCCAGAGGAGGGCCACGAAGATGATCAGACTCCTATGATGACAGGCTGAGAGAGTTGGGGCTACTCAGCCTGGAGAAGAGAAGGCTCTGTGCAGACCTTATAGCAGCCTTCCAGTACCTAAAGGGGGCTGAAGAAAAAGACAGTGAGAACCTTTTCGCAGGGTCTGTTGTGATAGGATGAGGGGTAATGGTTTTAAAATAGGAGATTTATTCAGACTAGATACAAGGAAGAAGTTTCTTACAAAGAGAGTGATGGAACACTGGAACATGTTTCCCAGACAGGTGGTTCCCATCCCTGGAAACATTCAAGGCCAGGTTGGACGGGGCTCTGAGCAACCTGATCTGGTTGGAGATGTCCCTGCTCCTTGCAGGGGGGTTGGACTAGATGACCTTTAAAGGTCTCTTCCAACCCAAACTATTCTATGATTCTATGAAATGGAATGAGTGCAGCACTGCAGTCCTACTCCATGCTTAACAAGTATAATTTGTTTACTTGTTAGCCTCTGTTATCTATGAGTCTAAAGTCTAGTCATTAGAGTCATGGGTTAAGAGTTCGTAACAATATTTTGTCTTGTATACTGCAGTTACCCTATAACTGGATACCAGGGAGAAGAGATCGATACCTCCCTCTCCACTTCCCCTACTCAGGAAACTGTAGAGAGCAATGAGGTTGCCCCTTGACCTCCTTTTCTCCAAACTACACAAGGCCAAACTCCTTAGCCACTCCTCAGAGGCCATGCCTTGCAGCCCTTTCACCAGCTTTACTACACTTCTCTGAATGCATTAAAGGGCCTTCATGTCCTTCTTAAATTGTGGGGCCCAGAACTGCACACAGTCCATAAGGTGAGGCCACACCAACGCTGAATACAGCAGGATAACACCTCTTTTGACTGGCTGGTTGTACTATGTTTGATGCACCCTAGGATGCAGTTTGCCCTCTTGGCTGTCAGGGCACACTGCTGTCTCACAGTGACCTGCTGTCAACCAGCAGCCCCAACTCCCTTCCTGCAGGGCTACTCTCTGCCACTCCTCTCCCATTTTATAATTATGCCCAGCGCCACTCCATTCTAATTGCAGAATCCAGCATTTGGACTTGTTAAATTTCATCCTATTAATCATTTCCTAGTGCTCCAATCTATCTAGATCCCTCTGCAAGCCATCTCATCCCTCAAGGGAGTCATTACCATCTCCCAGTTTGGTATCAACAGTAGACTTGCTAATGGAGCATTCAAATCCTGCATCCAGATTGTTGATAAATATATAGAACAGAACTAGTATTGAACCCTGAGGAACACTGCTAATGACTGGTCACCAGCCAAATGTAGCTCCATTCACTACAACACTTTGAGCCCTGCCATTCAGTCAGTTCTTCACCCAGTGTGCTGTAAACCCACTCATCTCATAGTCGGACAGTTTGTCCAGAGGGATGCTGTGAGGGACAGTATCAAAAGTCTTACTAAAATCCAGAAAAACTGCATCCACTGTCTTCCCTTCACCCACTAGGCAGATGACCTTGGTAGAGGGATATCAAACTAGTTAAACAGGACTTTCCTGTTGTGAACCCATGTTAACTGTGCCTGATGTTTGCATTATTCTTTAAATACCTTTCAATAGTACCTAATGTAATCTTCTCCATAAGGAACTGAGGTTACACCAATAGATCTGAATTAACACTTAGAAGTGTAATGTGAATAATTTTAAGGGTGGATTAAATTTTTGTACATTTCTAATCTGTTTTTCCTGACAAGCAAGGCTGAAATCAGTCCTCTGTAATCTCTAAAGTCTTAGAATATAGCATTTGTTTGGTTAAACTCCCAAATGCTGATTTATTTACCCAAACTACCTGGTAAGGTAATGTTCTGTGTTCTGTAATGTGAATGTAGAACACAAACACCAAAGTGAACATCAGGTATTTACACTGGGCAGCTACAAGCAAGGTAAGCTGTTTGGGTGGGCACCTCCTCTGCCTCTAACTGCATCCAGCAAGGACTAGGGGGGATTAAACCAGTTTTAATTGCTCTGATTAATGAGTATCTGCTGGATTTGAGCTTGCTGGAAGCACGTACTGATCCAAGAGGTTAAAAGTTTAGCGTACCACTTTGTCATACCTTTGAATTTACTATATGAACACTGAAATTATATCCTGACAGTTCTAAAGCTTCTGTGGTAGGCATGGCAGCTAGCATTCAGTATTCAAATCATCTGTGAATTTTCATGAAGCAAAGTTCATGCTCAGTCACTTTATCTTTTATATCATGTTGCTTGACAGTGAAGTTCTGCTTCTAGCATGTCAGCCTACTAGTTTCTTCTTCTTAAAAAAAAAAGAAAAGAAATAAGAAAAAAATCTCTGTAACAAGAGAGTGGAGAGGTAAATCTGTCTGGTGTTTTAATTTCATTTTCACTGAACACAAAACTGCAATTGATGATGATCGTCAGTAACAATCCCTCCCATTATCTGACACAGTGCAGAGAAAGGACATTGGGGTGCATCTGGATGGGATCTGCTTCACATGCTATGCCTCTTCTCTTTATAGCTGATTGTTCAAGCATGAAGCAAAAACACTTCCAAAGAGCACATTCGCACATTGATGGAACATAAACTTTATCACACTGTTTAGCAGTATGAACATTCAGGTCGCAAGTCAACCTGAGGGCACCTTGACTAGCCTTTAATGTTTTGATTTTTTTTTACTTTTTGCAAGAACATGCTCTGCTACTGAACATCACATAGCATTGAAGGATAAGCCAGCAGCTATGCCTGATATATTCTTTAATTCACATAGTTTATTTTATTTTACACATGATCAGAAAGTCCAGACTAGAATACAGAATATAAAGAAATTAAATTAGGGACATTACAATTTCTTTGCTGTTGGTTAATAATGCCTACCTTCTAGGAATTAAAAGTTTAAGTAAATTTTACATGCTATTCACTAAACAAAACTTTAGTGACTGAACACAGTGCAGTCAAAGGGACTGTAAGTTTCTCTAAACTATCTCCATTCTATGAAAGTGCTAGATGGGAGGCACCAGAAACAAAGGAGGATATCACTTTTTACATATCTACTTCTGGCTTTTTTCTTTGAGTCTGCCAAAACAAAAAATGACAAAGTCAGTATACCAGTCATGGCTCACTTAACCCAAAAGCCAAGGGTATTTTGTAGTATTGGAATTGAGTGAGACATTTAAGGATCTTTGAGGAGAGGGTCCTAAATCTCTGTTGTAAGATATATTTCAGTTGTTGATCCTAGAGAATATGAGACATTTGACAAAGAGGTGAAGTTAGTTTTATGAACCCACTAGTTGTCCACAAGAGCCCAGATAATTTTAAAATAAATTTCTTAAGAGCTTCACTAAGTACTATTTTGTTTAAAATAGCCTTATAATTTAAAGTGAATGCTCAAGTGACTTCACAAAAGCTGTTGCCAGCTGAACAAGTAGTGAAATATATGTGCTCCTCACAGATTTGGGACATGCTCCAAGCCTCATCACTGCTTCACTTGCTGTTGGATTCTAGCACACAAAACATCCGATGAGAGTTGTCACTCTGATGAAGATACATTAGTTATAATGCAGATTACATCCAACATAGAGAATTGCAAGTGATGCTTCAGTGCCATTTTCCAGAGTATACCAGGAACAGATATGGCCATTATTTGAAAAACAGAGCTTTTTAGATCCCCATAGGTAACATCAAAACATTTGTACAAATATAATTTCATAACCTTTTGAGTCACTGCCAGAGGTTAGATGATTGGAAACTACCCAGCAACAACTGAGTACTTTTAAGAACTACTAATAGATTAAGTCAAACCTGAATGTATAGGGTGAAGAAAGAAAAAAAGGCAAAGAAATAGTAGCAAAAAAATTATGTCTTTTTAAACTAGAAACATATATAAGGATCTCAAATCTGGATCTATGGCAGAGATCAATTTTTACAAGATAATTATCTGACTTCTCACAGAGATTTTGGTATGTACTTACATGCCATTTGCGTGTATGTAAAGGCCTTTTCACATTCACAGAGCTCAGAAGGAAACAGGAACATGCATAAGTCAGATCTGTGAGTTACAAGTTGGAAGCATGATGGTAGGAAAGCTAAAAGAAATCTAAGCAATCTGAAACAGTGCAAGCAGAATAAAGCACTGATCTTAAGGAAAATGTTCATGACATCCCAGTTTGAAATCAGAAAGTGTAAATAGGTTTGGTGAAAACTGGGGGGTTGTTCTCAAAGCCTGTGGTAGTAAAAATTATAAATTAACTGCAGGAGAAGAATTTTGTCCCTTCCAATACTTTGTTCCTAATACATCAAATGTAACTGCCTGACAAAGCATTATCATACTCTGAATAACTGCTGAACTGCAGAAGAATAACCTAAGAGCCTTTTTTCCCCCTTTTTTTCAGTTACCTCATTCACTGAAATATCAGATTACATTATGTGACCCCTCAAGAGTTGGATCTGTGTTCTGTTAGAAAATTAAAACCCTTGATTTTCTTGACAAATTGATTTAAGTATTTTATTAAGATGAACTTTAGGAATGTCTTCTTGGTAAAAGAAGTTCCTCGACCTCCTTTCTTCTTTGGAAACTGGTTGTATTTGGTTTATGTGACAAGGATTTGGTAGCAGGGAGAGCTGCAGGTGAGAAAAGACCCTGTCTTGAACAAAGCGAGACCTATTTGGCTCCAAATTGGACCCACTACTGACCAAAGCTAGGCCCATCAATGAAGCTGGTGGTATCTCTATGAAAATGTGTTTAAGAAAGGGTAAAAAAACCCCTTAAAAACCCTTTGTAGGAGCTGTAAGGGAGATGAGCAAGAAAAAATGAGAGAAACAACCTCACAGACACCAAGGTCAGTGAAGAAGGAGAGGGAGGAAGTCCTTTAGGCACCACAGCAGAGAATCCCCTGCAGCCTAAGGAGAAAACCACAGTGAAGCAGGTTGTCCCCTGGCAGCTCCTGGAGGAGCATGTCAGAGCAAATATCCACAATGCAGCCTGTGGAGGACCTTGGCTAACCTGATGTGTCCTGAAGGAAGCTGCAGCCCATGGAGAGTCCACTCTGGAGCAGGATCCTGGCAGAAGCTGCAGTCCATATGGAGAAGCCCACACAGAACCACGTTTTCTAGCAGGAACTGTGGCCCATGAGGGACTCAAAGTGGAGCAGTCTGTTCCTGATGGACTATGCCTTACGGAAAGGACTCATGATGGAGCTGTACTTGAAGAAATGCAGCCTGTGGGAAGAACTCATGTTGGAGCAGATGGTGAAGGACTGTATCCTGTGGGAGGGGCCCCACACTGGAGCAGGGGAAAAGTGCGAGGAGGAAGAAGCAGCAGAGATGTGGTGTTATGAACTGACTGTAACCCCCGATACGCAATGTCCCTGCACTGCTCAAGGTAGAGAGGAAGTAGATGAGTTGGGAATGAAGGGGTGAAGTTGAGCTTGAGAAGAAGTTGGGGAGTAGGAGGAAGGTGTTTTTAGTTTTGTCTTTGTTTCTGACTACCCTATCATATTTTTAATTGCCAATAAATAAATATGCTCCAAGTTTTGCCCGTGACAGTAACTAGTAAGTGATCTCCCTGTCTTTATCTCTATGTGTAAGCTTTTCCATTTTATTTTACTTCTGTTGAGGAGAGGAAGTGAGAGGATTACCGAGTGGGGATTTGATAGCCAGCCTAGATTAAGTCACTACGCTGGTGTTTGTTTACAGTATCTTAGGGACGAAAAATATAATTGAAGACATCTTGCTCAACTGATATAAAATGAACCCAAGAATAAAGCATTGTATAGGGGTGAACTTTCCAGTGCAAAGAGAATTACAGTGCAAGATCATTTGCAGTGGAAAAGTACTCTGCTATCTGTAACTCTTGTAACACCGCTGCTAATAGAGTAATAGATGGATTTAATCTCTTCATACTGCAGATTTTATTTAAAATTTTTATTTATTTATATATCCATTCTAATTTCTGATGGTAGGAAAGAATAAGATGTTAAATGTTCATAATACATTAGCTGAAAACAAAAGAAGGAGGTGCTAGCCTAATATGCTACAATAATGACCTGAAAAGCCAAGTCCTTAAATTGTATACAGTTTTCTACAGTATAATATGAATTTTACTCAAAACAACTCAAAAAGGAATGTAACACAGATGTATTTTTAAGGTAAGGATCAGCTCACTCTGATAAAGCACTGAACAAAGACAACCTGACACAAGAAAAGAATTAGGTTCTAAAGTTAATATCAAGTAAAGGAGAAGTATTAAATGATATTATGCACTTATGCCTGATGAGACATGATGTATAAATTAGATTTTGGTGACAGAGTAGTAATCCTGTTGTATTAAATATAAGAAAGATACTTCTCATACTTGAAGATAGAACTATGTTGGGGATGCACTGTAAGGATGTTAATGCTTGCTAAAAAAAGTCTTCATGGCAGAATATAAGCTGGAAATGTAAACATGTACAATTATCAGCAGCAAGGGATTTTACAGACACAAGAAATCACAACCACAACCTGCAAATATTACAAAAAAAACCCTCTTGTTACTACTTAATCATTTTTGGAAGTTAAAATTTCTGAAGGACTCTCAGGCAAAAACATTTAAAAAATTATGTCATAGATAACACATTCTTAACAGACAATGAACATCTGAGGAACAAACTGAGGGCAGGGACAGGCAACATTATAGTGGAGGTCTGCTACAGGCCACCTGACCAGTAAGACCAAGTGGATTAGGCCCTTTATAGACAGATAGGAGCAGCCTCACAGTCACAAGCCCTGGTTCTCATGGGGGACTTTAACCAGCCCATTATCTGTTGGAGGCACAACACAGCAGGACATATGCAATCCAGGAGGTTCCTGGAATGCGTGGATGGTAACCTCTTTCTACAAGTGATAGAGGAGTCAACGAGGAGAGGAGCTATGCTGGACCTTGCCCTTGCCAATAAGGAGGGGCTGGTGGGAAAAGCGGAGCTTGAGGGCAGCCTTGGCTGCAGTGACCATGAAATGGTGGAGTTCAAGATCCTTCGGGCAGTGAGGAGGGCACACAGCAAACTCTACCCTGGACTTCAGAAGACTAGAGTTTGGCCTATTTAGGGATCTGTTGTGCAGAGTACCATGGGATAAAGCCCTGGAGGGAAGAGGGGCACAAGAAAGTTGCTTAGTATTCAAGGATCACCTCAGGAGTGATGCATCCCAACAAAGAGGAAGTCAGGCAAGAATGCCAGGTGGCCTGCATGGGTGAACAATGCGCTTCTGGACCAAATCAAACATGAAAAAGATGCCTACAGAGGATGGAAGCAAGACCAGGTAGCCTGGGAGGAGTACAGAGAGTATCTGAGCAGTGAGGGATCAACTAAAACCCTGACAGAATTAAATCTGGCCAGGGACATCAAGGGCAGCAAGAAAAGCTTCTTTAGGTATGCTGGTGATAAAAGGAAGACCAGGGAGAATACGGGCCCTCTCCGGAAGGAAACAGGACACCTGGTTACCCAGGACATGGAGAAGGCTGAGGTACTCAATTACTTTTTTGCCTCTGTCTTCACTGGGGAGGGCTCTAGCCACATCATTCAAGTCACGGAAGGCAAAAGTAAGGAGTGGGAGAATGAAGAACTGCGCACTGTAGGAGAAGAGCAGACTTGAGGCCGTCTAAGGAACCTGAAGGTGCACAAGTCCATGGGACCTGGTGAGTTGCCACTATCCATCATATTTGAGAAGTCGTGGCAGTCTGATGAGGTTCCCACTGACTGGAAAAGGGGAAACATAATCCCCATTTTTAAAAAGGGAAACAAGGAAGACCCAGGGAACCACAGGGCAGTCAGTCTCCCCTCTGTGCCTGGCAAAGTCATGGAGCAGATTCTCCCAGAAACCATGCTAAGGCACACGGAAAACGAGGTTATCGGTGACAGCCAACATGGCTTCACTAATGGCAAATCATGCCTGACCAATTCAGTGGCCTTCTATGATGGGGTTACAGCACTAGTGGAAAAAGGACAATGAACAACCAACTGATTAATGTACCTGGACTTGTGCAAAGCATTTGACAATGTCCCACATAACATACCTGTCTCTAAACTGGAGAGACATGGATTTGATGGATGGACTACTCAGTGGATAAGGAATTGTCTGTATGGCCACACTCAAAGAGCTGAGGTCAATAGCTTGATGCTCAAGTGGAGACCGGTGAGGAGTGGCATTCCTCAGAGGCTGTTATTGGGACTGACACTGTTTAACATCTCTGTTGGCAACACGGACAGTGGGATAGTGTGCACTTTCAGCAAGTTCACTGACAATACCAAGCTGGGCGGTGCAGTTGACATGCTGGAGGGAAGGGATGCCATCCAGAGGGACCTTGACAGACTGGAGAGGTGGACCCATGCAAACCTCATGAAGTTCAACAAGGCTAAGTGCAAGGTTGTGCACATGGGTTGGGGCAATGCCAAGCACAAATACAGGCTGGGTGGAGTATGAATTGTGAGCAGAAAGGGCAGAGGAAGGTAATGTATGTTCTTATATGCTATTACTTTGCATTAATATTAAGGTACACTGTGATTGTTAACAAAGAGCCACAGCATTAACTTATGAGATAATATGGCTAGCCTCATCATTTCACAGGTTGGGAAAAGGAAGTTGATGTTAACATGTTAAATTGTTAGGTTAATAAGCCTATTCCTTAAGAGGTTTCCCTTCTTGCAGTATTGAGTCTATGTCTAGCTTTCCTGGCTTTTCATTGTGTCCAATATTTTTAGAAGACATAGCTGTATTTAGAACCAAATTGACAAAATTTTTAAATGGTCGGTTACCTTAGTTCAGAAGATAAATTTTATTTCCTGGCTTCCATTTTGCACAAACTTATTTTCTGTCCTTAATTAAAGGGCATATAAACCACTGTGAATATGAATGACTGATTATATTGTATCAGTACCAGACATTAATGCAGCATATTTGAAATATTTGATTAGGAAGACTGAGACTGTAACAGACATATGCTTAGACGGGATAAATAATATATCCTGAAATGCTTGTTCTTATCTTCCAAGGCATATCAGTCAGTCTTTGATCAGCTGTGTAAGAACTACATTGGCCTAGAAAGTATGCAACCATAGAGCATGCAGCAATCTTTCTGGTAAAACAAGACATGCTGTGATCTCATAAAAACATGCCACAACCATTTGATTAATGTGGTAAATCCAACTACTTACTTATGGTAGATGTGCCAGTGCTTCATATATAGAAAGAATTTATCAGAGCTCAAAAGGTGAAAAAAGGTGAAAAGACTTCACAATTAAGAAACAGTTTGTCATAATTTTTCTTTTATTTTCTTTTTTTTTCTTCTTTTTTTTTTTAAAGCATTGTAACATGGCTATTTTGATTTTTCTGAAAAGCTCCTACTAGTCAAGGAATATTTGTTTAAATGTTCTGGTATATCTATTGGAAATATGAAAGCACAGTCATATTGAAACATGACAATTCAGATAAACTCCTTCACAACTAAGAAAGATACTTTTTTAGTGTTAATATAAGATTTTATATGACATCACTGAGTCAACATGCCAATGACTGCCAATACTGTCATTTGGTCTGTTCTATCCAGCACCAAAATCTTCCTTGACACTGCAGGAAATTACATGAGCAACTTTCTACTATGTATGAGGTATGGTTCCATGTTCTTCAAAGGTCTTTGATTCTGTCAGCTTATACATCTATATGTTAGCTTTCTTACAAATATATCAAATTTCCTGTAAATAAAGATTATGTCACATACCTGAGATATGCAGCAATTTCAAAGACGGAATGTAATTGCTAAATGAGAAAAAACAGCAATTGCACTACAGCTGCTCAGAGGTTAGGACTATACTTTACCTGATAATATTAATACCCAATTACTTGTAAGCAGCTAAATACCTAAAACCAGAAAGTTATTTGTTCAGTCTCACTATAATGTATTTTTATTCTGTATGTGATGGAATAACATGAACATATTTAGCAATCAGTCCTCAGTTCATAACAGTGATCAGGATTTCTCATGAAATGCGATTAAACTGTAGATGATAGATCTGCAGACATTACTTGAATATGGCAACAGCCCAGACTCCTAGAAAAGGCAATATGTTCTCCATGTAAGGTACCACTCACCATTTATGATTTTCATTATTCACAAACCATTTTTTGATTTTACTTTTCAAAATCATTTGCTGTGCTCTACAGAAACACCTACTGTGCCTTTCTATTGTAAGTTCCTTGGGATAAGACACATATTATCTGTTTTAAAGATTTTATATACTGTGGTATTTTTTTAGCAATGGTAGTAAACAGTTCTCCAGGTCTCAGTTTTTAATCTTTTCAACCTGTGATTAAAAAGAAAGAAAAAAAAAACCAAAACCAGTTTATATGCTCTAAAGCAGACTGATAGTCTCTTCATACTCTTTGAGGTAGTGACAAAAATGGAAGTGTATTATTTTCTTTCTTAGTCTAGTTCATCTTTGGAAATCTCCTCCATTATTACTATCCTGGCTTAAGCTTGATTAGCTTGTCAGATCTGATAAAATCAGACCACAAATGAATGTTATTGCCTTTCAAAGCACTCTGCACCATATTTCTATACTTAAAAAGCTTGGTTTTGAACTCCTTGCAGACTAGACATTGTTAAAATGAGGGAAGTGGTCAGAGATCAAGGGAGCTAGAACTGGTGGCTAACCCTCAGCAGACTAGATCTGATGTTTGGTACTTAAGATCAACACAGTGAAATCCAGCTGTGGCAGATTAAAATAAAAGCGTAATTGAAGTATTATTTTAAACTGCAACATGGGAACAAAGGCAATCCATATTTTTTTTTATAGCTGCATAGAATGTGTTATCACAAAATAAAAGATTTTTATTAATTTTTTTTTGAGCCAGAAAAAATTAATAATGTAGCTACTGTTGCAGTTGTCTGGCAATAACAAAAGAAGTCCTCTTTGCCAAGGTGACATGTGATGACGTTCTTCCAATAGACTATCACATAAAATGTTAGGAAGGAGAGTGTAATAGCTGAAATATTTCTAAAATTTTTGAAGAAATGCCTTATTGAAATTGCAGCAATTTGATTGGTGATTGCTGCTCCTATCAAAACAGTATACATCCATGTTAACAAAAATGGGGTATTAATTGTAAAATATATATTATTATGAGTTTATTATCTTTAGTATCGCCTGCCTATTCAAATGCATAGTTCAAAGGGAGTATTGCTGTACCTAATTTGATTTCCCCCAGAGCAGTACATGATGTGTTATTTGATGCCCTTCAAAGGACACTATTAGCCAAGCTATAATGTGTCTGATTTTATTAGCTTTGCTGGGTTTTATCAGTTTGTAAATGTGTTAGTTTCTCCATTTATTGTGCCTATGGGATCCAGAGATAGAGTGAGCTTCAACTTAATATCTTATTGGAAGGTAGCTGTGGCCTTACTTTAGCACTCTGCACTGTGATGCAATGACATTGAAGGCAGACTCATGAAAACGCTAATGTCAAGGCCATTTATCAAGGCAATTCCTCACTACTATAAAACTCTGCTGTGACATTGAATCCAACAGTAGGTTTTTGTCTTAAACAGAGCCGAGTGTTCCTGTGCTATGTAACTACCAATCCCCAGTAACAGAATAAGATGTAGTTAATAATAAGAAAGTAGGTCATACAGATGTTCAACAAAGGAGAGAGGGTAAGTACTTAGCATGGAATTCTGGGAGGTAGGAGCTTTTGGAAAGGTTTAGTTGTCATCACCTTTATTTAAGTTTTGAGGGTGTAATATACTGCCGTGAAATTGTTTTCCTTGGAGCCCTTATAAATAGCACAAACATTTGCTGAGATGATCAGCACGAAACATATTTTTTGCAATGGTTTTCTAATGACCATAAACAATGTGCTGATATAAATGGCTGGCCTAATACATTTTAATGGCATGTCTAATACGTTCTCAAAGCCCTTTGAAAATGGTTACCAGATGCAAATATATGTTTGTACTACAAATTTCCTGCTGTACAATCCTATTTTCACATCAGGCTATCTTCTCACTGTATTCTGATTGTTCTACAAGTCATATTTACATCAATATATGTTTTAAAAGCTTTTCTCCTTAATTCAAGACTTTATCTGAAAATTAAGACAAATACCACATGAAAAATATCTCTACAAAAATGAAAACCCAGAAATTTGAAGTACATTCACAAGTTTTGATTAGAAGTTGTTTTATTCATAACAATTTACAAATAGCTCATGAATGAAACTAGAACAAATATTCAAGGAAAAGAAGATGCCTTTAAGTCTTTACATAAAGTACATATACTAGATGGAGGGTCTTTTAATGCACTTCCAAATATGTAATACATTAAATATTGTAATGTCTTGTTTAGCTCAGTGACTGTAGCTCTCAACATCAGTCATTTCCTTTATTACAATGTCTTTTCAGATGCTTACATTTACTTATGTGTTTAAGTACAGGAATTAAATTCAGAAATGGGAGTATAGGCATAATATTAAGACATGCAAAAGATTATCAAAGTGGTTCACTATGAGAGTGAATAACTTAGATGCAGCTAACAGTCTTAGAATGGACGCTTTAGACATGAAAGTCTCAAAAATAAAAGGGTGCATAATACTTGAATAAATTTAGAACAATTGCTAGAACCAAAAGGAAACCAAGAATAGAAAAACTATTCAGGGTCTGAAAGAGAAGTTTCAGTATACTGAGCTTTTATTACACTAATCAGTGTGCAAAGCAAAAAATGTAAATTGATTACTCCAGTTAGGAACTATTTGTGTTATTGGTTTCTCATTCTAGAGACAGCTTTTCTTTAAGCAATGTCAAAGTCCTAGAAACAGGAGAGTATCTATTTGCTATCCCTAAAAAAAAAGTTATCCAAGCTTGTTTCTAAACTAGCATAATCCTGGAGAGCACAACCAGCCACCAAGCCAAAGGAGATGAATAGTATTAAAAGGCAAGGACATTCACTGTCAGAAATAAAGAAGTAAGGTATAGACTTAGATTCTCTAATCACTCTCAGATGTATTAGTTCCGAGGTGAATGTACTTAGGAGCTCTCTCAGTCTTTACTGGACCATTTTAGAAATGACAGGCCTATAACTGTCTGAGTGGCATCCTGTGTTTTACTTGTCTTTACACCAAAATGGCACAGAATAACTTCAAATTTTAAAGCTTTGATATACTCTTCAAGCCTCACAAATTTGGCATCTGCTCTGAAATCTGTGTTGGCCTCTATGACCACAAAAAAAAGAAAAGGGCAAAAAATGTTTTTGAAAAATAGACTTTTATATTAATTAGCTACAGAGGTATTACAAGGTGACTGTAGTGGGTTAAATATGACAAGGATGTGTCAAGAAACTGTCTTATGTAAGCAGCTCTGGAGTACATGGGGCCAAACAATATAGGCTACTTCTTGTAAGTGTATTATTCAGACCATCTAACCTTTCCAGCGAGGCAGTTCTGCTCAGGTCACAAGTTGACAGTTGTTCATTACTAAACTACTTTGCTTAAAAATTTCAACTTAGTCTTTTGCCCTCTGTCTTTTGCACAGCTTGCAAAGTAGTAGCATGTATAGTGTATGAGAAAATGAGATCAAATTTGAATAACTTTTAATTTTCTTACACAGTTTCATAGGAACTGGGCAAGAAGGGATGTAGATTTAGACAAAAAAGGAGTTACAGAGACCCTCAGACTATTAGAGATGGTGAAAAGTAAGCCTGGTTGAAGAGTTCTGGAAAGAGACTGGTTGCTAAGAGTGGAGCACTATCTATTTCTGAGACATCCTTTTCCAGCAGCAGCACATATCACCTCCGTTCCTACTCCAGACTTTCCCATCTTTCTCTCCTCCTTTACTGCATCCAATAAGAACAACACAGGAAATTAAGTCTTTAGAACTCTCTACCATGTGCAACTGTTTTTTGGCTTTATTCTTAGTCTGTTCAAGAAAGGGATGGCACCCCCATTCTTAGGGAAGTAAAATGTACTTTTTCTTTCGTCTCCAGCAAACTTTGAGCTGTCTTTCTGAGTATTCCAGTTTTGTTATAGTCAAACAAATCCAAGTGTGTACAACATGCTTAGTACCATCTAATTTCCTGTCTTTTTAATAAATGCCTATTCTTTTCATAGAGACTCTACAGACACAGAATTTTGATATCTCCCCTGCTGATGAAGACAAACAAGAAATCTGATTATTTTCATTTTCCGGTAGAAAGAGATTTCCTAGAACACTGCATGAAAACATTTATTTAAGTAGCATTAAATTATATATAGGGTTGGTTTTTTTTCTGTATTAGAGAAGTCTCACCTACTATACTATAACAATGAACTATAATGTGCTGCTGCTTAGAAATTAGGAGATATAGAAGAGAGGATAAAAAAATGAAAAATAGATTTCTAATAAGTGAGGAAAATGAAAGTATTTCAGGAACATTTCTTGAACAAGATTATGCAGAATTATATAGTACTTTTTAAGTAATGAGAATTTATGTATTATTTTCACTGATTCAAATACTGCTTTAAAAATATCTTACCAGTATGTTCAAAGTACTGGGAACTGTTAGTGCCTTATTCTACGTGTATAGACTGAGGAATATGCCCAGTCACTGGAAAATACATTCTTATAAGTGTTATCTTTGGATTTTCTCTTACCTAATTCTGAAATCAAACTAAATCCATGTGTCAGTGACAACTATCCACTAATTAAAATGAAATGTAAAGAAAAACATTCATTTTTGTTGGCCAGGTTAATTTCAAGGACCCAGGACTGTACTGTCTAACTGAACTGATGGCACGAGTATCTTCCTGAAAGAATCTAGATTTGTCCATAAAAAAGTTTCTATTCTTCTCTGTCATTTTGGTATTTCCCCTCAGTTTAATGTAATATATAATTCAGCCAACTTTTTATGACTGCAGAAGGAGGAATGCGTATCTTCAGATTATGCTTACACATCAAACACAAAAGATTCAGAGGAAAAATCACATCTATTCAACAGCAGAAGAATATCAAAGACCATAAAACTCAAACTGAGTGTTTCAGGAAATGCAAAAACACTAGAAGCATCTCTGGAAAGGTGTTACGAAGTAACACTGTATCTTATGTTTTCCTATTACCTAATGAGATACCGCACTTTTCTCCATTCCTAAAATTTGGATCAAATGGAAGAATGAATATTCTTTGACGTTCCAGTGAGAGAAAATGGGTTTAGTACAAATATGGGAGTATAATACATTTTTTTTAAAGATTTTGGTTTTGATATTTTTATTCCTTTTTTTTTTTTTTTTTGTATTCTGGTTAATTCAGTAACAGATGTTCCAGGAAAATTATTTATTCAGAAACCTTATGTAAGACACTGAAACAAAAAAACGCAGAAAAAAGAATGACCAAGGAATCAGCACTAAGTTTAATGGGAAATGGTAACACTTGTTGAGGAATCAACAGGAAAAAGTCTCATTCAAAAGTAGGGTTACATTTACAATAAATAAATTAAAAAACCTCAAGCTAACACCAATTAATCATATCATTTTTTAGCATTTCAAAAGTTTATCATTCTATAACAAGTAAATGAAAGTTACGCTTACTTTAATCAGTCATAGTATTACTCAATCCAATAATCCTCTATTATAGGACTTGGATATAGTGGGCTGAATTCTGGTCACTGAGGTACTTTCATCTGTGACACGATATTGAGGCCTGTGCAGTGACAGAAGTATTACTGAAAGCATATATTTTTTTTTCAAAATTTGAAAGAAACAAAATAATATAGGTGAATGGATTGAGAGCAGCCCTGAAGAGAAGGACTTGAGAGTGCTGGTGGATGAGAAGCTCGACATGAGCCGACAATGTGTGCTTGCAGCCCAAAAAGATAACTACATCCTGGGCTGCATCAAAAGAAACATGCCAGCATGTCAAGGGAGGTGATTCTGCCCCTCTACTCTGCTCTTGTGAGATCCCACCTGGAGCTCCCCATTCAGCTCTGGAGTCTCAAACATAAGGAGGACGTGAACCTGTTGAGGAAAGTCCAGAGGAGGGCCATGAAGATGATCAGAGGGCTGGAGCACCTCTCCTATAAGTACAGGCTGAGACAATTGAGGCTGTTCAACCTGAAGAAGAGAAGGCTCTGTGCAGACCTTATAGCAGACTTCCAGTACCTAACGGGGACTTAAAAGAAAGATGGGGAGAAACTCTTTAGCAGTGCCTGTTGTGATAGGACAAGGGGTAATGGTTTTAAAACAGAAAGAGGTAGATTCAGACTGTATATAAGGAAAAAATAATAACAACGAGGATGGTGGAACACTGGAACAGGTTGCCCGGAGAGGTGGTAGATGCCACATCCCTGGAAACATTCAAGGCCAGGTTGGATGAGGCTCTGAGCAACCTGATCTAGTTGGAGATGTCCCTGCTGTTTGCTGGGAGGCTTGGACTAGATGACCTTTAAAGGTCCCTTCCAACCCAAACTATTCTATGATTCTAAGCTATAATCTTGTTCTGGGCTGCATTTCACATTTTTCTTATTTCCTCACGAACCAGGTTCGGAATTTCTGTATTGAAATCAGCATTTAATCTGAGTAACTTTATTTTTAATTATGATACATCTTGCTTATCACTAAGATGGCATTTTAAAACAGCGAAAGACTACTCAATCTAGCAAAATCCCAAAGAATAGAAATTTTGTGTTGGAAATTGATTGAGTGATATTTCTCTAAGAGTCTTAAAAATTCAGATAATTTACAGAAGCTTAGAAAATCATTTTCCAGTCTCCAGTGCTTGAATTTACTCAGATTTGTAGATGTATACTATAAAGGCTTGTGCTATAAATTATCTTCTAATTCCCCATCCTATAAAGAAGAATGACTTTGAATCGTATGAATTTTTCATCATCCTTTATGTTGTACATGCCTTATAAATAATAATAACAATAATAAACCCCTCTTGTTACTGTTGTTGTATCTTTTGACATTAGTGATACCTCTCTTTTGAGAATAATCTTTTCTAATTTGTATCTCTCAGGAAAAGAAATCAGGGAATTCCAGAAATCACAGAATTGTTGAGATTGGAAGGGACCTCTTGAGATCATTCAATCCTACCTCCCTGCTTAATTAAGCATGGTCAACTAAAGCAGATCGTCCAGGATGGAGATCTAATCCATCAGAATCCGATGGATTCCTACAGACGGAGACCCAACCTCTCTGGGCAACCTGTTCCAATATTTGACCACATGCAGAGTAAAAACGTGTTTTCTTGTGTTTGGATGGAATTTCTTGTCTTTTAATTTTTGTCTGTTGCCTCTTGCCCTGACACTGGGGACTGCTGAGAAAAGTTTAGCTCCTACGTTTTCATTCTCTCTGTTGTAGTTCGGCACCACTTGGGACCAAGTATGCAATCTCTCACTCACTCCCTCCACCCTCCAAGTGAATAGGGAAGAGATAATATAACAAAAAGGCTCGAGGTTTGAAATAAGAACAGTTACCATTACAGGCAAAACAGACTCGACTTGGGGAAAACTATTTATTTATTATTAAAACAAAAGCAGAATAATGAGGAAAAGAACAAAATAACTTCCCCCCACCCTTCCTTCTTCCCAGGCTTAACTTCAGCTAACTCAACCTCCTTCCCCCTCCTTTGAGCAGCACAGCAGGGAATAGGGAATGGGGGTCACAGTCAGTTAATCATGTGTCACTTTACACCTCTCCTTCCTTCCTTGGGGAAAGAACTCCTCACATTCCTCCCCTGCTCCAGCGTGGAGTCTCTCCAGTGGGCTACAGTCCTTCATTAACTGCTCCAGCAGAGGTCATTTTTCCATGGAGAACGGGCTGCCCCTACACAAGCCCTCCATGGGCCACAGCCTAATTTGAGTATCCATCTGCCCCAGAGTGGGGTCCTCCACAGGCTGCAGGTGGATCTCTGCTCCTCCCTGGGCCTCCATGTGGTGCAGGGGGACAGCCTGCTTCACCATGGGCTGCACCACGGGCTGCAGGGAAATCTCTGTCAGGAGCAAATTTACTCCTCTGCCTCCTTCACTGACCTTGGCGTCTGCAGCCATTCCTCTCACAAGAAATTCTTCACAATCGGCTCAGGCAGATGCTTCTCAGGTTCTCTTTACATCTCTCTTCACTTCTTTTTGTTGGTCAACCAGCCACCCAGTGGGAGGCCAGAGGGTGAGGTGTCCAAGGCCCACAATGCTCACACCTCTCCCTCTCTGCCCCTCACTTCCGCTTCTTCAGGTCTTCCTTTTTCTTTTTTTTTTTTAATTTTTCCCCCCTTCTTAAATATGTTATCACAGAGGCATTATCACTGAACATTCTGCCATTGGCTTGGCAGGACTGCCCTAGGCCCAGCTGAGTCCATTTGGCAAAGGGAAACTTCTAGCAGCTTCTTGCAGAAGATACCACTGTAGCCCCTCAACTAAATAAAAACAAACACATTAGGTGTTTATACACATTGATAAGATCCTCCTGTAAGACTTCTCTTCTGCATGCTGAACAGTCAAAACTCTCTCAGTCTCTCCCTATATGACAGATGCTGCAGTCCCTTAACCATATTTGTGTGCCTTCTCTGGACTGTCTAGAGTAGCTCCATATCTCTCTTATACTGGGGAGCCCAGAACTGGACACAGTGCTCTAGATGCAATGTCACCAGTGCAGACAGGAGCAATCATCTCCTTTGACCTGCTGACAATGCAAGTCAATATATACGTGGTTTATTTATACAAATATGTTTTTTTTTTTTTTGGTTTTTAACACTGCTGCTTCTCTTCAAATGAACTCCATAGTAAAAAATTTAGAATGCTGAATAAACTGGCTTTATTCTCAAGACAAATGTCATACTTCCAGTTCATTTCTTTTCCAAATAAGAACAATGAAGTGGAAATTATACTCTTTTCCACATAGTAGTATTTTTAAATATTTGGGGAAAACAAACAAACAAACAAACAAAACAGTCAGCAGAATATACTCTGGAACTATTAAAAACTCCTGTAATTTACCATTCCTAACTTGACATAATATTTACCCAAGAATCTAAATTTGTTCATGTACAATGAAAATTAATTTGGACAGCTATTTATATTAGAAATCGGTACTTGCACTATCCATAACATTATATGTGTATAGAATTAATATTATCTTGGTAGTTGAAGAAGGCTCATTTTTCAATGAAAAAAAAAATGCTTACGACATAATTTAAAACAAATTACCATAAATGCTTCAGAGTATCCTAAGATTTACAACCATAAGTGAACTACCATGAAAGTGGAAAACATTTAAACATAGAACTGATCACAATCAGTTAATCTTAATAAATTTTATATAAATGTATATAAAATTTATAATATCAAAATGTTTAACAGGATCTTTTAGGAACAGAACATTGTGTTTTCCAATCAGATGTAACTTTTTTCTTGTTTAAATTTATGTTAAATAAAGTTTTGACAAAAGCAGAATGCTTTATTTTAATTAAATAAAATAGAATCCTTATCCACCCACAAAAGTTTATTCTTTTGAAAAGGAAAACAATGACATTTTGATACAAAATCCAATGTGCATCCAATCTAGTTAACAAACCTAAATAAAATATTTTCTATTTTTGACTAATTGTTCATGTTTTAAACCTACCTCCTACTTCTCTTTTCACATTATTACATATCCGAAGAATCACTATAACTGGTGTATTGAAAGAAATTGTTAAAAAGGCAATGTAAATTGATAGTGGAATGTGTTAAGATAAATATCAACTTTGAGACAGAAATAAAATATGTTCATGAGCTTTCCTTCACAGAAAATTGCTGCCTATTAAGTCTTTTTTCTTATGAAGTGTATGTCTACTTGGATTTTTTTTTGTATATATTGCAAGTTTAAACATTAAGGCATTCCTTACCTATGCTGTAGGAGCAATGGCTGTTTAGTAGGTTATAATGCAGTTTCCTGGAAAGGAATGCTACTTTTCCATAGAGATTTTACTTTTTGCTATTATTATATTGTCATTCTCAAAGGAAAATTAAGGGCACCTTGAAAAAAGGGCATGCTTGCACTTCTTTCATGGGAAGCTGCAACATCATGTGCTGGACACAGGAGTCAATGTTGTCTCAATTACAGACAGCAGGGGAGAGACCTACTGTATTCCAAAACACTAGTGGTAAGTATTTTATTGTCTATGAGATCAGATATAACGTGGAACACTACGTGACCCAATAACTTTCTCACACAAGCTGGAGGATGCAGCAGCGTAATGTACAGGGTGGGCTTATGTCAAGTTTGGATTAAAAATGTGCATATAACTTTTTATTTTAATGGGAAAAAATAGATAGCCCTATGGATACCAGAATAATTTTTAAAGGATTTTCAATGATTCCCAAGGACCCAAGGACTGTGCAGCAATTTTCAAAGTAAAACACCATAATACATTTGAAAATATAAATATTTTGTTTAAAAGCCTATAAATGAAAAGTTTTGAAAATTTGTTTAAGGAGGTTAGAGTTACTTCCAATCAACTTATCACAACTTGTTTTAATCAAAACTGTACATCTCTGTGAAAGTTTTAAACAAAAAATAAATTCAGTCCTACCGAGGTCCTTTACCACCTAAAAGGCGAAGGGTGTGTTTTGTGGTCCATTTTTTAGAGCCAAATGTTTTGTGTATCCTGTCATTTGTAAGTGTAACCTTTCCCCCTTATCACCACAGTAAACCTAAGTTCAGGAGAGCTACATCAGAGGAATTCATACATGAATCACTTTTCCTTCCAGAAGTTTATCTTAGTTTAGTTACTATATTCTTAGTAGGCCTTTGAATAGGTTTACAGCCTTTCTTCAAGTACTAGTCTACATGGCACAATACAGGGCCATTAAAGAATATCTGAATTAGTTCTGAAGTTTTGATAAAAGTCTCAATTTAAGCTAACAATGTTGGTGCGTCACTTTACTGTGACTACTGTATCACTACTCTCATTCAGAACAAGATCAGATATTCCTAAACTACACTGACTGAAAGTCATCTAACAACCACTAAGCTTTTAGAAACAGAAATGTTTCTGCTTTGTAAAGAGGTAAACAACGTTGCATATTTTGTCATCTCGGTAGCTAAAACCTAAAATATACCAACAAGAGAGGAGAATAAACAGTTAATGCTTATTATGTGCTATTTTTATTGTGATAATATTCTTTTGCCACTTAACAAATGATCTGTACTACAAAGCAATTCCCTCACAAAGTTATCACACTTTGAGGATAGTATGAAACCAACATTATCAGCAGCTTAAGCAGAAGACTTGTGAAATCCCATAGCAATGTTTTAAGTGTAATTAAAACTGTAGACTATTAGGAATTCCAGTAGTTTTTCTGCACAGGTTTGGACACCCAAAGCACCCCATAAAGATTACTGTTTCCAACCATTCCATCTCTGCAAGCTGCTTTTACAGAGTGTACAAGTTAACAAGTGTTGACATTAGATGGCAAAGTTTGCTGATAATTAGTTTTTGTTTCAGTCAGTAAATCATACAGCTGGACAATCAAGGGTCAGTCTTAATAGAAAAAAGGTCTGAGAGCAGTTTTTGGGACCATAATCTCTGATTAGGGACAATATTTTAAAGACTCATGGACCTTGAACTCTGGGGAAGGGGCTGAGATCTCTGAATCCATATGAAATACTTCTCTTTACTCTGCAGAAGCCCTAAATGACCCAAAGATTTTGATTACTGCCAGCTACAGATTTGCCTGTGGTGATGCATTATAATCAGTTGACATATGATTGTGGATTTGTATACCTAAACGTGGCCAAAAAGCTGGAAAAAAATAGTTCAATGTATTGTGGTTGTGTTTTGTGTGCTATGTGTTACCCCTTGTTTCTGTTAGTAAGAAAAGAGTAATCCGATAATTGTTGAGGTTTCTTTCACTGCAATCTGCTGTGCTCTGATCTTCAGCATCTAAATGCGAACGTATTTCAAGACAATTAAGAGTTGAGAAATACAAGCTATCATACTTAAATAAAAAGAAAATAATTTATGGAGACAGAATTGTGACTTTTAATTATTATAATAATATTTGTTTACTAAGCTATTAATTTTGTATAGTTCTTCTATTATTCCTTATTTTGAGTATAAAATTTGTTTGCCAGTAGAGGTGATAAACAATTATAGAGAAGAAACACAGTTTAATTTAATTTATTTTCATTAAGAAAAAGAAGCTTTATTAAGTATGTTTTTTAATACTTTTCCTTTTGTCATCTCTGTAGTCAAATCCTTTTACTTGAGGTTATATTAGAGAGAATAATCCAGTAGACATGCTGCCAACCTACTTGATCAAAGTGCCATGAAACGGAAATTGTTTAACACTGTCCTTTCCCTAAGAAAAATATGGGAAAGTTACTTATTTTTATTACCATGTCCTTTATACCACCATATTTGTATTTTCTCAAGATCTATCTGCCCTTACGTGCAGCTATCAAACCATGGTTCTTCTGCATTTCTTTCTAAAACCAATGAAAGAAAATTCATTTTAGAAGAGGAAAAAGGGTTCAAGCTGTCAAAATTCAAAATAAATTTTGATAGTGGTTCTCAGTAACCATTTAGGATTTAATCATAAAAGCAGTCAGCTTGAGAGAGTTTTTCCTTCAGATAAATAATACTTGGCAGGTTTATTTCAGTTTTCTGCCTACAGGCCAACCGTTCTGCCACTGGCCGTTTGCCTTGATGTCTGTCATCTGGTTTTGATCTCTTCCCTATTAGTGTACAAAGTAGATCAAAACTAGGCAATAAGCCATTTGGACTTTGTAAGGTCAAACGTTTTTACTGCAAAGGATATGATGGCAGCTGCTTGCCAACAATTTTGACAAAATGTGAGAGATTTTAGAACAAGTACATCTTCAACTGGATTTTAGCCATGACAGCACACAACCTCCACTGTAGTGTTGTAAAATTTGGAAACAGATACCTAACAGAAGGCTAACTGAGATTATGAAGAGACAACTGTTTGGCTCATTATAAAGTCAGATGTGTTCTATGGCGTTTGAGTGGACAGCAGAGACCCTGACATTAACACATGGCTCATTAGAAGTGAATTTGAGTTTGGCCTTTTTCTTCATCTATAAAAAATAGCTAATATGCACAGGAATTATCCTGAAAATATCTGAGCCAGCTCTAATTTAAAATTAAAGCACTGTCTATTTCACTTAGCAATTAAAAACATGGTATTTGTTAAAAAAATACAGGAATAGAAATGACGTGACATGAGGGAAAATCAAATATGTGTTAAAGTCCCCTGTCTCTGATGGTAAGTGCACTGACTGGCTTTTTCTGTGTCTGTGATAGTCACAATGCAGAACAGAAAGCAAAGTGGATAGCATCCTGGACTATCATGAAATAATAGCCACGCTGGAATTAGTGGGAAAACTCTCATTGATTTCAGTAGGGCCAGAATTTCAGCCAGGATCTTTGCAATAATATAAGTCTCTTTAAGCTGGTTAAACATGTCTCTGTGATGCTTTGAAAGTACTGTTTTGATGGAAGAACAGTGTAAAACATTTAAGCGATACCTCAATTAATACACTGATGGAGTGTTCATTTTTTAAAAAGAAAGGGCAATTCAGCTACTGGACCTTATGTACAGGCATAGATTTACTACTTTCAGTAGCAAGTACATATTGCCTATCAGAAGATAGCATGAATGGTCAACACAGTGTGACATTTTCTCTTATTGGTAAGAATATGTGCATAGCTAAATCTCTTAAGTACTATTATGTTCTGATTAATTGTTAGCAATATTTTTTCCAGCAACTTGATGTAAAGTTCCCTTTTGTAGGACTGTCGGGGGTTGCTGAAGAGGAAACGCTGTTGACTACCTGAAATATTCTAGGGCACTCATGTCAATTTTTAATTCAGGAGAATTAATCACAACTCTACATAACTGAAACACTAAGAATTTCTACTCATATTGAAGTTTTAGCAGCATTTTCATTCTCTCTTGTTCACTAGTCTTGCTCATCTTGGCATTCGATGGCTGTGAAACACTATGTCATTTTAGAGTAGGAATTTTCTTGGGTGGTAGGGATTAAACTCTTTTAGTGAATAATTCCTAATAAACAATACTGACAACTACTAATGTAGATGAAAAAAAAAATCTTAACTGAACTAAAAATAATTGCAAATATTACACATTAAAATATAAATTAGTGTTGCTACTAATAATAGCAATAATTTTGTCTGGCCCCAGCATGATATGAGGCAGGGGAGGTATTGCAGACTTCATTCATTCATTAATTGATACAGAGTGGTTTGGAAAAAGTGATTCATTGACCAAACTGGAGACATTATTTCTGAAAAATGTCAACATGAAAGGATATGATATTTGGCAAAAAGAAAAGGATGGCAAAGGAAAACTTGTTAGCAACTTCTTCAATTATGGATTGAAAAGAGTAGCTCATGTTAGAGCTTTTTATTTGGTGCCAAATGGTGGCTTAATAGTTGCAAGATCTTACTGAGCTTTTACTTTAAACTTGTATGAAGTCATCTCTGGTTAGAAAGATCGCAGATGTCTCCCTGGTCTTCCCCAGCGAGGTAAAAGTGTAATCCAAAATGCATCAAAAAGAAGTAGAATTTAAAATTTAGTATTGGCTTTCAAAAATATTTTACTTCTTTCAATGCTGTATAGGAACAATCAATGACTTTAATTACTTTATCTGTATTCCATGAAAAGATAAAATCCATACAAAGCAAGTAGCAAATGGGATTCTTACTAAGAATTAGAGTTACTAAGCAACAGTTAGACTTCTTATGGACAGTGAATTAACAATTTCTCATCACATAAGCATAAAGTTTACATTTATGAAAATGTATGTTTAGAGTGGTTTCCTTCTTTGAAATGCATTCTTATCTGCTCAGAAAAATAAGGATGAAAAGAAATAAAATTATTTTAGATTATTTCCCTCTAAGTGTCTATTTATGAAGTTAAGTATTTTGTCCCAGTAGTCCTTAGGATATTCTTGTCCATACTGCTTTTTAGTCTAATATATTCCCCTTTATAATACCTGGTTTTTGAATGATAGCAACATTTTGACTGCACTTTCACTGTTGAAACCAATGCTGTAATATTTTCCTTAAATATCATTCATGTATCTTTTACATCTGTAGTCACTAACTAAATTTGATTGTCTTCTAATTTTGCGAGAGCAAATTTGATTAGAAATGCCATGTTCTCCTTAGAATAAGTCTAATGTGGGAAGTGTAAAACTTAATTTGTAAATATTAAAATCTTTTACCTCTTTGTTGTCTGTGTTTATTAAAATTTTGTAAGTAAAATCAATTAAACTAAGTTTAGAAACGTCTTTACTTTTTTAACGGATGAATTTTAGAAATTATTGCACAGCTCCTAGATAATTAATTTGCCTGCTATTTGATCTTTAATCAACATTTCACATTTTGGTAGCATTTATTTTTAATAATGCCCTGCAGTTTTTCACTTTATTTAGTTTTTATTTTATTTTCAAGACACAAAACCAAAGCATGCACATCTGTGGCTGAGAAAAACCCAGCAATAGTGCATCTAATAAAAGAAAAAAATTCTGTTTTCTAAGAAAAAAAACAAACTCTGAATTTATGTTATGATATTATGTAATGTAAATGTATTACATTAAAGATAGTTTGACATTAAGCTGTTATATTTCTGCAGTGCTGCTCTTCAGGCATCTGCATGCACAACCCATTTTTCTGTAAGCTGAAAAATAAATATTTTTCAGAAACTTAAATGCATTTTAGAGTGAACACATAATGATTGGACTATTATAACTAATAGTAACTAATTATACTTACTAAAAGTATAGAAAATGTAACAAACTTGACTGTCAAAGGCAGTGCCCAACATAGTGCACAGAATTCACTAGAATTATTTCTTTAGCTACTTTTAATTCTTTTTCTTAAAAAGAAAAAGAAGTAGAAAAAGAATATAACCATGAGTACAATTTTGAAATATAAGTTTCCATTAGGCTTTAAAAAACCCTAGCAACCTGTAGATCTTACCCATCTCTAAATTTATTGCTGTGGTTTATTAAGTTTTAGAACTTAATTACCAAATGCAAAAAATGCAAGCTTACATTGTCAAAAATGTGATTAAGCTGATATAATCTATTTCTTTGCTGGCATAGATGTGTTGAGATGCTTTTAAGCAAGAAGACATGACAAAAAAAGTAGTGCTGTTATAGTCACCAGCACAATTTTGGAGTATACTTGATGAACGGCAAAGTGAAGTGTCTGCAGCCACCCAAAATGTGCAGATGTCGACCAAGACACATGCCACATCATAATATGAAGCTCAAAAAAATACATTCAGCATTTAAAAATAGTGTATTGTTAACAGTAGCAAGGTCTGCTCTTGAGTTAGCATAAATTATTGCAGCTTAAGAGAAGTCAGTGGAACTACATCACTCCAGTTCAGTTCAGAGTCTGATTCACACTACACAACATAAAGCTCTAGCAATGCCAAGCATTCAGTGGGAACTGGTTGGGGTGACAGTGGAGAGAGTGGTGAACAACAATTGAGGCATATTGGTTTTCTGTCGTTTCTCAGCAATTTCTTTTGCTCCCCCTAGCAACATTATATTAAGTTAATTTCCAAAATGGGACAAAACTTTCTTGTTTCACTCTAGGATACAGACAAAAAACTTGGCCCTGTTCAAATTGATGTAACTTTTTCTTCATATAAAATATTTTGGCGTAAGTCTAGCATAAAAGATGAAAGATAAGTTCCACAAGTACTCCAGCTAACTTTAACTACAAGTGGAAAAAGGAAAGATATCTGTTGATATCTTTCAGTTGAACTCTAAAATTTGTTGGATAGAGGTATCTCAGGAAAATAAACAGATACTGTGAAGAATGTCACTCCAAAATTATGCCCAGAAAAAAGAATACTATGTATTTTGTTGTGACATTTCCTATAATGTAGCAATCTACTGTGAAAATAGGAACATAATAAGGTACAGGCCATCAGGAAATACCTACTGGTGTTTGGCTAGGGACACAACTGCTCTTGTTGCTTACAGTTTTCAGCCTGAGGACATTGTTTATGTTAGCAGCCATTTCATTACACTTCATTAACAGATCACATCGAAACTAGTCATAAGAAATCACTGCATTTCTATGCCAGCCTAGCTAAGACCGACAGCACCTCCTGTGGTTTGGAAATGAGCAATTCTACAATGCTTTAAGGATCAGAATTGCATTTAAGCCCTCTATAAGGTCAATTACACAGCCTTAGGAAGAGTGATGTTGTTTACAAAGTGGGGAAATAGCCAGGAAAAGGCAGTTATACCAAAATAGATGAAAAAAAGGGTCTATTTAATGGTTGTGGGTTCTATTAAAAAAAGTTTTCACTATTGCATTTTGCACATAGTTTCATTCAGAGAACTGTTACAACATCAAATTCCTTAAGGTATTCAAAACCACTTAGTTTATAGATCCTTCTCAGTTTTTGTCAGAGAACTGTTATCTTTCTTCTGTAGCTCTTCTTGCTACACATACAGCCAGAATTCAAACAACCTAAGAAATTCAGGGTAAAAAAATGCTGCTTATTTAGACAGCAGTTTACAGGAGACTTTTAAGGGTCAGAATTTTCATCTTAGTTACCCCTGCAGGAGGATCAAGTCCTTTTTAGCTAAGCTGTAAATAAACAGCCTTTAACATAGGCCTAAAATTACAAAACTTTTGTAGGACCAGTAAAGTTTCTCTGTGTTTTTAAGTTAGGAATTGGTGCTTATGGGTAGATTTTAACAAAAATACCAAAATAAAATTTCTATTCCCATGTAATTTAAAGTTTCTATATTCTCCATGTTATGTTCTGATTGTAATAAAAGCATTATTTTCAAGCTTACTTTCAAAGCATGCTGTGAGATTTAACCACAGAATTTATAATCAAATTAATGAATAATGTGTATCCAAAATACCTAGATTGTTTGAAAATATCTCACTAAGAAAGATTTTCTTGAGCTGATGTAAGTAGTTACTATATTACTTCATGAAATTCATTAAAATTTCTGCCATCTGGGCTAATTTATTTATGTTTATCTCTATGTAAAATAAACATATATTGACATGTAGGAGTTAATGCACTTCATGGCTGCATTGACCTGTAGATCATACTAAGTGTTTATATAATACAGTAATAATAAGTGAGTATGCATGCTTTATAATTTATGACTGCACATAATTCATAATTAAGTATCTTTATGCCAAAATAAGAGGACTATAATATTTTCACTATACAAAACAAACCAAGTACTTATTCTGTAAATCTGCCAGCACTACTTTCTGTAAGTCCTCTGCTCAGCAGAATGAAGGATAAACTGTCGTGATAACCACTGTGCATAAACTCTTCAGTGATGTATAGCAGGCCTTGCAGGTTACTAAGTTTGAGAGAATTCACAGTGCATGCTGCTCATGATACCGACATAGTGACTGCAGCTGATAGAGAGAGAAGTTTTGATTGCCTTGATACCTTTAATATCTATTCTCTGTGCTCGTACCTGGTAGGTCGTTCTGGTAAGGAATATGAACTTGAGATCAGTAAAGTTTCCACCTGAATGGCTTGTATTAGTGTCCTGATGAAAGCTGATCTTGTGAATTCAAGTCCAAATCCAGACATCTCATTTAAGACTTCCGCTTTATACCCTGGTAGCTTAAGGGGATCTAGGGATGTATGTTGATATTAATTTCTGACTTCTTTAGCAGTTAAGGTTTCTGACCAGAACTCATAACTGACAGGATGGAGAATTAAGACTCTTACAGCATTAAATTGTAATTTTCTCATTGCAGATTTTTAGTTGACAAAACATTTTGAAATTATATTAAGCTTCTTCATTATTTAACATGTACGCTTCCTTCTGTTGCTGATCAGTGTTCCCACGAGTTATTTCGCTGTATTAGCAGGGAAGCCAACAACTCAAAGGTGACCTTATTGGCCCAGGGTGGCCGTCTAGCTAGTCACAGTGTCAGGCTGTGAATGGAATCTACTGCTATAATGAGTGCACCAGGGATGCTACTGGTTGGCGGTAAATGGATATTGCTTCTGAAATGGTGTCCAGGCTATAGTCAGAAGGGAGGGCTCCTATTAAAATTAATAGCCTGCTTGCTCATTTTTTTTTTTATCAATGTATTGTTGAAATAGTGTTATTTCAAGGTTGCACAGCTGGTTTAATGCTGATTATGTTTTAAGCCAGAGTGGATAATTAAAATAGGATAGAAATGAGTGTGGGGTTATTCATGACAGAAAAGATGCCAAGAACTGTACAACAAAGGCATCTTTCTGATAAAACAAAAAGAGCAAAGATACATTTACTGCAAAACTGTTAGTTTATGGGCTTTCTTTGCTCCTCTGCAGAAGAAATTAACTTTATTATAACATTTTCAATTTTCAACACATTAGAACAAATTTCCAATTGTTACTTCTGTTGCAGAAACTCTTACACCAAGACAGCAAAGGAAAAGCAAAATGGCACGAGTTCCCTAAATTTTATGTGTTTAAAGACAATATATATTCTCAGGTACCCCCAGATGGCACAACAGACAAGCGCAAGAATTCTCAAAAAGATGGTATCATTACAAAGTCTACATACTAGACTATAATGTTCCATGTTACAATGCATAATATATAATTTCATTAATTGTTTCATTTCAGAGGGTGGGGAATGCTATCTAAGTCTTATTAGCATATAATTGCACTTCTTCTTCCTGATGATGTTATATCTGCAGCAATATTTGAGCACTGTAGTCCTATGAGTTTGATCAGGAAAGCTTATTCACTTGGTTTCTTCCATAAACTTTTGGACATTGTAAGAAATCAATTTTATGATTTCATTGGAATCCTACTCGGAGAGATCAAGAAGTGTTATTTCATTTTTTTTTCCAACGAAATACATTTTTGGTTCCTCTGTTTTCAGATGAAAGGAAAATCCCTTGCATATCACCTTCTTCTGAAGGTTTTAATGTCTTTTTAATAAAAAAAAAATGAGGCAAGTTAAGCTGTTTAGACCTTTTTTTACCATTTCAGAAAGGGTAGCAAGGGCCCTTGCTAGTGTGATGGCATGTGGATCTGCAAAATACCCTGAAACAAGCTTTTTCAGAATTAGTAGTTTTAATAAACAGTCTGATAGAAATCATATTTCTGTGAGTGAGTGGCTGCACATCCAGATTTAGACCAGTATACTGTATCTGTGGCCAAGACATTTTGTGGAAGCAAAAATATGGAATCAATGGTGCACTTCAGTGAACATCTTATGTTGTCTCATTTTATCAGATGAGGTATGAACAACATATGATCAATGTATAGAAAATATTGTTTCACAGCAGAGAGCAGACATGGACAGAATTATGCTTTTTAAATAGCAATTTTTATAGCTTATGTAATAGTCTAAAAGCAAAATTAGTTCTACTATATTTTGCTGAGCATCTGACTGGTTGTTCAGTCTGTCATAATACATAAAATTTCATTGCTCTGATACCACTGCGTCAGCTTTTCTGAGATACCGCATAGCAGATAGAGTTAAGAAAAGCTAATGTACTCAGATTTTACTTCTTCAATCTCAGAGATCTCTTTTGAGAAAAACGCATTTTTTTTTCTCTAAGTCAGGATTTTATATACATTGCTAAGCATATTTTCTGACTCCTCTTCATTTAAGATTTCACACTCATTGACAACTTTCGAGTAGCTGAAAATTATTTTGCCTGAACTTAAAACATTTAATTTCTGCAGTTGTTTGCTTCAGATCTTGCCTCTGGGGAGGGAAAAAAACCCCAAACAAAAGTATCAAGAAGTTTTCCTAGGATAATAACAGAGTAGAATAAACTGATATGGAGCAGAATTGAGATTTCTTAGATCTAGAGCTAATGCACAATTGACGTGTTTTCTTCCTGGAGTTTACTGTGGTTGGGAATGGTTCAAAGCTGCATCAGAGGAGGTTCAGAGTTGACATTAGGAAACATTTCTTTACAGAGAAGGTAGTCAAACACTGGAATAGGCTTCCTGGAGAGGTGGTCAATGCCCTAAGTCTGAGAATGCTTAAGAGGCATTTGGACAATGCCCTTAATATATGTTTTAACCTTTGGTCAGTCCTGAAGCAGTCAGGCAGTTGGATTAGATGACCGTTGAAGGTTCCTTCCAACTGGAACTATTCTATTCTATACATAGAAGAATTTATACATACTTTAGTAGTATAATATGTAACTGAGATTTTATGAATTATGTGTTGTCTATTTTTTCCACTTTATTTTATATTTAAGTCTTATTAAACATGCTTTAATGATTAGTTCTAGACTTCATTTATGCTATAGTTTTGACTTGTACCAAGTCTCCTGGACAGTGAATTTACAGAGCCTAAATAATGACATAATAAAGTACAGTTGAAGTACAGCTGAGATGTAGAGGACACCAGACCTGTGAAGAAATGGTAACCAGCAATTTTTAAAATTTATAGGCAACACCAAAATCTGAGGATTTGCAAGCACTTTGCAGAGAAATAAAAAATGCTAAATACTAGAGCAAACTATAATTAAAAGGAGAAATGGAACACATGAATACAAAAAGGGAAGTAATAGGTAACTAGCACAGCTGAAGGGAAGATTCTGGGAAGTCTGTGATTATAGTAGTCCATAAGCAGAAAAAAAAAAAAGCAACAAACTGTTGAAAGAACACTCAGAAAAGTCAAAACTTATTGGAGGAGATATTAAGAGGATTGTGATATATGAGAAATAGGATATAATTTCATTTAGGGCTTGTGGGTTAAATGGAAAAATTACAAAGACTAATGGTGGTAATAAGAGAACAGAAGAATATAACCTAAGAATAAAGAATGAAGGAACTAGGATAATTTATTTTTTGGGGAAAAAAAAACCCTAACCCAACAAAAAGGACTGCAGGGGACTTAATATGAGTTTTCAAATATGTATGGCTTGATTTAGCTGCCTGCAGGTGATTTAGCCTTTTTCTGTTGTTCTTCTGTTTCAATTAATGTCTTAATAAAATGTATAGCCTATGATGAAACACAAGTCAATATTTGTCAATTGACTAGTTCCAAATAGTTTGTTTGTTCAAATGGAAAAAAATAAATAGGACAATGATGTATTTTTTTTTTCCATATCCACTGAGGACAGACATAATCATTTTAATTTGCAGATTAAAATATTTTATTTAGATATTGAAAAAAATATACTTTCTTACTGTTCAGGAAATTAAGCACTGGCATTAGACTTTTTTTAAAATATAAAATCTACATTTGCTTATAAAGACTTTGTAAGACTATCACAAAACTGAACATTTATTTTTCAAGGGAAGATTTGAGTCAAGTCACATTTCATTTTGGTACCTGAACTGTGACGGCTATGCATAGCTTGAGCTATTAATCTGCTAGAGTAAACCAGCTATATCACGTACCAACAAACATTTGCTTCTAATTTGTGCAGCAGATTTTCTATGAACTACTCAGAGGTTACAAAAGAAAGAGAAACTGCCCTCATCTTTCTGGCAGATTCTGTCCATCCCTTAGTCCCTTCAGGAGAAAAGATGGCTTTGGGCAGGAGACAGAAAGTCAAGAGAGTGGCTGGGGCTCAACACTACCTGGTATAATGAAAAGGTATAGAACTAGGGCACAGTGGCTGATCTGGCTTGAGGTGAAAATGGGGCAAGCTTTACTGAAATTATTGAGAAACTTTCAGCAGATGTATTCCTCTGTTTCTGTCCTTGCAAGGCTGTATATTATGAAAACACTGAAAAATATATGGGAAATGTTTCTTCTGAAGTGCTAAAAATAGCATGCATTGATAATACCTTTACTTTGTGATGCTGTTTTAGAAATGCCGAAATAATACTAATGGTGGCTGAATTAGTTTGTAAGCGAGACGATTGTATAATCCATTGTAGATCTGCAGTAAACAACTATGGGCTTTGCTGTGTAAATCATGTTCACTGTACTGCCTAATACTAATTGTTCCTTATTCTCTGCCTGCTCCTGAGATATCCCTTGCCACAGGAATGTAAAGAAGGATGTGAAATCTCTGCCTCCAAAGTACACACATTGTTCTTGGAAGAGAAACAGGGATAAGAAAGCTGGAACAGTGTTTCAGGTATCAGCTGTGACTGGAAGAACAGAAAAGCCAACAGAGAGTACTGACATCTTGAGTTATATCTATGTGGCTCAATATAGTGTCCCAGATGCATACAGTACTACTCCTTTGGATGTGGATGCAGTATGCTGAATTACTACAGTGCTTCTCCAGCAGCTTCTCTCAGGCTAACAGCTCAGCTTCTCAGCAGAACTAATTAACTGAGGTATAATCCCATGGTTCTTAGTTTCCAGTTCCGGAAGTAGACTGCTCGGAAGTAGCTCACATATCTGTGAAGAGTATGGCATTCTTCCATACAGCTTTACTTAGAGAGCTTCGCCAATGTCAAACTTCTATGGACATATCCGAACTATGTCTTTCTATGGATACCATTAAAATATGATTCAGATTTTCCCATCATATAATGTAAAGCTCGTATTGCAGCCGATGGGGACTTCCAAGAATAGAATTCAATTACAGCTTGTGACATTTTCTGCACAAAGCCTATACATTTATTTCTTCTAACCCAGGCTCTGAAATAACATAACTTCTGAAATAAGCATTAGGAAACTCTGATAGCTTTTAGTTATTAAGCTTTGAATAACCTATTTCAGCATCCCAAAATCTTATCATTATTTATTCATGTTGTTTTGTTATTGTGGTAGATTAATAAAATGTTCTTAGTTTTAAATCTTATTGAATATAAAGCTTAATTAGTGTCTGTTTCTCGTACTCTACGAAATTCTGAAGAGCACTGTTAAACACCTATGCACCCAAGAAAGAATCAGATCAACATCATTAGTATTCAATTCACCTCATGTTTTGATAACTTGCCAAGTGTTGTAGCAATAGATTGCACAAATACTTTAAAGTGCTGGAAATCTACAGTAATATACACACAAATGCAATACAGAATTCAAAATAACTGATTGGATACCTCCTTAGATTAGATTTAAGAATCTCTCCACTGATGCAGAAAGAAGGCATAGCTGATGTAGTATAGCAACATTAAGGAGAAGTCTTATTTTTATGGAGAAACCTGAAGTTTCTGAATTCTTTATTATATTGCAGGGAGATGAGTTTTATCCTAAGAGAGCCGGCAACTGTGGAAAAGAATCTATGTGTGCAGCATTTCAAATCTACATGAAAGTATATTTCTGTGTCTGCTTTATTTAGCTGCAGCTCACACTGTAAGGCTTTGTTTCAAAGAGTACTTCCGCACATGCTTAACACAGCTGTAGATGCAGAAGTGGAACTGAGTCACCTCTGCCTTTGAGGTTCTTTTCAATTACATATGTAGTGCAAATAGTGTGAGGGAACAACAGCAGATATCACATAGCTAGAATAGGATTGCCTGTGTTTATAACAGTGATTTTCACCTTGTAGGCTTATGAGGTCCTTTTTTTTCGTTCATACACTAAATTCCGTCACTGAGGGAAGCAAGTATGAATTCTTCTACTTTTAGTGGAAGTTTAATACATTTAAACTGAGAGTATATAATAATACTCCATACTGTGCTGTATATAAGAAGCACTTTCAACCACTACCAAAATGCAGCCAGCTCTGGAATTCAATATAACAGTTGTTCAACAATTTAGGACAGTATTCCTCTCTCATTATGGAAAATGAAGAGATTGCTCAAATTTACTACAAACCTCAGAATAAACTTTAGGCTAAAAAAATTACAATTCTGCTTTGCTGCCTGAATTTCAGTATATGGAAAATATGGGATACCCACTGACAACTGAAATTCCAAAAATGGTCAGGTCTTAGTCAAAGAATAAATAACTGTTTTTAAATATTAAAAATACATTTTATGTTAATATTTATCATATAATGAAATATTATTTATTAATAGTCAAATTAATATAACAGACATTTTGTTATACTAAAAATACTTCTGACTATTAATAATAAATATATTACTATGAATGTTGGGTCCGTTTGATCTCCAAACAATCAAACTACAGAAGAAAAGCAGGGAACGTATCTAAAAATTTTTCTTTAAAAAAAAGATAAAACCCAATTGAAAACCTAATTTATAGAAGTTATATTAAAAATGATACAATGTTCTGAAATTGGAAGAGGAAAGTTTGTTCAACCATGATGTAGCAAAGTGTATCTAAAATCTTCTATTCCAAATGCTAACAAAGGAATGACAGTAATTTTTTTTTGTTCAGCAGATCTTATTCTCCCTGGATTCAAAATGTTATCTCCTTTCTCAATAACAGTTATTTTTGTTAGTCCACTTTTAACTTGCAGAGGAAAACATTTTGAAAGGAATCAGATTCAGGTGTGAATATTATCAAAGCAAACTTTAACAAAGCCTTAAGTGCAGGGCCCAAAATTCTTCCTCTCACACTTACTCATTACAGATAGTGCCTTTCACACAGACACACATGGAGAGAATTTATTTATTATTGATATGAAAAAAAATGTGCCAAAGATTCACTTTTAAACTCCAAGATGAGTGAGTTCAGAAAGTCATTCAAAGCAAACCTCTTTTCATTCATAAATGGCGCAAGAGTGCAAGTTCAACTTTTTAAGGAGAATTCGATCTGAAAGCACGGAGACATTGACCAGAAAACTCTCTCAGTAATATTTTCATACAATCCTTATTCAGAAGAGAGAAACCTTAAAAAAGCTGAATTGTGATTAATGGTTTCTACTGTATCTTGAGAAAGACACAGCTGATTCGCAAAACACATCTGTTAAAGAATCCACCACCAATGTCCACTTATGCCATGTGGCAACTTGTTAATGTACTATAACTTTAGGACAAGACCACTGACCAGTCAAAAAGAAGCACCTACAGTTACATCATGTTACACCATCTCTTCACATTTGTGCTTTATGTACATGCTTCTAGTACAGAAGTTGGACTCCAATATACTTATGTTTTATGAAAATCTCACACTAAAAGGTGGAGGCAGAGTTTCCAAAGACAAAAGTTTTGTCAGTAATAAAATGACTGAAGAATGGGGGTTGTGCTGCAGAACAAAGATTCTGTGGTGGGAAAGAGCTAATGATTATTTTTCTGTTTAGTTTGTAAGGTGCTTCTCTTGTGTGCCTTTCTGTATGATTTATGAACTATTTCAGAAAACTCAGAGTCTGAAACATACTTCTTACTTCTTTCAAATCCATAAGCCAGATTCAATAGAATGCAGAGTAAGTTTGATTTTCATTAGTAAATTCTTGTTTGACTAAAGAAGTTACAAAGCCCATAAATGTTTAAATCTCCTGCTCTTCGTGAGTTTAACTGAACCACAGCTATACACTAAAACTGTATCTTTTCTTTGAGGCTTTCAGAATGATAGATGACTCACATTGATATTAAACTCATCAAGCATGTCTTTTGGGGGAAAAACAACTTCAAAACAGACTTAATTTTAATTCTCCCACACTTCAAAGTGCTTATTAAAACAGAATATTTTCTGTGTCTCTCAGAAAATGGTAGCAAAATTTCCTAACTGGAAGCTGTATTCCTTATATTTAATAAACAATATTTCTCTGTTATGTAGACAAGACCATTTATTTATTATGCAGGAAAAGGTCACATAGTCTTCTTTTGTTTTTATATTTTTGACACCAATGTGATTTTTTTCATTGTTTTGGACTGTTTACTTTGTACTTCTCTAATACAAACTCCTTTGGCATTTTACTGGACCCTTCCCCTGTGGACTGAAGTTCTCTTCCTTTTTAATTAGATCGACCTTTTGGTTCACTTGTCTGCCCTCAAAATGACTGAGAATGTCTGCTCTTTTGGAAGGCAAGTTGAAATCTGCACAGAAAGACTGAAAACAGTCATGTGAAATAAAATTTTTTTATGCAACTATCTCAGCATTATAGCTGCATAATCATTATGTTCATAATCTCTAACATGAAGAAATACTGGCTTCTGCAAATTTTGTGACATTTTAATGGTGACAGGTTGTTTCTCATCTTCTTGAGTGAATGCTTTTATAGTGCACTTTGTGACTAATATTTTCAGAGTGTATTTTTACTGTCCCATAATATTTTGCCTTTTTTACCCTTCTAAGTTACAAAGGGTAAACTTTAACTACAAAGCATAAGGCCCTTTTCTACCACCTATTATATAATGTGTATTTCTCTTCTTTCTACTAGCATTTAGAAAGAAATGCTGATTGAAGTTATATTTTATAGGCTAAAGACTAAAATCAATGGACTTTATTTGAATCAAAAAGAGAGTACACATAATTCAAGTAGTTTAGAAAGGAATAAGTGTGTCCTATACAGGCTTATATAATTGTTCTGAAAGTTTAATAGGTGAGGTACAAGCTCTTTTCCACTTTACTGTAAAGACAGTAATGAGCAAAATGCACTTGTTTTCGTTTGCAGAAATCACAGCAACTCACCTGAAGCTAGGGAGTCAAGAAAGTCTTCTTTTCCTGATATCTTAGGGAGTGAGAAGGAATTTTATGCCTCATCACCCTGTTGAAGGTTCTTTATTCTACAAAGGAATATTTGGTCATGTAGGACTCATTCCCAGTCAGGAAATATTGCATAGAATTCCTAATAATAATCAAAAGGCATCTGAAACTTAAATATGAATTACCCAATCAACATTAACTTGATCTGTAAGGACTTCAGACTTCTCAAAAAGTCTGTGTCTTTTGGTTCTTCTTGCTAGGACCAGAACAATTAATCTACTTCTCTGCATCTAAGAAGTTGCATTCTCTTCTTTTGAGGAGCTTGGTAGATTCTCAAGAAATGAGAAATGAAATGTTGATCCAGCTAATCATGGACTTACTAATTTGCCTTCCAGAACAGTGGCCTCTTGTGTTAACAGCCCATCTTTCCTCTGTCTATATATGAGCTTCAAGTCAGCCCAATGCTATGCCCTGGAACAGGGTCCCCAGCTACATGTGTTGAACTGCCACTAACGATAGTTGGAAATTTTTCTTTTTTCTCTGCTGATCTTTAGAGCCAGTACTTCACTGAGAAATATCACTACTATTGGAATAGTAGAATCACCAGCATCTATCTGTACTTTTTGTTGCTTTCTTTCTGCTTCTGGAAAGAAACATCTTGCCCTTAGAGCTGTTGATCAGCCTCTATCATGGAAATTTCCTAGATCCATTTGTAAGCACTTCAGTTAGTATCCTACTTCTACTATATTCTTTTAGGATGCTGTCGTAGTTCAGCCCTGATCAGGACCAGACTATGCAAACTCTCTCTCTCTCACCCCACCCTCCGAGAGAATAGGGGGAGATGATATAAGAAAAACAGCTCGAGGTTTGAGATAAGGACGGGGAGAAATCCTTAAAGTTACCGTCACGGGCAAAACAGACTCGACTTGGGGAAAACTATTCATTTATTTCTAAAACTAGCAGGAGAATGAGACAGGGAACAACATAACCTCCTCCCACCCCTCCCTCTTCCCGGGCTTAACATTATCTCTACTACTTTCCCCTCCTGAGCAGCACAGGGGGAAGAGGGAATGGGGGTTGTGGTCAGTTCATCATGCGATGTTTTACGCTGCTACTTCATCATCGGGGGAAGAACTCATCACATTCCTCCTCTGTTCCAGCGTGGGGTCCCTCCCATGGGCCACAGTCCTTTGTGAAACTGCTCCAGCGTGGGTCATCTCTTCCACGGGGTTCAGTCCCTTCAGAACAGCTGCCCCAGTGCACCCTCCACGGGTCACAGACACCTTCAGGCATCCAGCTCCAGAATGGGGTCCTCCACAGGCTGCAGGTGGATCTCTGCCCCTCCGTGGACCTCCAGGGGCTGCAGGGGGACAACCTGCTCCACCATGGTCATCACCACAGGCTGCAGGGGAATCTTGGCCAGGAGCCACATTACTCCTCCCCCTCCTTCTTCACTGACCTTGGCATCTGCAGCTGTTCCTCACAACAGGCTGGCAGACACCTCTCAGGATCCTTTTTACATCTCATTCACTTCTCATCTCCTCTCCACTTCTTGCAGCTAGGCTCGGCCAAGTTGGGCCCAGTTGGCTGCCTGGCAAGAGGCCAGAGGGTGAGGCCTGCAAGGCCCACAAGGCTCATGCCTCCTCCTCTCTGCCCCAGCTCAGCTGTTTCACATCTTCTTCTTTTTTTTCCCCTATTTTCCCCTTCTTAAATACGTTATCGCAGAGGTGTTATCATGGGACATTCTGCTACCAATTGGCTTGGTCTTGGCCAGCAGCGGGTCCGCCCTAGGCCCGGCCGAGTCCACTGAACAAAGGGGAGCAACTTCTAGCAGTTTCCTACAGAAGCTACTACCTTAGGCCCCCCTCACCAAACAAAACCAGAACAGATGCTTACTACTTCATCCATTTTAAAGTGTAATAAGCATCATTATTTACAGAACTACACCAAGACATTTTAGTTCTTGTGTACAATAATATAAAAGTTCTACCATCAAGCCTGATCAGCCCTGTCTTATAAATAAGCATAAAGGTTCCCCCTCATGTCTTTTTCAGTCTTTTTGCTCTACTCTTGAATAGGTTTCTAGGTAAAACCAGGACACGGAGAGTTAGGTATTTGATATAACAATTTTCATTAAATGCACTTTAACATGTTTAGGAGCAGATACTTAACATCACCTTACTGTTAGGTTTTTATCCCAGCTGTTACTAACCAGTTACTTAGCTGCAGCTTGATAATTAATTGCTCCATCATTAGGTCACTTATTTTTGCAGTGTAGGATTTATACCTCCATTGTGGTTTCTGCAGGATTTTGAGTAAAGAGTTCATTTTTGTATAATTTTTAGACAGCATGTTCCTTGTGTGTTGTTAGTCTAGAGAAATTAAAATTGTTGTAGAAAATGCTAATCTAAATATTTTTGTTAACCAAGACAGTGGATTTTATTCTCTTCAGAGGCAGGGCAAAAGTCCTTCATCCTCTTCATGATTAGATAGATGTAGTTTGGATAGACCAGAGGAAGTGGCAGATAGTAGTGTCCTACACTTTCAGGGATGGTGAGTCAAAAAGATCAGAAAAATGAACAGCTTTTTAAACAAAATTTGTTCTGAAGAGGTTTTTTTTTCGTTTTGAGGAATGCATGAAGATTTAGTCTTCTAAAGTGCAACCAAGTGTAAGAAAGCAAATCTACCCATTTGTAAGGCATTCATTAAGTAAAATATTAATTAAACTTTTCAAATAATTGAAAGTAATCACGGTTGCATTCCTTAAGGA
This sequence comes from Chlamydotis macqueenii, assembly GCF_036417535.1. Taxonomy (NCBI): domain Eukaryota; kingdom Metazoa; phylum Chordata; class Aves; order Otidiformes; family Otididae; genus Chlamydotis; species Chlamydotis macqueenii. Next base: position 32,004,172 of record NC_141560.1, read on the forward strand.
ACCAGACAAACTGTTAAATATCAGCCAAGTATAATATTTGCTGAAAGCTCAAAGATTTTTCATAGCAAAAGAAAATAATATTTTATCCTTGTTTCCTGCTATAATAATTTTTAAGAACAACAATTACATTATTGAATGTTGTTTAAAACTAAAAAGATTGTCTATGTGCTTACATGATCTCATATATGTGCATATTTTCACATTACAGGAGTAGCTGGACCTATTTCTCTAATAATTTCCTAAAAACATAAAAAGACATACCTTGAACATACTGAGAAAATCTTACTACCTCATCATCCACAGTACTCCGTTCCCGTTACAATGCGCAATGTAGCAGAATTCAAATGTAATGCATATTTTCTCATTAATTCAAGACTTATTATTTCTATTACCTGTAGAATTGACTGTTTTCTGCTTCATCATACAATGACTTAATTGAAATTAAGTGTTTTTCAACATACATTTTGCAATGATTTTACTTCATTTTCTTTGTTAAGACTTTAATGAAGAATTTGTTAGGAGCCCACTGAATTATTTTAGTCTTCCAAAATACTTCCAAATGGTTTGTGTATTTTATATTGATTACTCCTAATAGAGACCGATAAATGCATTTTTAATTTACAGCATTTTATTTAGAGATATAACTTCACATTTCCCAAAAACCTTGATTAAAAATGTCAGAATCATAGAATCATAGAATGGTTAGGGTTGGAAGGGACCTTCAAAGGTCATCTAGTCCAACCCCCCTGCAAGGAGCGGGGACATCCCCGACTAGATCAGGTTGCTCAGAGTCTCATCCAACCTGGTCTTGAATGTTTCCAGGGATGTGGCATCTACCCCCTCTCTGGGCAACCTGTTCCAGTGTTCTACAACCCTTATTGTAAAAAATATTTTCCTAATATCCACTTTAAATCTACCTCCCTCTATTTTAAAACCATTGCCCCTAGTCCTATCACAACAGGCCCTACTGCACAGTCTCTCCTCATCTTTCCTGTAGGCCCCCTTAAGGTACCGGAAGACTACTATTAGGTCTCCCTGGAGCCTCCTCTTCTCCAGGCTGAACAGCCCCAACTGTCTCAGCCTGTCCTCATAGGAGAGGTGCTCCAGCCCTCTTATCATCTTCGTGGCCCTCCTCTGAACCTTCTCCAACTGGTCCATGTCCTTCTTATGTTGGGGGCTCCAGAACTGGACACAGTACTCCAGGTGGGGTCTCACCAGGGCAGAGTAGAGGGGCAGAATCACCTCCCTCGACCTGCTGGCCACGCTCCTCTTGATGCAGTCCAGGATACGGTTGGCCTTCTTGGCCTCAAGAGCGCATTGCCTGCTCATGTTGAGCTTCTCGTCCACCAGCACTCCCAAGTCCCTCTCCTCAGGATTGCTCTCAATCCATTCCCCGCCCAGCCTGTATTTGTGCCTGGGATTGCCATGACCCAGGTGCAGGACCTTGCACTTGGCCTGGTTGAACTTCATAAGGTTGGCATGGGCCTGTCTCTCCAGCCTCGTTGCTGGTTGATTTAATTTTTTGGTAGGTGCATATGTAAAAACTACTGCTTCCTCCCTCTATGACTGACTAAACCCCTAGAAGTGTAATGTGACTCGCTGAGCAAACTTCTTAAACAGAAGAAAGCTCAGAGGGGATGAGCAAGGACGATGTGCCCATGAAGGTCAGGGAATAATGCAGGATGTTTGACCACGGCTGTGGCAAAGAAGCTGGCTTTGTCTCACCACAAAGGGAATGGAGCACTGCCTTAATTTTAAATAGCCATTAACAGTTGAGTGGATCAGGTGCTATAAATATTTCTCCCTGAGTCCATTCAAAGAGCGTTAATGTCTTCATGAAGTAGACTAGCATAAAGGAAGTGAATTCCTGGTTTAGCCCAACATACAGTATAAAAACTAGACAACTAGCAAAAGAGTTTTGAAGACAGCAACGGGCTTGAGCTGTCTTCAACCCATGTATTCCTTCCCGGTCACTGGGGACATTCAGTATTGTGACAGTCAGAGTATTGGACACTGACATCCTCCCCCCATTATATGAGCATTAGCTGTTACAAAAGTCTGAATTCCAGGTTATTTTCTGCAAGCCAAACTCACCTTTTTCCTGGCTAAAACCTACCAACAGCATACACAAAAAGGTAAATATTATGCAATTATAAAATCATGCAATCATGCCTGCGAAAAAGCAGCAAAAAGGGCATAGAATGCAATAGATACAGTTTACTGAGTATACCAATGTCATTGATCAGCTGTCACAAACATCTGACATCTTTGAAATCTGTCCTGTACATAAGTGTATGTGCACAACATCACATCTGAGCACTTGTAGGTCTCTACCCCCACAATCTTATCTTTATAATGAGGGATTTCTTGGTAGCAACCTTCTCAAACAGCTGACAGTGGATTTGCAGGAGAGAATTCCAGCCACACTAATTGAGACTACCATTTGACCTTTAATTTAGTTAATGAATTATCTTAGATATTTTTTTTTCACGGTTTTCCATGGCTTATTTCCACTGAAAATCTTGAGATTTTTCAAACCTATCTAAGTATATTAGCTGCAAATTTTTTCACACATATCTAAAGAAAGGTGATTAAAAGCTGAAGGGAACATTTAGGATAAGTTAAAACACAATGTTGTGAGGTGTGCACCAGTACAATATTTTACAACCACAATTGAATCATTTCATATCAATCTTAGGAGAGTTATGACTCATAATCCTAAATGTGGTAAAGAAAGTGAGACGATGCAGAGGTATGGATGTTTTTAGAAGAGTTTGTTTATTGTTACTCTCTCCAGGAGTTAGTCTGCATACAGTACTTCATTGTTGGTGTCACTAATAGTAGTGGTACTGGGCTCATCTCTACAATCTGCCAGCATACAACTGGTATTCTGGAAGTTTCTGAAATTTCAGAAGTACTTATAAGGGATGCATTTCATTCAATGAAGTTGGAGATGTCATTGTCCAACAGAAATAATGTGTCTTTGGCTTAATTTTTTGTGTTCTTTGTTAATTTTGGAAATTTCTATTTATTTTTTGAAGCAACTATTGAATATTCACAGAAATATGATATACACATAGTTTGCAAGAGGAATACCAGTGCTGTTTATCCTGTTGGATCCTGTGCAGCATACTTATACAATCTCATCACCTGCTCTACTATCCTGAAACACAGTGAAAACAATGAGACCAGGTTCTTGGCTTCAGTTTCAAATTTCCCTTCGTTTTATTTTAATGTCATTATAAAATATACTGGAAAATATAATGTGGCTTCTCATAAATGTTATTTCCTCAGGCTTCGTGGGGGGAGTGAGAGAGAGACTGCGTAGTCTGGTCCTGATCAGGGCTGAACTACGACAGTGATGAAAGGCTTGGTGCTCTGGCTGTTCATATGAACTATAACACTGCAATTGTTTTCCTTCATCATAGAGATTAAAATGCTGGCATTCTGGCATAATGAGAGATTATCATGATCCATATTGCAAAAGTGCCAAAAAGAATTCTGGGAAGTGTACCTGCTCTTATTGTTGGTATGTCCAAATTTGAATTAAGAATGTTCCTTGTTTATCAGCTTTGGGAATGATCCACAGCAAATCTATATTTTGCGGACACTAAAATTTTCATTTATTCCTTCAGTAATCTCATTAAAATCAAGGAGTCCTACAGGTTTGTAAAATTAAATGGGATATACTCAAAATCCAAAATGCAAAGCTGTGACTAAAAAATGTCTCTGCATATTAGCTATCCAGGACAGCATGCAACAATAATCATGGCATTCTAGTTGCAATAATATTAATAATGAAAGAATTTCACCTCTTAGATTTCTTTTATCACATATGAATATCTTTAAAAGCTTTCCCAGACACAAATTTTTTGTCTTCATGAAGGGATAGAAAGGAAACAAAATGCTTGATCTGTGCAATTCATTAACAAAGAATCTCTTTCAGTACTATCTTTGTTGTTGGTTTAGCAAATGCTAGATAAAGCCAAGATTATAAGTAAAAATTTAAGTACCTTAAAATTTAATTCTCAATTTTAGAATTTTTTTTTTTGAGAAAATACATTGTTGAAATACTGACTGAATTTGGAAAATAATTTGCCATTGATGTAACCATATCCATTTATTGTTGCTAATGTGTTGGCTTTTGACCAATATTTTACGGTATTAAGATTAATGCACAGCTACAGCAGTTTGTCATAGTGATAGAGAAAACTCTATTTACAATTATGCTCATGCAGAATTACTCTGAAAATGGGGGGTGGGTATTGTGGGGAGGGATCAAAGAAAGTGTCCTACTGACTCCAGCAAGGCTTTCAAACAGGGTTATGCAATTTCGCAGAATAACGGTAGGGGGTTATTGTAGAATTGTGAAGATGTAAATTAAGATTATTTTAAGTATTTTATACAGGTAAAAATCTCTGCAAAATTCAAGATAGTGAAAAATGAGGCTATCCATTTTATAGTGCAGTCACCTTCCAGGTCATCCCTTTATAGAATATAAACTTGATCTTTTCTTATTACTGTTAAACCAAGGCTTAACAGAAAACTGATACATTGGTTCATATACCTGCAGAGAACATCTTACTTTTTTGTTATCCTGGGTACAGTTCTGAAAGACTGATGCCATATTGTGGGGAAAAATAATTGTGAAAACCATCTTTTCATTTATAATACTTTCACAGGTGGTACTTCCTGGGAGATTTTAGCAAGATCTTGCTATAATATTTTACTTCTCTGATATTAGATGATAAACCAGAAGATTGTTTTAAGTTAATCTGTTTTTAAAAATATTACACAAGTAAGTCTCTTCATTAATGGTATTTGCATGTGTACACTCAAATTCTGTAATCTATTCCAGATACTTCATACCAGTAATGCAGCAAAAAACGGTTGAATCATTACAAGAGCTAAGGAAATTTCTCCGTTGAAGTGTCAGCCCAACTATGCCCTCCAGCCTCAAGACCAGCTTCATTCAATTTACCATTAAGTATCCAACTAAACTCAAAAGATAACCATCAAAAGATAGGGACAAAGAGCAATTTATGCCATTGAAGAACTGAATAATCTTTAATTTGCTAGCTTTTTCAGTTGACTGTATAGAGAGCTAGTATAACTGCGCCTCTCACATTGTGCCTGTAGTTGTGTGGGAAGAATTAATGATGACGGTAATGGAGTGGAGATGGCCTAGTGCAGTTATGCTCTGCCCAATCATAGGTCCCCATAGCTGTCTGAACTACTCTGTAAACAAGATGGGGGACCAATGTATGCTTTTCTAAATGAGGAAATGTACATAGCTGTTTAGCTTTTTAATCAAGAAATGTATCCTATTCTCTGTGTTTGAAAATTAAACATTTTCTTGCACTTTTTTTTTGTTCTTTCTAAAAAAAAACCCGGATATGTGGAGATATTTGATGTTTTATTTAAAGTATACAGCTTTATACAGAATACTTAGAAAAGTAACAGGTACTGTGTAAATGAGGCTCTGAGAAAGCACTATTGAATTTTATTGATTTATCATCCAAAGGCCAAAAATGTATGGTGGGATAAACTGTAGACATTCATAAATTCCCTGGAAGCTTGATAAGGATATGCTTAAAAGGGAACGAGAAAACTATTTAGATAAGGCTCTATTTTATGAGACTAGAATGTGATTACTTGTCTGGTATTCAGACGCACTATAAAATTATGAACAATTGACATTTGGCAGAATGACCAGATTGCCCATTAAAAATGGATGACCAATAAAAAGGTGAGCATTAGTATGGGAAAATCTCTCTCTGTCTAAAGATTTTTTTTTCAATCTTAATTTCAATACTGTCCATAAAAGAGAAGCAAGACAAAAATTTTAACTTAAGATTTCAGCTTGTTCTGTCACATGAAAAAAAAACTGGACAAGGACAGAGTTAAATAAATTTTGCTCTAAAGTACATCAAAAAGCATTAATAATGGTACAAATAATGTACCCCAAGTACTTGGTCCATTTCATGCCAATTATTTATCAGTACTGAATTCACCTCCAGATTTGCAAGATTCTGTGACAGAATTCCTCAATCATAATAATTTAAGATAAACTGTTCTCATGGAATCTTAAAAGTTATGAGACTTCATACTTTGTGAACTTACCTTAGGAATATTGTGTGTATATCTTTGTACGCATTTGATAGTGTTCTGAACACACTATGTAGGATGAAGTAGAAATGCAGGTTCGTGTCACACATTATTTCATAACTAAAGGATTTTGAAGTAAATGCTTCTGTGCAGTTGTGTATCACGATTCACATAAAAGGCAACAGCTGCGCTCCATCATCAGTACAGTTCCAGATGTTCAGTGATGGCAGCGCTTTCTTTTTTCATTACATATCAATGATGTAATGGTTCACAATACATGTTTTGCAGACAGGAAAAAAGAACACATTTAATTTGACGCATGTTTCAGATAGATAACAGCCGCATGTTTTGGAAGGTCATCTTCAGATGTCACTCAGATAGTACTTGCTCTCATAAAGGGAAAAAAAATCTTTTGCCATCATGTGTGCTATTTTAAAACAAAATGTCTTTCCTAAATAATGACTTTTTTTTTACCTTTATCTTCATCAGGAAAGAATTTGAGACTTTAAATGAAAAACTACAGATGACTGCATAATAGTAAATGCTAACACACAACATGTAGGGTTTTTGGTTAAGTTGTGTCAGAAGTATCTTGGCAACTAAAGGCTTTTAAAAAACAACATAAAACTGAGGCTTTGGTCTTCGTTTTTTAGCAGTATTTATGTTGAACATTAGCTCAGATGGTCACTGATAGACCCCAGTTTATTTCTAGGAGATTATAATTTGCATCATCATGTGGGGCATTCTTTACCCTTTTCTGCAGGAACACAAACAATGTGTTTACTGAAAAAAAGATGATTATTAGTCTTTGCCTCAAATTCCTCAGTATCACAGATCCCTTCTTTGCTTTCTGGTAGCAAATCCTTCAAACATACATCTGCTAAAAATCTAAGATAATACAAAACAATAATAATAATAGTTGTCATTTTATCCTTAGACAGTCCAATTATTTAGGCACTTATCTTGTACACAGGAGTCATCATGAAACACCTCTGTTTTTAAGAGGAACCAGTAGTAGTAGTGTCAATGTCATGAGCTAAGGATGTCCCTAAGTCATGGTTTGTATGCTTGTCTTTTCTTCAATAGATAGATTTTTTTTTCAAATGAGATTTGAGACATGTAATTCGTTCTTAGATGTGAAATAGAATCAGCTGATTTCAGACTTAGAATAGAACAATAGGTCTGAGTTTTACTGCGTCATGACCATCATTTAGGCTGCTGAGGAGAAAAGGATGTTACAGTTGAGGTACACAGGAGCATGTTAGTAAGGTGAGAGGAAATAATGTCACTATCCATGACAGAAAAGAGAGAGGAACATCACATTTGGGACACTGAGAAATGAGGTAAGAGGAAACTAGAATATGTAATGAAGTAACTATCTTTGTTGAGGTGATAATTTTCATATCCAGTGGTGCTATAAATTGTAGTTTCCAGGCTCCCCACTTTGAAATATCCCTTAGGTTCAGAATTTAAATCAGAGGTGGAAAGATATTCCACCAAGATATACTCTATCAGTAAGCAGGTGTTCTGGTTTTTATTGATCAAATGTGTTCATTATAGAAGGTATCAACCATGTCAGTTACGAAGAACATTATACCAACTGAAGTCTGAATTTAATTGTAACTGCTACATGAAAAAAATGAAGAATTGAGGCAATTTATTTTGTTTCAGGCTCACCCGGAAGTTAAATGCAGATTCAAAATGTTCTTCATTTTCTCAGGAGAATGAAGTGTTGGTAGGAAAATAAAAGGGCAAAGTAATAAAAAGAAAAAGAAAAAATAAAAAAAGGCAGTTATAAGAAAAGAAGTGGAGAAATAAATTGTTGCAGATGCTACTTAGTAATGGTTACTGCTACAAATAAAATAGTAGAAGATGAATCTGAGACAACTGGAAATATGCTATTAAATATATGTTTTATCTTGCACCTGGGTTGTAGTTCCCAGAACATGCAGCAAAGATACATGCAGTACCGTATATATATATCTATATATATATATCTTGGGCTTCCGTTTCTACTATTAATGCATTTTCTTAGGTAGAGCAATATAAGTTACCTTGGTAAAAGCTCAGTAAAATGTTTAAGACTGTTTCTAACTTCAAGTATAGCGGGAACACAAACAAATTAAAATCCTAGGCTACTTAAAGCATCTTACTGAATCCAGACACAAATGCTTTCTCCAGACAACTGTGAACACAGTGGTAAAATTTTTGAAATATTTTTATAAACTGAAAACAAAATGCTTCACTCCTTCTTAAAAATATATCTTCCTGAGGAGACTTTTTCCCATGCATATTTAGTTTCACTACATTTTGGCTTTCATGTTTGCTTTCTGAAAAAAAAAAAAAATTGTTTCATTTAAAGCAAAATGTAAAATCTATGATATGCAAGCCAAAATCCAAAACAAGGTTTAAACCTGACTCCAGAAGCTATAAAAAACTTTATACAATATTATATATATAAATATATATATGTGTTTATGTGTGTGCAATTCAGTCAGCCAGCATATAAAATGTCAGACTATGTAACCAGCCAACAAAATAGTTTTGCGTTGTTAAAATAATTTAGTTCACAATAAAACATAAGGGGAAATACAAAAATTAATTTCAAAATGTATTTTATAAAATTTACAAGATTAACTGCTTGTGAAGATTTTAAGATTTTTTTTTTCTGTAACTGTGAATTAATTAGTTTCTAGCAGTGTGAATTTTTTCAATATACAAGTACATGGTCCTTTTTGTTGACCTAATTGAAACTTGCAGAAACTCTCTTTAATTACTTTGTCGTGAAACCAATAAATTTCTCCTTTTCAACATGTTCTTGTTTTCAACAACATGTATTGTTCCCAAACTGAGATGTCCATCATCAATTTAAGTTCTTCCCCAAAATTATTATAATAAATACATTCTATGCATGAAGTTGTACTTAAAAATTGATTATTAGAATCCTATCAATCACGAAACAGAAAACTTCTCATTAACTCTAACATACTCAGATATTATCATACTGCAACTATATAAGCAAAAAGTGTATGGGAAGATATGTTGGTAGATGAATCACCATATAACTTCTGGAAATTACCATTAACTTTACTTATCCTTTCATTTGTGTCATGTCAATGCCCTAAATATGAGATAGAATTGTTATCACACTGAAATATTTTCAGTATGGCCCACAACAAAGTATATTTTCCCTGATAATTATATCTTAATAAGAGCATGACTGCAATCGGAGTACACTGGATATGACATAATGTTATAATGACAGCAAGATGTAATCTGCAATACAGTTTAAAACTTTTTTTTTTTTTCTGGATGACTTTGATTTCTTGCTGGACTGCAGGTATGTGTTAACAGTTCTTATCAAAACACATAAAGATAGAAAATGAGCAGTGTTCAGGAACGAACATTGATTGACCTTTGCAAGCTATGGTCTATAATTTTATGTTGCCAGGAATTTCAGCTGCTTATGTATAGCTTTCAAGACTGAGATGTGTAGAAATGAGAATAAAGGACTGTGAAGTTGGTCATGAGCAAATGGAGCAATTAGACAGTGTTTCAGTACTGATCTGCAGGTATTCAGCAAGAATAATTTTTATTTTTTTTAGAAAACATACATACATCTTAGTGTATCAAGTCCTCTTTCAACAGTAATCCTAATATGTAAATCCAAGAACTCTTGAGGTGTTCAACTACCTGGCTGCCACTGATGGGCTCCATGAAGAGTCTGCATATTTATCTATAATAAAGGCATACTGAAAGTTCTAATTATCTAGCAAGCTCATATGTAAAAGAATATAAAATATTGTTAATAATATGATGGTGAATTTGCCTAGAAAGGATTAAATTTTTTTTTTACTTACTGAAATATTGACATTCTTGTATAAATTGTACTTAATGTAAATAGCAATACTCTGTTTAACCAATCCTGTTTATTCAAGATTCAAATAGAAAATGTATCTTTTAAATCTTATTCTGTAGATAAAACTGACTGAAAAAACAAGCAAGCAACCAATCAACCAAAAAAAAGGTAACAATTGAAATGTTTTAAATATTTTTGCTGATTGATATTATTCTATTATCCAGTTGAACCATAATAATTTTTTCATAATGCATTAGAAGGGAAGGTAGAGATAAAGCAAATACTTATTCCCTATATAATTTATTTGCTAATTATTTTTAAGGCATTTTGAATGATACATTCTTGCCTGATTTCATTTGGTCTCATTTGGTTCTGAAAAGTCTTCGAGCAAAAGATACTGATGGCTTCTTCCTAATTACCAATTATAGCCCTTACTCTATTTTAGTGCTACTTGACCTTTCAGTAGCATTTAATAATGGCAATTGTGGAATCTTGCTATAAATTTTTGAGACACACAGTAACACTGGTGTTTCTCACTTTTTCAGTCTGCCTCTCCCTCTACTTTACAATTCATCCAGAGTTTGTCAACGTGATACCTTGTGTCTTCCATTTTGCAACTATTTTACTTGAAACTCTATACTTGGATTAAGGTTTATCGTAAATTACTGCACCCGATTTTGTCACCTTTTCATCTTTATCAGCATATATTCACAATAAAAAAGAGATGTTATTGGAAGCTTTTTGTGCTGACACTTAACCCTGTAAAGAGGGTCCAGGAATATTCAGAAAAAGAGGAATATTATCATATTAATACTAGAAAATTATGAGTTTCAGAAAATCATGAAGGTTAATATTTGGTTCTGTTTTACTCCATAAAATGAAACTGAAATGCAGTAGAACAATGACATTTGTTCAAGGTGAAATTTACCGATATGCAGAAAGCCTCTTTTGAAGTTAAAAAATTATTTTGGACTTGTTAGAGGGATGCAAGTCTTACTGTCACAGTGAGGTGGCCTTATGCACAGAAGTAAATTTTTTCACAAAAAGGAAAACTCAGATGTTCACCAAAAGAAAATGAAATAATAAACACCCTTTTTTCCCCACCTTAAAAGAAAACAAGCTAATAAGGTGCAACAGACACTTATGTGTGCCTGCTTCTCTTCCAAGTATTAAAGATTTGTTTGAGCCTATTGAGAACAAGATTTTCGCATCTATATGTATTTCTACAAACTGGGGACGACTGACAAAAGTTGATTTTAGAAACATGTTCTAACAATAATTTGGATGGCAGATGAAACAGAAGAAGGGACTCTAGAGGGACTTGAGCACTGTATATTGAGCAAGGGCTGATACTGATGTTTAGGAAGGGTTGCTACTTAAAATGAGAGTCCGAACATTTTTCAGCTGTTAGCCATGACTCAAGTTTCAAAAAATTTTTGCTTTATAATCCTGTTTGTTCATTCAAGAGGTAAATAATTTTAAGGTTATCTTTTTCCTGTTTGAATTGAGTTTCTAGTTAGTAGCAATTTTTCAGAAAAAAAAAAAGACCCTACACCCTATTATTTAGAAAATTATTATTTGAGAGTTTAAACTATTATGTCTTTCTGAATGCTGTAACTGTTATAAAGGGGGAAATGAGAATATATATCATTGTCTAAGGAGGTTGAGGGTTTTTTTTATTTTGCTTTTTATTTTTTTTTTGTTAGGTTTTGGTTTTTTTGGGGGGAGGTTTTTTTTTTGTGTGTGTCATTTGGTTTTTTTTCTTTTACAAATATCCTTACTGGAGAAAGTAACTTAGAGAAAATCTGGGAAAAAGACATTAGAAATTAGCTTGATTTTCTTTTATGGTAAGTGAAGTTGAACAATTTAGTTTGAGTTAAATGCATGAATATTTTATACTGAATACCACTGAAGGACACTACGGAGAAAATAATAGGATTGTATTTGCTTACTTTTGTTTTCATTGATGAATTGTATGAATTGAGAAAAGAGAATTTAAGATTACTGCTAATTTCTTGCCAGTTACATATCTCCGTTTCAGTTACCAAGAATGAGTTTACTGATGAAGATACTTGTTTTGTCAAGGTAGTATCTGCTTCTACAATAACTTTGTGGTAGTTATTTGGAGCATCAAATTAGATCCAGGGAACTTTTATCTCTTATGCTCACTCATGTAGTCAAAAAAAAATAAATCAGTCTAAACAACTGTGTGCTTCTAACACCTGCTTCTATTTCAAATGCTGGTTTATCAAAGAAGGAATTTTTTGAGTGTGGCACCATCGAACTTTTCAAATTAAATACAAATGATTTAATTAGATACAGATAAATGTAACATTGAATAATAAAAAATTAATATAGTGGATAGACTTTAGATTATTAAGGAGTTCTATCTAAAGTTTCATTCTTGAGTTTCATTCTTAGCTGAGAAATAAAAATTACTTCAACAGGTAAGTCTTTGTATTCCAAAGACTATCTCCAGCATTTTTTTTCCAGACAAATTAATTTTAATTATAAATACTATATAACACATTACATCTGAATAATCTTTTTCTTGATTTGTTACCTTTACAGGCAGACACTGGAACATACTCTTTCAATGTAGACATTTCATATCACACACTAAACTTTCTGTCCTGGAATCTTTACTATTAAGATAGCCCACTGCTTTGGTCCTTAATGTGCCACAGTTTTTGATGTACTATTCCTTCCTATGTTCAGCTGGGTGTTTCCACAAGCAAAACCTGAAAAAACGTAACCTGACTGAGAAATCATCTGATCACAAGGCATAAAAAATCCAATTGATAAAAAAATTTCCTCCTGTCAAAACCTTTGTCATTCAGAGTCTATTTAAACTCTGTATTAGTAACCACCTTTTGTATTAGTTTTGTTTCTCTTTACTGATAACCAAGATGATGTAGCTTTTTCCTGACCATCCACAAAAAAAAAATCAAATATTTGCTTGGCTAGAGACAAGCTGTTGCTTGTCTAGATAGTCTAATATAATAGATGAGAGATACCTTATTCAAGTTTTTCTTTTGTGGGTGTTGCAGTTTAACCCTGGTGAGCAGCCAAGTCCCACATAGCTGCTCACTCATTCCTGCTAGGTGGGAAGGGAAGGAAAATCAAAACGGTAAATGTGGAAAACTCATGGGTTGAGATAAAGACAGTTTAATAGGTAAAGCAAAAGCTACATGTGCAAGCAAAGCAAATGAAGGAAATTATTCATTACTTCCCATCAGCAGGCAGATGTTTAGCCCCTTTCCTGGAAAGCAGGGCTTCACCATGTTTAGCAGATACTTGGGAAGACAAATGTCATAACTCCAAGCATCCCCCTTTCCTTCTTCTTCGCACAACTTTCATTGCTGAGCACAGTGCCCTGTGGGCTGGGATATCCCTTTGGTCAGTTTGGATCATCTGCCCTGTCTGTGTCCCCTTCCAATTTCTTGTGCACACCCAGCATAGTATTTGGTGGGGCAGCATGAGAAAGAAAAAAGGCCTTGACCCTGTATAAGCACTGCTCAGCAAAATAGAGAACTATGTACCTTGTCTTTCTTATGACATGGCTATGGCAATAAAGACATTGAGGTGTTTTGAGCAGTAATAAGTTGACAAAGCTTGGTGGAAGACAATGCATGAAAGTGAGCGAAGCACAGAGGCAGCTCACTTATATGACAGAGCATTCCTGTGGATATTTGATACAACTGGTCAGAAAGACTGCTTCTAAAGTTTTTAAATATGATTTCAATGTCCAGCTTAGGGTTTTTTACTAGCAGCTTTGATTATGCAACAGAGATACACCGACATAATGTTGCCTTTAGCTCCTGTTTATTTAGCTCCATATTTAAAAGAAGATTATCTTTTCTCATCTTACAAAAGGTATGTCTTATGATGCAGTGAATAAAATTTTATACTTATGATAACACAGCTGTACACAAGGCAATGTTACTCATTGAATCTCATTTGTTATGCATTGGTAATAATACCAGTCTTATTCTTGTGATATTAATGGAAATAACATGCTGACATTTAAATAGAGGCTCTGATTTGTGACATTATTCAGCTGAATAACTATGTAAAACTTGCACGCAAAAATATTTGCTGTACCGTACAATTACTGAAGTGCATTATCAGCCTGAGAGCATTATAAGATCTCTGGATTCTGAACTTTAAAGATTAGGAATGTAAAATTCCTCTTCAAGTGAAAGTGTTACCAGATGATGTATGATGACGATGATGACGATGATAGATAGGTAACAGCAACAAAGAAATTGAGATGGTTTTTAGGACTCTTAATAGTTTTTACTATGCATTAAACCTTGAAAATGTTGAATATACTCTTAGCAAAAGGAGGCACTTCTGTAGAAGACTTTGCAAGTTCCATACTGCAAATTTGGAAGAGCCATGAAAAAGTCCTTACTTAAACATGAATAAAAATGATTATAAATATGAATATGAATAAAAATGAAACATCTGTCTAACATTATCTTTTAAGTATGTGACAAATACCATATGAGCATATGATATTACCAACATGCTTTTGAGAATGACTTATGTTATGTCTTGTCTTATTACTTGTGATTTTTGAAAGACAACAAAGTTGACATAATTTGCCATTAGTTATAACTGTTTATAATGAAAAGTTAGAAATGCAAATGTACTAAAAAGTTTTAATTTCATTAGTATTGTATATCCCTAAAATATATGCTTTATATTAAACAGATTATATAGTGTGTCTAGAAGTTGCAAGAGTAATTTAATAACATATCTGTAACCATAAAATACCATTGTACTAAGCAACTTACGTATTATTGCAGTAGAAATCAGATATTGCAGTTTTTCAGTACTGTATATCCCAAAGCTTATTGTATGTAAAATACATTCTGTCCCCTAGAATGTTGAATTCATTTCTATACCACAATTCTAAACATACAGTAGTTTGAAACCAGCTATAATGAACAGCATTATGATGTATAAATTATAATAGCTGAGCTCATTTCCTCTTGTTTCATTTGATATTCAAGAAGTATTCTCTAATCTGCCATCATTTTGACAAACTGACATAAGGTAATTGTCGTAGTTCAGCCCTGATCAGGACCAGACTACGCAGTCTGTCTCTCGCTCCCCCCACCCTCCGAGAGAATAGGAGGAGATGATATAAGAAAACCGGCTCGAGGTTTGAGATAAGGATGGGGAGAAATCCCTAAAGTTACCGTCACGGGCAAAACAGACTCGACTTGGGGAAAACTATTCATTTATTTCTAAAATTAGCAGAAGAATGAGACAGGGAACAAGATAACCTCCTCCCACCCCTCCCTCTTCCCGGGCTTAACATTATCTCTACTACCTTCCCCTCCCGAGCGGCACGGGGGGGGGGAAAAGGGAATGGGGGTCGCGGTCAGTTCATCACGCGTTGTTTTACGCCGCTGTATGATCGTCGGGGGAAGAACTCCTCGCATTCCTCCTCTGCTCCAGCGTGGGGTCCCTCCCACGAGCCACAGTCCTCCGTGAAACTGCTCTGGCGTGGGTCATCTCTTCCACGGGGTGCAGTCCCTCTAGAACAGCTGTCCCAGCGGGCCCTCCATGGGCCACAGCCTCCTTCAGGCCTCCACCTGCTCTGGCGTGGGGTCCTCCACGGGCTGCAGGTGGATCTCTGCCCCTCCGTGGACCTCCATGGGCTGCAGGGGGACAACCCGCTCCACCATGGTCTTCACCACGAGTTGCAGGGGAATCTTGGCCAGGAGCCATATTACTCCTCCCCCTCCTTCACTGACCTTGGCGTCTGCAGCCGTTCCTCACAACAGGCTGGCAGACACCTCTCAGGATCCTTTTTACATCTTATTCACTTCTCATCTCCTCTCCACTTCTTGCAGCCGGGCCGGGCCGAGTTGGGCCCAGTCGGCTGCCCGGCGGGAGGCCAGAGGGTGAGGCCTGCAAGGCCCATGAGGCTCGCGCCTCCCCCTCTCTGCCCCCCGCTCAGCTGCGTCACATCTTCTCCTCCTCTTTTTCCTGTTTTCCCCTTCTTAAATATGTTATCGCAGAGGCGTTATCATGGGACATTCTGCTACCAATTGGCTCGGCCTTGGCCAGCAGCGGGTCCGCCCTAGGCCCGGCCGAGTCCACTGAACAAAGGGGAGCGACTTCTAGCAGTTTCCTACAGAAGCTACCACCTTAGGCCCCCCCTCACTAACAAAACCAGAACATTAATATGGTCTAAACATTAGGATGTTTTAATATTAACTTCTACTTCGGATTAATAACTACATTGCACTACTGAAATTCTTTAGCAATCTATCAGAAACTTTGACAAAAATAACTTTATTAGTACACTTTCTTTCCTGTCTCTTAACTAGTTTTAAATCCGTAGTGAGGCTCTTTACTAGCTCAGAGTTACAGAATCACTTTTCCTTGCTTATGTAACTCCTGATTGAATCAGTCATTCAGCTCAGCTTCAGCTGTTTGTCTTGTTAAAGTAATTTTTGACCAAACCTCTTAATGTGAACTCATTCTACTCATACTGACTGATCGTCACTCAAGTAGAATATCAGAAGGAAATTAGTCTTCATAAGTATTTATATAAATCTATTATTACATTTAAAAGAGAAAAGTTCTATTCTCAGCTTTATAGATTGCTGACTTAATTAGTAATATTGATTAATTAATAGTTTGCAACTAGTGTCTCTTTATTCCCTGAATTCAGGAACTGAAAAGGTAATACATGTAAATAGTAATCTAGCATAACCATCCTGATCAAAATGACAGCCTTAAAATATAAGGAGTATGCTCTCACTTTACTTTATGTTGCTAGCTCTACAAGGATGATCTCCAAGGGGAAGCTTCCAGGGAGAAAGTCAGACTTGCAGACCTCCCTGATCACTGTACCAATTGCAGAGGGACTGCAAGGAAGTTACCTTCAGTCGTCTAAGTGAATTATCACATTATCAAAGATAAGATGTATGTCTTGTTTCAACTTTTCCACCTACAAAGGTTCACTTTGGTGTTTTTGTTAATCCAAAACTAAAAGAGTTTTGGAACAGAAATCAGAAAAGCTGTTCTAATTGACATTTTTTTTGAAAATTTTATTAGAGACATCCAAGAAGGAAGCAACACAAATAGAAATCTCATGAGCAATCTCTTCAGTTCAGAGCTATGACACACTAAAAGACATAAAACAGAGGTGAATGGCTAGTCCAGAGCTGAGATAGGCAGATCTGAGATATCAGCAGTCTGACGATATTCAGTGTGGTGCCTATATTCCATCAGTCTGGCAACACTGAATTCATTAAAGGGGGGGGACTCATTATATGTTCTTGATTTCCGTAGCATGCATATGTAATTTGTTTGCTCTTGCTTAACAACGGGGTTTTTTTTAATTTTTTGTTTTCATTCTTTCCACCTTATCTCAATCTTTCTTGAAACAGATGAATCTCAAAAAATAAACAAAAAATACTGGCAGTTTTCAGGGTAACTTTTCATCTTGCACTTAGCAGGCAAATGGTATGGAACTTGTAAGCACAGTAGTCAAATCTGCCTTTGCAATCTGTCGTTTGGCAATTTGCAATTAGGGGGTGGAAAGATTTAAATGTTTTAAGAGATGTAATTTTCCTGTTGCAGGTCTTAGCACTTCAGCTATGATATTCTTCTTCACAGAAAGGAGTGGGAGAAGAAAAGGAGAAGTAGAGGTTTCGAGGTAGCCAAATGATCTTAGCACTTCTTTCAAATTTTGGCAACTTTCATGCCCTGATTTTTGCAGACAGACCTCTCAGCCTAATCCAAGGTTCCTGAGTGCAAAACGTGGAAGGATCTTCTGGCAGGAATCATAGCAAAATCAATGCCTTAGCTACAAAGGAATTACACATCAGATCATGGCTCTGTGGAAATTTCACAGCACCTCTCTCTTACAACCTTAATTCTATGAGATGCTAGAATATTGGGTAATTGCATGAAAACAACCCAAACCAGATCTCTGCATTTAAAAGTTGGGAAAATGTTAAGACTGAAGCCATATTTGGCTATATTCTGTACTGAAAGTTATTAAAGTTATATTCAAGGAATACAAATCAGAAGAGGAGTATCAAAAAGTAGTTCTCCAGATGGTCTCATTAGGTCCTGCAGATTTCATGCCCAGTGTCAGCTACTGAGGGGCCTGGCATGAGCAGATTTGGTGCCACCAAATCGAGTCAGAGTGGGGGCATAGGGGACTTTGGCCTGTGGTGCCAGCAACTGGAAAGAGTGGGTGGTCTCAGTGGAAGCTACTGGAGTGGGTGAAGGTCTCTGCTGCCAGCTACCAGGATGGGAATGGTGTGTGTCCTGAAAATCAGCTACTGAGGAGACTGGTGCGAGTGAGGCAAGTGATAGGCTCAATGCTGGCTGCTGGAGAAGAATTGCGAGTCGCAGCCCCTGTGCCTAGTGCCTGCTGCTGGAGGGGTGCAAGTGTCTGCCTCTCCCTTAAAGTGGGGTGTGATGGCATTTCTATGCTTCATTCACTAGCAAGCTTCAAGCTGGACCAGCCAGTGGGTACAAGGCCCTTGGTCCAGCAATGAGTATCAGGGCAGAATTTCTGTGCTGGTACTCAGGGAGACCCATGAGTGTGGGGTGCCTGTAAGATGAGTGTCAGTTTCTGTATCTGTTTGCTGGTGGGCATCAAGCTGAACTTGCAGAAGAGTGGGAGACCCAGGAAGCAGTTTATGAGGCCTGGGATGCAGGCAGTGGTATCGAATGGACAGAGGGACCATGCTGCATCAGTACACAGGGTCATCCACAAGTGTGCATGTCCTTGTGAATCTTATGAATCTGGAGCATGATGTGTGCGTGCTTTCACTCATGAAGTTCAGTCTCTACCAGACAAAAAGGAGGAAGGTGACTTGTCTATCTGTACGTACATTTTATATGAGTCTCATATATAGGTGCTGTTGAAGGTGGCACCTTGTCTGTGGTAGTCCATGTAACTGGTCATGCATGTATGTGTGACACATGCTGAGCTTTGCTACTGGTTGAACCTGCAAAAAAAGGAGCAGTTGTGTCCATCAGTCTGGCACAGAGACCTCGTGGTCGCTGGGTGTTCAGAGCTGGGCTCCAGCAGCAGGGTAGGAGGAATATGTGGGTGTGGAGTTGCTGGAAGCAGCAGTCACTCCTAAAATCCCTTAACAACTGGGATGCATTTTCAGTGAATCTGTGGAATAAATAAAAATAGATGATGAGTACTTAAAAAAAAGTAAATCAGTTACAAATTCTAACCATGCAACTGAGGCTTGCATAGCAGCAAATCACAGTGACCATAGCTATAAGAAAAACCCTGAAAACACAGAAATAATATTAATTAATGCCACTTTTCAAAAGCACCTTTTATTTCAAAATATTAGAATTTTAATCTAAAGTATAAAATACAGTAGACTAATCTGAAGGGTTCAGTCCATATAGATGTCAAGAATAAAGCTAGTTGGGATACAGGACTTTACAGGATAGGATTCATTGTTTTACTTTTTCAGTGGGGGAAAATAAATTTAAAATTGTAAAAATAAAAAGCTTATTTTTATTGCAAAGTGAACCTTTGATCCAAGAAAGTGTAAGGTTAAACAGTATATACAGTAATACAAAGTTTCCAAAGCACTGTCCTGATTTTGTCTCATTTTTAATCTCCTATAACGTCTGCCTGTGGGAAACTACTCAGTTTTGATTATCAGAGTCATGACTGAGTCTCTCGGTCATGACTAAGATTATGTATGAGGGTGTGGCTTACTGGTCTCAGTATATTCTAATACACTGAGTATGAGCAACCTCTTACAACTTTTCTTCACAGTTTCAACCTCAAGATAACTACATGCACTGGGGAGGGCAGGAATCAGTCCCTGATAAACAGAAAAACCCACAGAATGGATGTGGCTGCAGCTTCTAATAAATGTACTGGAAATGTCACATGGAATAAAGCAGAAGTGAATTAAAAGAACTATAAACTTTCACAAAGTATATTTTATATTTCTTCTTCTTCCACTTTAGTGTGCAGAATCCTATTTCACAGCAAAACAAGGCCTAGAATGTGAAAAATAAAAAATTAAGGTTGTTTTCACGCTGTTATCACTGATAAGTATGTCTAAGCCGGCTTCAGTAAAGCAGTTAGCACTAGAGATTTTCTCTGACATTCAATTAGTGAGTTTTATAAAGCTAACTCCCTAATTACAAATGCCAACAAATACAGGCTGGAAAAAAATATAATTTGCACTCATAAAATTCTGTCCTATTACTCTGTTTAAACCTAACATTGTCCAGATTACTTGTTAGCAACAAAACTGTTTAAATTTCTGTACTTGAATTTAGACATATAATTTGTTCAACAAGTTAGCCAAATGTAATTTATTCCTTCATAGTTGTAATCATCAGTTTCTTCTGTGGCAGTTATAATAGCTAGTAAGTTCAGCTTCTCTGCCTCCTGTGCTACCAACACTTTTCAGAAGACACCAAAAATACTGACCTGGGAATATGAAATAGTAAATTACTTGCAAAGAAATATTCTACCTTCTATATAATTGTGTGTATTTATATAAAAACATCTGAAATACAAATAATAAGTAGATATCTGAAAGCTAATTCACTCAGCCTTAGAGCACTTGATATTAGCCTAGTCTGGTCTGATCTACATTAAAAACAAGTGATTCACTTCCTTACAAATATTTTTTAAGAAATCCACTAATTGTTTGTTGAAGTCCCTTGGACTACTTTGTTTGTTGCATCAGAATAAGCACATTTTCTAAGGAAAGGGCATTTCAAGTTACAGAATTATTCATATATGGAAAATTATATGCTATTTCTCCTGTATCTGTGAAATTCAGCCAAACGTACCTTCATATAAATATTTCAGAAGAGTAGAAATATTTTCTCTTTTCTGTTTCTCAACAAGTTCCTTTTTTGTTCCAGTCCACCGTGGGGCACTCTGCCCATGGACTATACAAAGCAATGCCTATTTTAGAAAAAGAGAAAAAGAAAAAGGAAAAAGAAAGTGTAAAAATATTTTACCTTCATTCTAGTTGCACTAGCCATTTCATTCTGATCATTAAATAGGACGTTTTTCGGTACACACCCCTCATGTGCAAATTAGTGTTACTGCAGCAGTATGCTCTGTGGGACTTAACTGCAAAAAGTCAAAGATAATTCCAGATTTTTCAAAGGTTTTGTTTTAAACAAAACATTTAAGGATACATTTGAAACAGTTTTCAGAAGAACAGTAAAATCACGTCTTGATACGAAGGTAACATACCTGCTGAAAGTCTTCTGCCTTTTTTTGAAATATAAGTATTTTTCAGCTTCTTGTGAACAGGTTGCCAGATTTTTTCACATTGGCAAAGCAAATATTTCCTTCATTCTCAAAAGTGAAATTAACATCATCATGGAATATTTATTAAAATAAGTTTAAAAGGTGGCATATAGAGACTAACATTGGATAATACTAGGCGGCATTGCGAATTGTTGACAAGCATTTAGCCTAAACCCTCCCACATCTTATAATGGAAACAGTTTTCAGCTGACAATTGTGACCTTTGAGTAGCCATTTTTTTTTAATTAAGAAAACTAGCAGGGGTATATGTGATAGAGTTTTTTAGTTTTGCTTGGTTTGATTTGGGTTTGGTTTTTGCAGGGGCGTGCGGAGATTAGCTTCCTTTCAGTTAGCAAGATTGTATACCTCCCTGCTTGTTGTGTTCCTTCAAACTCAAGGTAAACTATTGGTATCTGAATAGCATCTAGAAGATCAGGCAACTGTGTCATCATAACCTTCTGTAATAGTCACTTTACACCTTACCGTGCTTATTATTTTCTTGTAACTTTATTTTCTCTTTTAAGTATTTCACATTTTGGCTCACATAACAATTGCATTCCACTTCTGGATGGAGAATGTATTTCACTGAGTTTAGAAATCTGTGGGTGTCAAATATCACTACCAGCAATCAGTGTAGATAGGAACAAGACTACACTCTACCTAGCAGTTCACATGAAGATGCAAGATAGAAAGAATAACTGGAACAGATCCTTCCTGAGATTCATTGCTTAAAGAAGCAAATCAACTTGCTCTGAATAACCTCAAATCCTGAATTTTATTAACAATTAAGCTTTAAATTACTGCTAAAACCATGATTAGGTATTGAGACAGTAGTTTATATCTGCTCTGTATGAGAATATTACATGTAACTTCTCACCATGCTCTAGAAATTAATGAGCACAACTCTTGACATCAAAAGAATGATCAGATTTTAAAAAGAAAAAACAGGCATTATAAAATACTATAATAAATGTTACCCAAACATGGAAAATGTAAGTGATTCTTTTGGTACCACACTGTATCTCCTTCTGTGAAAAAAATAGAAACCCTGAAGAATATAATCTGATGCCCAAGACAGCTCTGCACCGTTGAAATCTATTTCCTACTTCCTGTAGAATTAAAAGAGGGTAAAAAACTTAAAATGAAGTAACAAAATCATTGTCAGGAAATTGCAGTTGGATGATGATGATTATTACTGTATTTTGTATTTTGTTTTCAACAATAAAGATTTTTTTAACAATTGTTTTTTGAAACCTGTGTAAAAATTCAAATAACTTAAATGACTAGTACCTCTCCAGTAATTGCTTCATGGAGTTCACTTTTATTATTATGCATTTTGTTTTGGCAAAATGAATCTTTTTAAGTAATTGACACTTTAAAGCTATTATATAGAAATACATTTTTTTTTTTAGTGATTTTGAGTTTAATTATTTGACCTTTCGCACTATTTCATTAGTCTTGTCTTCTTACTCCATATTATACTGGTTCACCAACATAAGAGAAAGGCTGGACTGCAATGCCCATAATGCACATCATTGTATCCCTTGATATTGAACAGACATAGCTCAAGACAATAATTTTATGATCACTATGCATCTTTTCTCAGCAGGGAACTACTTCAGAAAGAAGACTAAATCCTAGAAAAATAACCTGTAATACAAATCACAGATGAAATGATGGAAACACAAGTGTATACAAATCAGTGCTGTAGCAAGTCAAAATGAAGATTTCTTCAGAACAATAAAAAAAAATTAAAGTATCATGATCTATAAAAATCAAAACATTTTCATTTTAAACAGAACTTTCTGAATGAAACTTTTGACAGGAAAAGTCCAAATGATGTTATGGGATGGAAACTTTTGCAAAAGTTGTCTATTTGACATGAAAGTTAAACTTTAATGTATGCATTTTCTGCAAGATTTTTTTTTTAATACTCAATCATTTTAAAATCATATACATGATGGAATAATTAATCTTTATATGTGAAGATATTGTCTTGCATAATTAAGTAAATGATGTGCATATATCTTTGCAGACTGTGGGCCTCAAATTAAGCAGTTTCTAGTTAAAATCCTTTTGACTTGCAGGGTGTTCCCTTAAATAATATTTTAACATTCCTTAAGTGTTATGAAATTTCTAACATTTGCTGGTTGCCTTGGTTGCAGCTGGTAACAGATCTTTCAAAACATAAGCTGGGTCATGAGCCACAGAACTAAATAAATAGATTAAAAAAAAGAAAAAAATAAAGAAATTAAATACTATCCTAGTTTATTATACTACCTAAGCTGCAAAATTTCCACTGGCTTGGCTCTTCCTTTGTCTCCTGCTTTAAACAGAGCCAGAAACTTAGTCTGAGTCAGGCAAGTGACAGTTTACATTACTCTGCCAAGTTTCAGTTGTCATTTATTCTCTGTCATTAAATTATAAATGGAGTTTTCATTTACTGAAAATTTAGAAAAGAGGAAGTATGGTCCAAACCATTTTTTTTGGAGCAAGGGGTTCTACAAAATTTTGGGATTTCTAGTAACCTCAAATGTCTAGAGGAGAGGGAGAAATAGAGTTTCCAAAGTGCATTTTGCTCTCAAATGCTCATTACATCTTTTATTTTTTTTCATAAAAATAACCAGCTCTTACTTATGTCCTGCACCTTAGGTCATTCTTTCTTGGTTGGGTTCCTCATTCACTCTTCTCCCTTGCTTGCAAACCTGGTCATATTTGCATAATACAAGGATTATCTCAAGACAAAATACTTTTTTTTTTTCTCTGTTTTTACGGGCATCTTTTCAGTTCACAGGAAAGACACTATTTCTTTGAGAGTCTGACTAGAGATGATGGTGTTTATTATTAGCCTGATACTGTATTCAAAACAATATTGGAAAAGTGTTTTTATTGGAAAAGTGGAAATGTTTATGACGTGCAGTGACATATTTAAGGTATTGTATGTTAATACAGTGGTTTTCACCAAATCGTTTTGATTCGAAACCTGCTTTGGGATTTATATTGGGTAGAGGACAAAGGCAATAGGCAATTATTTTATACCTTTTCCAGTTACATGCGTCTAAATTTGCCAGAGAATAGTGTTGTAGAAGATGACCTAGAGGTCAAAACACTTAGAATGATTCCCTCCTAATTACTTTTTTATTATTATTTTTCCATTGATCTTGTTGAAATTTGGAGGAGAGTTGTGGATACTGTAGGTCTGCAGACTTTTGAATAGAACCTGAAGCTGTGTAAAAAAGACTCTTTGAATCCAGTTAAAACAGTTTTATCTGACGGTTCACTGATTCCTCTTCACTGGTCGTGATCTGCCTGTGGCAAAGCTCTTCTCCTCATGATTGTGAAGATTACTCTCCACGATGCTTCTTCTGACAGTGTGAATATTGACTTGCACTTATAAAGGTCAGGCAGCTCCTACAGTTATTTGGAGTGAGAACAGTAACTCCAGCAAGGCTCTCTGAGAAGAATTTAACCTTCAAATTACAAAACAGAGTGCTCAGCAGAGCCAGGACTTTAGCCAACTTGAAAGTTAACCTTACTTTTCTGCAAACACAAATGTGGACTTCAGTGCTGTCCCAGCAAAAGAAAAAAAAAACTATCAAACAACTAAGTGGACAAAGGATCCAAGAGATATACATCTAACAGGCATTTTATTTTACTTTTTAAAAGATTAATAGACTGCATGGAAAGAGTTACTTTTGGATTTCTAAGTTTCCAAAACAAATAATGACTCTTTCAGCTTTTAAGAGCGTTTTGCGGAAAGATAAACCATCTCATACATTCCTTTTCTCTATTGTTCTGACATCAGATCAAAGACGTTTATTCCCAGTGAAGCACAGCAACCAACTTAGCTCACCTTTGAAAATTCTTCTGTGTTTACTATCATGTGGATTCAAGCTTAGAGCACAGCTGAGGTAATTTAAGGTCTGTAGGAGTTTGTCTATCTATTAGTGATCATACCCTGCGGTACAATACAAGAAGGATGACAGTGTAGAAGCAGAACTGCAAATGAGAATGAAGGCTCACTTTTCATCTTGATGGAGTGTAAAAAATAATATTTTTAATTTTTAATGCAGCACATTTATATTGTGGCAGTAGTGGCAACAGGCTCATATTGCATGTAAATTAAGATGATTCTTTGGTTTGTAGGAGAATAAAGGAGACATTAGGATGACGAGTATACAGGGCAAGTAATAAAATCAAAGAAGTATATGTAAGTCTTTGTTGCCTAGGAAAGGCATTGCTTTCTGAGTTTGGACACCTTTTTTAATGCATTATAACTTTCAGAGTTTTAAATTTGACATCTGGCAGATTTTAGATAGTGTAAAAATCATCCTTAATGGCCTTTCTGCCTCGTCAGTGGGGCCACTATTCAAGTAACAAAGTGCCAATCAGTTGCTCTTGTTCCTCTTTAGCTTCAAGATATTACTGGAGAGCTTTTTGCAGAGATCATGATCTTTCTGCTTGATATGTCATTTATTATAACTATAGTTAAAGGTCTTCAAGCTTATCCATTATAACCTCCTAATTTTCTTGACTGACTTTTTTTTTCCCTCCAGTATAAGACATAGTATGCTAAGTTTCATTCCTCCCTTGACCGTACCCACCTCCCCTCAAAGAACAGATTTTATTACATCTGAAAGGCAAGGAAAAGAAAAAATAAACCAAAATTAACTGGGCTGCTTTATTTGAAATATGACAATGAAAGATTAACAAACAGAATTGTTTAAGGTGTTTCATTATACTGCTACAGACTTAATTAAATTGATTTTTAAAATGAAAATGAAATTTCATGGGTAATTAGAGTGTGAAATAAATCACTTCTTATGGAAAAAAAATACAGCATGAAATCAGAGGAAATATGTGAACTATACTCAGTGTTTAAGCAAGCTGAGTGAAGAAAATAACCAAGGATGTTCCTCTTCTCTGGACATTACTTAAGCCACTCTGTCTCAAGAATCATTTATTTTTGGCTTATCAAGATAATTCAGGTTAATACAGTCTTACAGTGCACTGGATAATATAAATATTTATTTTCAAAACATGTGCCAAATAGTTTAACTTGTTTCTGAAAATTAACCAGAGCAAACTTATGATATTTTTTTGGTATAAAATTAGTAGAATACTGGACTGCTCTTCAGCCATTGCAACACAGCAATAAGCTCTCTGAGCTGAAAACTATTAAAATCCTGTAAGATATTAACGTAACAGAGCAAAACAGTACAGTTCACTGATACTTGAATCAAATGTAATAATATTTTTTATAATGATCATATTTACTAACATCTAATTCATACAAATATAAGGTAGTATTTAAGCACTAGCTTAAACTTAAGTTACAGACAGGTTTTTGTATTTTATTTTAAAAGTTACTATATAGTTAATAGAACAGAATTATGTACTTTCTATGTACTGTCCTAAGTAAAATTATCCTGGTCAAACTTTTATTTATTTATGTTTGTACAACTAAAAACTAAGCAAAATTCTCAGAATAAACAATGACATTTCTGAGTTACTCAATAAAGAAAATAAATGCCTGTCTTTAAAGTACTGTGCAATGCAGGAGACTTCATTTTCAAAAGTAAAAAGAAAGTTAAAAAATATCTGCTTTCTTCTCTTATTTTAACTTCAGATCTGTTAACTTCTGAATATCTTCATTGTCAAAGAGATTATGCTGATAAATATAACACCATTTTATAAGCCCACACTCAAAGTCACTGTCTGAACCACCTGCCACCGGTGTATTACTCATTTTGATACCCAAGTTGCTTCCAGGCTTTTTCACCTTAAAATGATAGTTGAAAATGAAGTTCTAAGACATGCACCAGGGAGAGATTATGTGAAGCACAGAAATTAGATTTCTTAATCGCTAAAGATTTCTAAAGCTACAGGATCATTTCAGGATTCCAGAAGATTAAAAATGTAAAATCTAACTGAGAAAGGAGTTGCATTTGTTGTTGAATCCTAATTTCAGCTACCTTGGAAATTAATTAAAAAAAACCCTCAAATCCTCTATAATTATTGCCTCATAATTGAAAGAGGAATGGGCAAGTACAAAGCGGTTAGCCTTTCAAAAAGAGGAAGTAAAACAGGACTTTCCTTGCTTGAATATAATTATAAAAAATCGGGTACTTTTTTGACAGTTCTTCTAAATGCAACTTTGCCATTTCGTAGATGAAGATAATAACTTCAAATGGTGGTGAATAAAACTTTGCAGTCTACTGTATCGAATGTACCTGGACTGATCAGGTAAACCATAGTGACTGAAGAAATTATAATCTTTCATCAGCTGAATGACTCACAAGAAAGTTTCAGAATTGGCCTTATCCTAGTAGGCTGAAAAAGCTCAGGACAAAATTCATTTGTAACACTGCATTTCCTATTATTTTACGATTTTTAAGCACTCCCTTTAATTTTAGTGACATTTTTACATCATTAATTAATAGTACATTAAATAAATGTAATTTAGGAAAAATATGTCTTTAAAGTGACATTGAAAACTTGTGACTTGCCTGACTCCTGAATTAATTCTTAACTGATGAAAAAAGGAGCACTGATCTTGAGTAGCAGCAATTGAATTGATATAGTAGAATAAGTCACACTACTGAAGTTTCTGGCGCAAGGCACGACTGTTCAGTACATACTCTTGAAGTCATTTTTGAAAGATTAAATTGCAACAAAGTCACTTAAGATGTGGCTTTCAGATTCCTTAGTAATAATATTATTAGAAAATAAATTATTACTAACTGTTATAAATAGTTTTCCTGAAGCAATATATGGCTTTTTATAAAGGATAAATCAATATCTTTCCTCAGGTGGAAGGCTTTGGTTCAAATTTCAAACCTAGTGGCTGCTCTTTAAATAGAATGTATGGGGAGAAGGATTATAAGGACATCCTTCAACAAGTTGACCAAAAGTCTATCATGCCCAGCAGCCTCAATCTGACAGGGAACAAGAGTAGATACTTATGGAAAGACTATAAGAACAAGAAAGCATAGAATATAAGAACAAGCAAGTGTTTCAGAGGAATAACTTTCCAGCTTTCATCAATCTTCATTTGAGACACTTCCTGCATGACTGATGGTAGCTGTATGCTCGCTCTATTATTTTTTTTCTTGAATTGATGTAATTTCTTTAATACAAGTTTTAGTTTCCACAATATCTTTCAGTACTTTACTCCAGTTTAAACACTGAATTTAAAAAAACCCTCACTTTTATTGTCTTGACTGTACCACCAGACATCATTTTCATTTGATGTTCCTTAGGATGTTTTATCTTAAAAATAATAAATAATTATTTCCTATTCAACCCCTCTGTGTGCCTCACAACTTTGTAGACTCTAGCATAAAGCGGACTCATTACACTAGCATTTCTTTATCCTTTTTGGGTTCCTACAATTGTAAAATTTAAATTTCTGTGAATATCTGGCCAATATCAATATTTTGAGCATACTCTCCTCTAATTTTCTAAGCATACTCTCCTCTAATTTTCTAAACAATCTATTTTTACCATCCAAAAGGCCCTTTACTATGGTACTGTGGAACATTTTTGAATACAGAAATCAAGCAAGAAAACATTTTGTAGACAGAAGATACCTCAATTCTGTAACAAAATTCCATTTTCAGATATGGAAGCCTGTTATTCACAACATCATCTGGATATGAAAACAATGATAATGAATTTTGTGAGTTTAAGTATTAGATATTTTCTCATCCACTTCTGACAATTGCTAAAACTGCATTTAAAATTTGAAGCCTCTGATATCAAATATTCTTTAGTCTCTGATTTTTGTTCCTGCTACCAACAATACTAGATTATTAGGAAAAGCCACTTTAAGTATGAGGAAAAACAGCATTTGGGAGAGTGCAACCTTACAAAAGATTCATAATTTTTTTTTTTTGCAAGAATGAACTGGTATAAATATATTTTCATTCCCTCTGGTTACTTTTCCCAAGTGGTAGTCACTAAGTGACTCACTAATAGCTACATTATGCATTTCAACAGTACATTGATTTATTTCATGTGCAATGACAAGTTTATTCTTCATGTTTTTTGGACTAGCATATCCAACTTTTGATTTCTGCCAGTTCAGCAAAACTTAAATTTTCCAACAGCTACTGTAGAGGGTTTATTTTCTGCAACAGATGAGTAGTTTTGTTGTACTAATAAAACATTTTTATATAAAACTGTACCTCATTTCAAAAGCTGCTCAGCATAAAGTGCAATTATTTTAACTGGCTCAGACTTAAAATCTTAAAATATTATCCATTATGTTTCATTATATCAGTTTCTCCTTTGCCCACATGGAGGAAGACATTGTAGTTTAAATGTTTCATTGTCCCTGTTCTCACCTATAGATCAGGTTCCCTTCTCAGACAATATTAACTATATGTCATTATGATCTCTTGTCTCTCTAATCTGTCATGCGATAGTATGGGATTCTCTGGCCATAATGCCTAGAATTGAACTGGTCCATATAGGCTGGGGACAGTAAGAGACAAAGCCTGCAACTGTTTCAAAGGTTTTATTTTCCAATGTGTAATCTACTAGTTTATGCCTATCAGTTTTTCTGTATTCATGCAGTTTATTTTGATAGAAAGAGGTCCTTTCCCACAAAACCAGGTATTTTTCAAAATAAACTTAATTTTATTGAAAAGTTTCTGTTTTCTTAACTGGAAACCAGTATAGATAGAAGTGTTCCAGCAAGATTTCTTAATCTTAAAGCTCCAGCCTTATACTGTTGAGGCTTTTGTGCACTTTCATAGTGTATCTTTTGCAGTACGGCTTCTTTTTTTTTTTGTGTCTGTAAATTCATAATTTGGACAGACCTCAGAGTACTGTAGATTTTTTAAAGCTTCATTTTCCCTTTTCTGTTTCTCAATACATATGCAACTGCACTAATCTTTATACCACCTCTGTGATGATTTTCTATATCCCTTAGTCTATCAGTCTGTGAACTTTTAAAATAAGAGTAGATGGCCAGTATTTTTTATTTGTTCTTTGCTTTCAAGGAGACAAACTGCTTCTAATTGCAGCAAAACGTATTGCGGCAGGAGGTACAGGGGGAGTGCAGGGAGCAGAAACAAAAATAAACCTTCTTCTAGACTTGTTTTTTAGATTGTTTAGTAGGAGGGTAATGGATTGAAATCCATTACTCGTTTTGTTATGTTGCAGATCCTGTACTCTCAGGAGAAAGTGATGATCGTGTTGTGACAGTGCCAGCTGGAAGCAATGTCATGTACAGGGCACAAGCAGCTATCTAACAAACCACATCATGAGCTGGAGGAGAGAAAAATTTTATCTGCAGGAATTCTCAAAGAACACTATTGCTAAATGTTCAAACTTTCTTTGTGCTCCCTTAGGCCTGCACTGGCCCAGCTGATGAGGTTGAGAGAAAGTGAAGTGCAGGAAAGACGTAATGGGCAGGAGCAGAATAATAACTGAGTAGCCATTAGTAGGTACTATGGGGTTGTTAAAGTTAAACTATGCTGCCTGCTGACATCAGATGGAGCAATCTGCCTGCTGTGTCATCCTATAAATATGCGTGAGTATAGATGTCTTTTCTGTGGACATTTTTTGGGAATTTGGAAGTTATCTTCTAAAAAATTCAACATACCTTAGTGAAACCAATAATTGTAGCTCCCTGTTACAACAGAAAAGATTAAAACCTTATGTTAATCTTATATGCATGATTGTACATGACTCTGCTGATTCTGAGGAAAAAAAAATGGATAAATAGCTAGATTTGCAGTACTTTTGGCTTATTTGTGGAACAATGTTCAATGACTAGAGAACATTCTCCATTGCTGGACACTTTCTACTTCCTGCTAGTGCTGCCTTCTTGGTGGGCACAGTCGTGCTTAAATGCAAATAATTTAACTTCTGACCTCGTGCTACTCATTGACTTAGTGGAATCTTGGATTTGTTTTTCAGTTAAATTTGATTTTTTTTTCTCTGCTTTACACTGTACTGTGGCTTCAAAAATCCATACTCCAGCTACTATTAGCATTAATCTTGCAGTGTCACTTACAATGTGTACATTAACCGCTGGTTGTTGTATTGTTAATTCTATTTTGTTTATAAATTAACAGTACCACACAAGCTCTTCTTGTCTGGGGAAGGACAACCAGTGGTCCAGAGGATGGAGGACTGAACAGTGCATTTGTTCCTCTGCTGTGGGGATTAGAGGTGTGACCTTGTGCAACTCAGTCAACTGCTCTCTACCTCAGTAGTCACCATTTGTGAAACAGGGATAATATGTACATTGTTGGATGAGGAACTATGCATTCTAACTTCCTTTCAAGAGCACTGATGAAATACTTTCATTGCTGCCTTTGTTTTACAATGAGAAGTCTTAACTGTGGCTTAAATAACAGGTAGATTTACATACTAAAAAAATCTAGAAAATCTAGGCCATGTAGCCTGTGTGATGTCTAATTCAGCTTAAAGTCTTCTGATGCCAGGTCTTACTAACTGGCCAGTGGATGCCTCATAAGCTCCATAAGTCCAACTGAGAAAGATTTCTCAGCTGCCTTCAGAATTCTCAGTCCTGTGGGTGTTTTGGTATTGAATTTGAAGATGCACTTATGAATAAATATTTTATTTTCAGAAACGTGGTTTCTTTTTTTATTTCTATTTGTCTTGTATGTGGAGCCTCCATTTTAAAATAATGGAGTAAAAGAGCTCTATTATATAATTTAATACAAATTATTACAGTGCTCTGAATACCCATGTCAGAGTGTTCAGAAAACTCACTGTTCCCAATAAATCTCAGAGTCTAAGACCTCTTTCAGGTCAGTAGAAGAGTCAAAAGCCCTGCCAGAAGAGGGTTGTTTCATCCCTGAAAAAATAGTCTAGAGGTGTGGAATAGTTTTTTCTACCCGTAAAGAACCTCCAGAAGCATAATTTAGAATGTTATTGCGAGGCATAACTCAGGAAGAGATAAGAAAAAGGCTTACAGAGTCTGCCAGTAGAATAGAAATCACTCAGAGATTGATAATTTTGAGATCTCCTTATCAAATTCTTGCAGAAACAAAAATTGCAATGACTTACACTAATTTCCATTCCAGCAACATTTGTTGTGAAATTTATGGTTAGATCTTCTCTTGGGCAGCCACTAGAGGACAACCTGATCACATATTTTTAAGTTAGTCTGACCTTTCTACCCATAGGGGTACACAGGCACCAATAGCCTTTAATCTACAACTCCTTCCCTCTGAAAAAAGCTTATCTCTAAACAGTAGGAAAAGTCAAAAGTTTTAAACATATGAAATAACAAGCATCATAGAGCTTTATGTGAGAATCTGTATGAACCTGACCGGTAAGTTTTGAATCTTAAAATGGATCTAAATGGAGCAAAAAATGGTAGATTATTGCACAGCTGGCAGGAAACAAAGCAAAGGAATTTTAATAAAAATAAATAAACGGGAAACACGGAACAGTACAACCTCTGATTTGTTGGGCCTGAACTGATGCAGGTATTTTGAAGTACTTTCATTATATGTTTTTAATAGTATTTTATGTAAATATACAGTAACTAGTCTACTGGAACATATTTGTTACAGGAGTACAAAAAGGCCTCAATTTGCCACATGTAATAATAATATACAGTGAGAGTTTCTTCTCTAGAAGCCTTGCTGTCTGAACAGTTAAGGCAGAAAGGGTGATAAAAGGAGAAGGGAAAAAAAAAAATAAAAGGAGGTTAGTGCCATGCACCAGCTGAAACCAGAGATTGAAAAGAGAGGCTGTAAGAGCATCTGTTCCATGCTTCCGGTACCTCAGAGGTACCAGTGCTAGGAATAGCAAACACTTTCTCCCTGTAGAGATTTCTCTTAACTTTGAGATAAGGGTATTTGATAACTCTGCTTTTGAGAAAAGGAAGAAAGACTTTATTTTCTGGAAGCCACTCATTTATATTGCTCTGTAAGTGTGATTGGATTGTCATTCTCATGCTCATTAGAGAGGATGACAGAAAGAAAATTACCTATTTTTCTAGCATCCCTTTTTCCTGTGTACTGTGTCTGAGAGTCAATTTTTCTCTGAATGCAGGTTTCTATGAGCTTTTTTTTTCTAAGTTAGGACAGTCTTACTTCCATCTATTTATCCATATCAATCACATTATGCAATCTGGAAACTTCCCTCTCTCAAATGTATTTTTTTCTTCCCATTTTGGACAGACTCCATCCTGGAGTAACTCTCATTACATCCAATTTCCATTTCTCCACAGTTTGCACAACATAAGGCACCCTCTGAAGACTTATTTATCACTGAGATCTAAAGGGTTTGTGTTTTACCTCATTTTACATTGCACTAGATTTTGCAACAACAAATCAAGGCTTCTGGCCCTTAAAAGGGTTAGTAACTAAACATGCACTGAAAGCTCACTGGGGTGGGAGCAGCAAAAGCACAAAGCATTAAGTCAGAACAGTAACAGAGAAACAATGTCAGCACAAGGACAATAAACGCTGTTATTCTTAGTGCTCCAGGAATAACAGTGATCATTGTTCTTGTTTTAACATCATGTTGTTTTCATAATTTTTCTGGACAGCAACATAATGTAAGAAGAACCACTGAGCTGATCTATATGGAGATTTTAAAATTATGAAATGGAGAGGGAGAAAAATGTGCTTTTACTCATGTTAATTTTGCATTGATGGGACTTTGAGAATCCTGAAACCAAAACACCTAGGCAGATGTGCATACATATTTATTTATTTGTTCTTGACAATAACAGCTTCTGAATTATCATGGCACACAAACAGCTGTGTGCATGGCCCCATAAAGGATCCCTTTCCTCTCCATCATTTGCCCTCTCAGCCATACATCACTCTCTTACACTATGCCTTTTTATAAGATCGTACGATTTTGGAAGGGAGATCCTGTCTGTCAATGCAGTTGAATAAAGCAGCATATTGATAGTGTATCACTATTCCCCTAATGTTGATATTGAACAGGTACTGGTGAGAAAGCTGTCTTTTATGTGTATCACTGTATTTACATACACTGAGATTAAATGGATGCTGTGAATCACTAGAAACTTTGTCTGTACTGATACTAGCTAGCATCATAAACCACTTTTGTTACGTTCAGAGTTACACCATACCCAATAGTGCCTGCACTGTTGCTCAAAGATCACCTTACCATACTGAGGGAATTTGCCCAAAGTAAATTTCAGTACCTTGTCACACACTGAGGTGTCCACTGTTCACCACTGCATTGTCACTGCAGACCTGCCAACACAGTGTAGCAGCTGTAAAGTTACAGTTCAGTTTTCCCAGTGCTATTCCACAATATTCCAACTCACATTTCAGTGATGATTTGGACAGCTCAGAGCCAAGCGCCAGCTGTAGAAAACACCAGTTTCAGACCTGAAAGCATAGCTCAGCCCAGCTCAGGCTTCTAATTTTCCTTTATGGGCTTTTGAAACACTTTTGTTAGCACCTGGTTGTACCAAACACTCTTCCACAAGATTAATTCCTATGATACCAGGACTGATCTCCACAGAAACATATCAAAACACTTGTAAAAAAAAATCAATAAATAAAATAACTTCTATTTTCTGTCATGTTTTTATTCTATTTTGCAAACTTACTTGACACAATCAACACCACAAAACAGTGTAATTAGTGTAATCATTGTGCAGTTATTTTGTACACAGGCTCCACCTATTATGTCATATTGAGAATGTCTATTCCTCTTATTTTCCTGAAAAACTCTCAAAAAGAAAAGGCATAGGAATTAAGTAAGCCATTATGTATTCCAGACAAAGGCTACTCTGCTTCTTTCTCTCCAGAAAGCCCAAATTACTTCTACTTTCTCATACTGTTCTATAAATGCTTTGTCTTTATCCCTTTTGATGTCAATTGCTGTGAAAGCAAAGGAGAGACATAGCATAGACTGAATTATATTGAGGGAACTTTCACCTCCAGAAATATTTTACCTTCACAACTCAGCCCCTTCCATTTCAAATTCTTGTCAATAAACACATGAAAGAAAAGCATAACTGCTAAGGCTGTGAACAAGCAACAGAAAAAAAGAATCAAGAACAGAAAAACATGAACACTGTAGACTAAACTGATCTGATCAGAAAGAGCAAAAAGAGGTGACTAACAAAAAAATTCAAACCAAAATCAAATTCCTTTTTTCACATGAACCACTTAGGCAATCTGAAAGTGGGATGTGGCAAGGCTGCAGTTACACACCCCTACCCCAAGGCATGTGCTCATTGCCTTTCACAAGGCACAGAAAAATCTTTGTGCAGGCTATACCACTTCAAATTATGGAATGGAGGAAATGGCACAGATGCAACAAGATGATTGCATACAGAAGGCACTTTGCATGTATGCTGGAAAGCAGTGCCAGGCACCACAGGGCAAGCTTGAATATGAAAGGAGATTCGACCTTCTACGGTAGATCAGAGTTTTATGCAGTGGTGTAAAGCTGCGTTGTACACAAGGAGCAAGTAGCCTTTTAGCTGGTGTAACTACATTTTTCTAAAGCCCAACTGACTATCAGTAAATCACCTACAAAAGGAGAGTAGGAGGAATGGTAAAACTGGCATGCAATTAAATTTTGCCATACAAGAGTTCACTTCAAAATCTCGAGCACTGAGCTCAATCACAGGACATTTGTGAATCTAGGACTGATAAAAGAAACTTTGGAACACAAGCTCCTGTCTGCTTCGTGGAAACTATACAGCTGTGGATGTAATTGCCTGTGTGAGCTAGATGTTTACAGAGAGTGGTCAAGCACACAGGCATTTCTAACCTGTCCATGACTGGTCCAAATCCTTGATTTCAAACAGTCTAGGCATATTAAATTACTCTGCAGCTACTTAACCTTATCTCTGGAGAAATGAAGAAATGGGAGTCAGAAATTGTTCTTTTAATATGTAGCACTTATGTTTCTGGTGAAGAAAATGCAAAAATACCTATTTTGGGTCTATAGTCTTCTAGTTAAATGTGAATGGAGAAAAGAAAAACCAGAATGGAGGCAGAAAAGTAGACAAAGAGAAAAGAAACAAGACCAATATTAGGAGAAAAAGCATTATTAATTTATTTTAAAACCAAATAAACTCTGGAAATATTCCAAATGAAACTGCTTCATAGAAGCACAAAAGAATATGTTAAAAAAGAATACAAATTCTTCAGGAGTGGTTGCAATAGTCCCACTGGATTTTCTGTTTCAGATATCATGAAGTCATCTAATTAAGATGGGATTATTTCTCAGATTTTCCATTCTGTGTTTGCTTTGCTGCTTTTTTTCATCCCAATCTCAAAGCAATCACTTTGGTCAACTATCAGAGTAAGACTTGAGTAGTATCAGTTGACATTTTAATTCAGAGTCATCATGGAATCTATCAACAGGAGCTCCAATTTTAAGTATTTTTTTTTTCTTTTTCTAAATACTGTACTTTCTGCAGATTTTTCCCTGAAAAGTGGGTGCAGAAGTTAGTCTCCTTTTTGTCTAGGTTAGCTTTATTTGATTAGCTATAACTGAGAACACACCAGTATTATATGTAGTCAGATTTCCATCACCTTTTCTTCTTAAAATCTCTTTTTTTTTTTTTCTGCAGCAAATGATTACTGTTCTTTACCTTACTTTTTTTAAACTTTGAAACAGCAAGTTTAAAAATGTCACATCCGACTTTGAACAATTCTGCAGATGACCCTTGGAACACTTTTTGTCAGTGTCACTTAGCATTTCCAACCATGGGCTGAACTACATGCTGAATTTGATGGGTTTTTATTACTAGTGATATCAGCCCAGCTTCCCTGCTGGGTATCAAGATCATGTATCTAACTTCCCTCCCTATAGCAGTTTTCCCCTTAACTAAGCATGAGGCTGTTTGTCCCTACAGACTCCTTTTAGACATATATTGTTTTATTGGTTTCACACAGAATGAAAAACCATGCCTTGGGGGCATCCTAATTTATATGCTTTATCTAAAAATACCCCTCCAGCAGAAAGCACTTCTTAAAAGTGATACCTTGACATCACATAAATGTACTCCAAATGCATTTTTTTCTGTCCCAATATTAATTTACTTGTCAAAACATTTTTTTTTCCTTTCTGTAATTCATATTCTAGTTCTAGTATGGCAAAGATAAAATCAACATGTATTTGATTTATTTTGGTGATGAGCTAAGTCCTTTTAAGTAACTTTGATATCAACTGAAAAAACTGTTTCCAAGTTGCAGATAGAGTGATGTTTATAGTTTGGATACCTCAAGGGCTTTCAGTGCTGCAGAGAGTTTCATTTGATTGTGTCAGATTTACCGAAACAGGTAATTATTTTCCTGAAGGCATAACTATGTTTTTTAAAGACTTAATAAATGGTTACAGTCTCAAAGTTAAAAAATATTTAGACTAGGTATGGAGAGGGTAAAAGACTGTGTCAAATATCTGTCTCAACATTGTTGAAATATCAAAACACCACTCGAACAATGGAACTTCAGTTAAACCACAGGACTAGAGTCTTCCTGTTATCTCGCAAGCCAATTCCCATTATCTTGCAAGACAAATCCTGGTGTCCTGTGAACCCGAATGCAGAGCCGATCCTGAGAAATTTAGCCCCACCCCCCCAGCATGAGCCCAAACCTGAGGCCAGAAGAAAAAAAAACAGAGGGCCCCAGAGACAGTAATAGGCATGCATATCACCGCCAGGTGAGGGGTGCGGCTAGGCAAACCAGGTCTTCGAATATGATGAATATCGATGGAAATCAACATCGACGGAATCAGCATAGGATGGAACGTTCCCCCACTGAGTGAACTGGACTGTTGGGACGCCGCAGCTCTGTGGTGGTAGCTATTGCAACTGAAACTCTTTTCTTTTCTCTCTCTTTCCTTTCTTTCTTTCTTTTCTCTTGCATTTACGAACTTGTTCTCGGGTAAATAAAGTTACCTGGCACTTGACTCTGTTTTGAGTCTTAATTATGTTCCCAAGAATAGAGCAAAACCACGCTCTGGTGTGTGAGAGGCTGGTCTAGCCACCCCTAGCCTCCCAGACTTGTCTGAGGTCAGCTAGAACGCAAAGGGGCCTTCCTCTCATCCGAAATCGGAACGTGACAGAGAGTTAGCAAATATTTTTAAACATGAAACAGTCGTGGCATACCTCTGGCCCTGTGAGCCTTGAGTAAATCAAGGGATGACGCTGAGTGGGAAGAGGCCGCCATGTAAATTAATCAGTGGAAGCACAAAGCTCTGTTGGATGGACATAGGTTGTTAGTTGTAAGATTGTTTCTGTCATGGTACTTTTACTCAGATAAACATAGCATCAAGTGAGCTCATAGTATAAAACATTATTATAAAAATGGAGACTGTTTGGATCAGTCAAGTCTCACAATCATATACAATTTTCATAAATATTTTGATTCTCCTTAAGAAAGTGCTTATATTTTTTCTCTTTAGGTGGAAGCTGAAGAATCTTTTAGCTCTTAAAAAGGGGATGGAATTTTTTTCACACAGATGTTGAAATCCTGGACAAAATTAAGTAAACAGAAGTTTTACCAGTTAACTTATAATAGGATTTCCCTATGAAGTGTGTCCTAAATAAGAGTTTCTTTCTTTCTACTTCTTTGGTGGACAGTTGGAAGTTAGATTAACCATCTCAGATATTATAAAGCTTGTATAAAATTATTTTAATGGGTTGTGTGTTTTTAAAATTATTTTTTAGCTTTTAAAGGCTTACCTTCCATTCTCCCAGGCTGAAGCAGAGCTAAACATGAACTGTGGAAAACCCTTGTTAAATAAACACTGGTCATGGAGAACTCTTGCATCTTAAAATGTAATATATTTTACACATGTAATACATGTAATACAGGAGTTAAAACAACAAAGCAAAGTACCATGACA
This sequence comes from Chlamydotis macqueenii, assembly GCF_036417535.1. Classification (NCBI taxonomy): domain Eukaryota; kingdom Metazoa; phylum Chordata; class Aves; order Otidiformes; family Otididae; genus Chlamydotis; species Chlamydotis macqueenii. The sequence goes on from NC_141560.1 coordinate 32,043,294, forward strand.
TCTCTTACACTTTGCAACCTCTTTCTAACATACTGGAGTTTCAAAATGCAAGAGAATGTGACAATACTAATCATTAGTATAACTAACAACACCCCATACAAACAGATATGATTAGATTCAGCTTAACTCATGGATTCTCAGGTATTTTTGTTTTTCTAGAAATGAGTACTTAATTTTTCCTCAAGTTTCATCTCTCTGTGGTTTCCTATAAAAAGTTCAAGTATTGAACACTTCTAGAATCTACTGTGAACCTTCAAAGAAAAAAAAATTATATGTAACACATACAATTTAAAATAATTTAAACTAAAATAATTACATGACTGATTAGCTCACAGGAAGAGTTGTATGTACTGAGAATACAGTGATTTTATTTCTTTGGGTGGTTACCTTTATACAGTTTTGCATAGCTGCAACATACAGGGTTTTTTCCTCAAGTGGAAAAGAATTCTGAAGCTGCCCACAGGATTGGTTCTACCTCTCAGAGGAAGTTATGAAAAATAATGGGTTTTTTTAATTTTCATCTTCATTTATGTTTTATTTTATTTTCATACTCAGAATGATCACTTGAGTTACGTATATAATAAAAACTTTGGATTATATTCATGAGCTATCTAGAGATATAGCCATCAACTTGACACTGCCACACAATGTAGTTGTGTGGTTGCTTTTACTCACTAGATAATTGCTGTGAGTATAATCTTTTCAATCTGTTGCTTAGTCAATATAGTTTTATCTGGTAATAATGGGACAAAATGTGAAAAATCATAATAAAGAAAAGATATATCTAGAGTTCAATTCTTTGGGCTACAAAATACCAATCTTTGCAGTTTTCAGTTCTAATTAGAGATGGTAGGTGTGAAATGAAAATCCAGTAAGTAACAGAAAATATAAATTCCTATCAGACATTAAGTTTTCAGCAGGTAAAAATTTAAATCCCTTCAACTGATAATATCTGAAGCCTTGGTATTTTGTTTCTCAGCCTTTACTTCTACCACAGAATGCCCTACAATACTGTATTTCAGCATATTCTTGAGAATTATAAATCAAATCTCTGATGTTTTAACTTTACAATTTTATCCATCAACCATTAATAAATATCATTAACAAAATTTTTCAGGAACTCCTGTGTTTATTTTGCAGAAGTGATAAAAAATTTAAGATGTATATTAGCTCTCATTTTTATTTAATCTGATTACAATAATTTCCTAGTTTTTTCCCTCTGTCTCACCTCCTTTTTTCATACAAATTCCATATATCATAGAATCATAGAATCATTAGGGTTGGAAAAGACCTCGAAGATCATCAAGTCCAACCATCAGTCCACCACCACCATGTCCACTAAACCATGTCCTGAAGCGCCATGTCTACACCTTTTTTGAACATCTCCAGGGGTGGTGACTCCACCACTTCCTTTGGCAGCCTATTCCAATGCTTGACCACTCTTTCAGTAAATAAATTTTTCCTAATATCCAATCTAAACCTTCCCAGATGCAACTTGAGGCCATTTCCTCTCATCCTACTGCTTGTTACTTGAGAGAAGAGACCAACATCCACCTCACTGCAACTTCCTTTCAGGTAGTTAGAGAGCAATAAGGTCTCTCCTCAGCCTCCTCTCCTCCAGGCTAAACAACCCCAGTTCCCTCAGCCCCTCCTCATAAGACTTGGTCTCCAGATCCTTCACCAGCTTTGTTCACCAGCCTTCTCTGGACATGCTCCAGCAACTCAATGTCCTTCTTGTACAGAGGGGCTCAAAACTGCACACAGTATTCGAGGTGCAGCCCCACCAGTACCGAGTACAGGGACATGATCGCTTCCCTACTCCTGATATAGACTGAACGAGGAAATAAATAAATAATAATAAAAATCTGCCAAAAGACCCTGCTGTAATTCCACAAGCACATGACATTTCAACAAGAAATTCTTCCACAATAATACTGCTTTTATTTTTCTTCCAAGTGTGCTTATCCGTTTTTACCAATGTTCTCGCAGGGACTGCGAGAATGAAGAACTGCCCATTGTACTTGAAGAGCAGGTTCAGGATCATCTGAGGAACCTGAAGGTGCACAAGTCCTGATGAGATCCATCCGCGGGTCCTGAGGGAACTGGCGGATGAAGTTGCCAAGCCACTGGCTATCGTATTTGAGAAGTCGTGGCGGTCTGGTGAGGTCCCCGATGACTGGAAGAGAGGGAACATAACCCCAATTTTTAAAAAGGGGAATAAGGAAGACCCAGGTAACTACAGGCCGGTCAGCCTCACCTCTGTGCCTGGCAAGGTCATGGAGCAGATTCTCCTGGAAACCATGCTAAGGCACATGGAGAACAAGGAGGTGGTTGGTGACAGCCAACATGGCTTCACCAAGGGCAGATCGTGCCTGACCAATCTGGTGGCCTTCTATGACGGGGTGACGGCATCGGTGGACAAGGGACGAGCAACTGACATCATCTACCTGGACTTGTGCAAAGCTTTTGACACTGTCCCGCATGACATCCTTCTCTCTAAACTAGAGAGACATGGGTTTGATGGACGGACCACTCGGTGGATAAGGAGTTGGCTGGATGGCCGCACTCAGAGAGTGGTGGTCAACGGCTCAATGTCCATGTGGAGACCGGTCACGAGTGGCGTCCCTCAGGGGTCCGTGTTGGGCCCAGCCCTGTTCAACATCTTTGTCGGCGATATGGACAGTGGGATAGAGTGCACCCTCAGCAAGTTCGCTGACGACACCAAGTTGTGTGGTGCCGTCGACACGCTGGAAGGGAGGGATGCCATCCAGAGGGACCTTGACAGGCTGGAGAGGTGGGCCCGTGCCAACTTCATGAAGTTCAACCAGGACAAGTGCAAGGTCCTGCACCTGGGTCGTGGCAATCCCAGGCACAAATACAGGCTGGGCGGGGAATGGATTGAGAGCAGCCCTGAGGAGGACTTGGGAGTGCTGGTGGATGAGAAGCTTAACATGAGCAGGCAATGCGTCCTTGCGGCCTAGGAGGCCAACCTTATCCTGGGCTGCATCAAGAGGAGTGTGGCCAGCAGGTCGAGGGAGGTGATTCTGCCCCTCTACTCTGCCCTGGTGAGACCCCACCTGGAGTACTGTGTCCAGTTCTGGAGCACCCAACATAATAAGGACATGGACCAGTTGGAGAAGGTCCAGAGGAGGGCCACGAAGATGATAAAAGGGCTGGAGCACCTCTCTTATGAGGACAGGCTGAGAGAGTTGGGGCTGTTCAGCCTGGAGAAGAGGAGGCTCCGGGGAGACCTGATAGCGGTCTTCCGGTACCTCAAGGGGGCCTACAAGAAAGATGGGGAAAGGCTGTTTAGTAGGGCCTGTTGTGATAGGACGAGGGGTAATGGTTTTAAAATAGAGGGGGGTAGATTTAGATTAGAAATTAGGAAAAAATCTTTTACGATGCGAGTTATAGAACACTGGAACAGGTTGCCCAGAAAGGTGGTGGAGGCCCCATCCCTGGAAACGTTCAAGGCCAGGCTGGATGAGGCTCTGAGCAACCTGATCTAGTTGGGGATGTCCCTGCTCCTTGCAGGGGGGTTGGACTAGATGACCTTTGAAGGTCCCTTCCAACCCTAACCATTCTATGATTCTATGATTCTATGATTCTATGATTCTAATTCAGTTCTGACACTGACAAGCTAATTTTAATTATTTTCAGGCAACCATGAGTTAGTACTCTTTAAACACTCAAAAGTGTATGCAGACCATAATGGCCTAATATACTAACTGGCTGTAGTAGTTCTTGCTGGCAGTGAAATATCACCTGGTCTGTGATTGTAGAGGGTTGGCCTAACCCTGAACTTCCCAGCAACATGGTGTTGAGCTGTGAAGGAGCTAATACAGTAATTGCCAAAGCTCTTTTTTCACATTGTGGCTGTAAAAAGATATTTTTGGATTTTCCAGCAGTCCAGCACCCATATGTTTTGTTTACAGTGTATTTAACACTAGTGATGCCCTAGTTCTTGTGTGTTACGGGCATAGAAATGTGTTGCTAATTTCCTGGAAACTGGCAACAGATAGTTTGTACCAGCCCCTACACTTATAATAGACTTCAGTCTGTGTCACAGATAAATGAGGAAGATTTATTGAGGCAGTGTAATATGGAGTCTAGATGACTGATTTGTCTATTTTGTTCCTTGTGGTAAGTCACTTCAGAGAGCAATATACACTTATTGTTGTTGAATAAATTCGCACAGTAGATACAAACACACATTCACCCTATTTTGTTTGCTATTTTTAGTCAAATTATTAAAATGAATATTATAGAAAAATCCAGTTACTTCCAAAAAAAAAAAAAAAAAAGGGCTCTATGGTCAAATAATTATTTATCAGCATGAATTTGTTCCCAAAGCTTAAGTAAATGAAAATGAATTGAACATTCAGTGTTCATCAGAGAGACAGCATTATGTATTTCTCCCAAACGCTTGACAAATACAGATGGGAAAGGGTCAGTGCATTTTGTTCTTAGCTGTTATTTGGACAGATGGCCAGTCGCTGCAATTGTTGAAACTTTTTATTCCTAATTTACATTTACTGAAGTGCAAGAGATCCACCAAAATGATTTTATTTTAAAAATATTTCCTGGCAGAAAGAAATACTATTGCTCTCTTTTGCCTCTCTCCTCCTACAAACAGGATTTCTGTCTCACTGTGCAGTTGCTGCTTAGAAAGTTCACAAATGCAGCTCTTACCTACAGGAAGCTCTTGATTCTAAGAAAAACATGAAATAAAATGTAAAATTTTGTCATCATTTCTACAGTTAAAAAAAAGGACCTCTCTACTAGGGAAGGTTTTTTGAGTTTGTTTGTTTGTTTGTTTGTTTGCTGTATGTATGTGTGTAGTTTAGATACAATTTTGACCTAAATGAAATAGGGGAGAAAGTATCTTTGAGATTTTTAAATGAACGTGTAGTTTTCTGGATCCATTAGTCTCTGAGAAAAATTTAACTTTTAAAAAATACCATACTTCCCTAGTACTTTTAATTTGTGTATAGAGAAGTGGTCTCCCAGCCAGAACTGTTAACTCAGAAAGTCTATTCCCAGAACTATACAGACATCACTGATGATGTAATCACAGATGCTTTTGACAAATAAAATTACAGTCATAAACAAGTAAGTCTCGTTGGTAGATAATCAGGAAGAAACGGGGAAAAAACAGTGTTTATTGAAATGGAAATAACAAATCTAGTAAAGAAAGGGATGTTTCTAAGAAGATGGTAAAAACAGTGGAGAAAGAAGAGTGAACTTTAAAAACAAATGATTGACCCAGACAAAATCCCTGGATTTCAACACACCAGAACTTCAGAAAAGTGTGAATATTAATATAAATGTATCAGGCTTGTCTCAATTAAGCCATATTTTACATAAGCTCTAGTAGTAACTCTTAAGCACAGTCCTTACCAGTCAGTATTTTTACATATTATAATTGATATTGTTTTATTGGCTACAAGTGAAAATTATTTATCTGGAAATCAAAACTCTCTTCTCTGCTAATGCTACATTTGGCTTGCTTTTCATTTTAGTTCCATTTTAATTGAGTAGAGCTGTCATGTCTAACAAGCAGTAGAAGTATTGTTTCAATATTCTTGTTAGGTGGTTCATGGTAGGTGTGGAGTATACAGAACTTTTTTGTTGTCTAGACAAGCAACTGCAGAAGAACATATATAGGACTTCATTTAAAGGCAAGATATGTGCAATACCACCTTCTCTGAGTGTATGAAACAAAGCACTGACATTCTGGAGATGACATTGTGCCAGATCTGAGTAGTAAAACTGCTCTTAATTTCTTCTTCTACTGGCATAAAAGTAAACATAAAGACTGAAGGAACAACATTTTTTTTTTTTTAGTTAAGGCCTCTCTCTGTCTATTAATTTGCCAAAGTGATGGAAACAACTGTTCTCAGAGCCATGGGCTGAGCTGATCATTGCTCAAGGGAAAATCCTGACTATGTCCTTACAATAACTTCATCTATTAAACTAACAATAATAACAGATGGAGAGTATGGAGCAACAGTCAGCCAGTATAAAAGGTATGCCTCTGCCCACAAAACAGAAACAGAAACATGATGTGTCTGCTAGGTTCGTAGAGAAACAGTTAATATGAGCTAGCGAGCTCAGTTTGAGCTCAATGTGTTGACACAGCTGCAGACCGCAAGAATATAATCAAACTAAGTAAGGGTGGCTTTTGGCCATGATAACTTTGGAGCGGAGACAGACTTTCTGAGGTACCTCTATGTGTCCCTGTCAGATGAGTAAGTCACTGGGAGATATTTTCAGAAAGTGCTAGAAGTTCATATTGTGCAGCGAGTAGAAACTTACTTTCATTTGTTGTGCGTTTTTACCCAGAAATAAGAGTCCATGCGATAGACACAGCCTATAGTAGGACAAACACAGATTTGTTTGGGACCTCATATTAGCTGATATGAAAATCTGTGGATGGCTGACAATGAAGAAGGGCTCATTACGTGTTACTTGGATGAAAGGTTGCATCGGAGAAGAAGTAGGCCTTTACAAGGATTAGAGCAGCAGCAAAGATTGAATGCAGTGATATTTTCTTTTATAAAATGAGAAAGGTGTTACACTGTTTATTGAATACTGTCTCCCAGAGAGCAATACTCCTGCTTCAAGTGGTGCGAGGGACACTGTGTCAATAAGTTGATGGAAACCAGAAACCATGCACAGCTCTTTTCTTTTTCTTTTTTTTTTTTTAATTGCTGAGAGATATGGGCTGAGTTTTGAAAATTAAAAGTGTAAAGAAATTTACAGCCTTGATCACAGTTTAAAAAATAATGAAGTATACTTTTTCGAATTGCACCAATGGGACTTTATTTTTCAGTTTCTTTGTCATAAACCAAAAAGAGGATGAACAAGTAGCTTTTATTTCTGTCTATTGTGAAATCAAATCTCAAGCACAACATTTGGTGTATTCACCAAACAACTAATACTAGTTTGCATAGTTTGTAACCAGACTTGTTTTGCCATCACTTTCATTAGGTCTGTATCTACATTGTTTAGGCTCAGAAGATTAAGAGCTGACTGTGTGCATACAAGTTTTACGATACTACCATAGCCTCAAGGATTGTAGACAGAATCTCAGCTTCTCAAGTAATCCATTTTTTCAGAACACTGGTCTGAATGTCACATTATTTTCAGCAGTATGGAAGGCTGAGTAGTATAACTCCTTCATACATATTCTGACTGATTGTAAGTAGAACCCAGTGGCAGTTATTTGTCATGTGAAGTTCCTTCATATTAAAAAAAAGCAGTAATCAACAGCCCATTTCAAAACATCCTTCAGTGAATATGTAGCAGAATCACAGAATCATAGAATCATAGAATGGTTAGGGTTGGAAAGAACCTTCGAAGATCATCTACTCCAACCCCCCTGCAAGGAGCAGGGACATCTTCGACTAGATCAGGTTGCTCAGAGCCTCATCCAACCTGGCCTAGAATACTTCCAGAGATGGGGCATCCACCGCCACTCTGGGCAACCTGTTCCAGTGTTCTACAACTCGCATTGTAAAAAATATTTTCTTAATATCTAACCTAAATCTACCTCTCTCTATTTTAAAACTGTTACCCCTAGTCCTGTCACAACAGGCCCTCCTGAACAGCGTCTCCCCATCTTTCCTGTAGGCCCCCTTGAGGTACTGGAAAACCGCTATCAGGTCTCCACAGAGCCTCCTCTTCTCCAGGCTGAACAATCCCAACTCTCTCAGCCTGTCCTTGTAGGAGAGGTACTCCAGCCCTCTGATCATCTTCATGGCACTCCTCTGGACCCTCTCCAACGGTCCGTACCCTCTGTAACATAATGGTGATTATAATATTTGCTTGGAATGGAGGAAACCCAAATTCAAAGCTCTGTGGAAACTGAGACTTCACTGTCTTTCAACTATTATCCAAGTGCAGTACCATCTTCTACAACAAACCACTATCCCCCAAAAAATTCTGCTCCTGTCAAATTTCAGTTTTCCAAATTAAGAAATATAGGCATCTGCCAAGATGGAAAATTAAATTCTCCAGACTTAAAATACAGTATTAAGAGAAATAGGCTTTTTCTTTTTCCCTTTTTCATTATAAATCTGAAGCTTTGACAACTCTTTGCACACGTGCAATCAGTAAAGCAGTTTTTTACACATTGAATAAGACACACAAGTTCCTACTCAGTCAGAGGAACATGAAAAATAATTATTAACTGTACCTTATTTAGCAGTCACTTATTTTCTTCTGGTTGAACACGTGAAGAAACATGCCATTTTATGTATATATTTATCTTTTCTTATCACACCTTTTTTCCTCAGTCACAGTCTTAACAAAACAAAACAAAGAAATCCATCTTATAAAAGGCATCTTTACATGATACTGACCTGAAGTGCAACTCCATTCACTGTAGGTTACATAAACCTCTAGTTACTGAACTGGAATGTGCCTTCAAAAAATAGCTTAAAATTTTCTTCAAGCACAATAACAAAAGACTTTCCAAGAGAAATTGCATCACCTACAAATGTTTTTAAATGGAGAAGCAGGCACACAGTTAACTTTTCACATTATGATGCACAATTATGTTAATTCTTTGGAAACTATGGACAAAAATTGCAATGTTGCAGTCATGGTTACAGCAAAACCTTCCCTCAGGACTTCCCAAAATCTTCTTTAATTAGCATAGATGTGTGCAAGACACTTTGTTGCTCAAATTGGGGCATAATGCACAAAAAAACCCTAAGGACTGAGACTACATCTTTATTGTTCTCTTAAAGATCTGTATTACAGAGAATTAAGGAGTGAATTTACTGGGTGGGTTTTTTTTTATTTGATTTGCTCTTGAAGGACACTTGGAGATACAGCTAAATAAGCTAACTCAAATTAAAGAAAGTTTCTGGGACCATTTGGCCCTACGTATTTCTGAGGCCCTCTGATTATGACTAATATTCAAGGATATCTCTACTGAAAAGTGGGAACATATTTCCAGTAGGATGGTAAGATAGAGAACATACAATCACATTAGGCTCTATTATGTTTCTTTAAAAGTTCCAATCCTGTAATTTATTGACCTTCGTTTGCTGACTTGCTAGAAACAAAAAGGGCTGCAAGAAAGATGTTCCCTGCATCACACAGGACTATGATATATTCCCTCTCCTGGGGTGTAGTTTTCAGCTGTCACAGTCAACATGTCTTTCATCATCACTCTAATTTATCGCTGTCTTTTCATAGTGTTAAGAAGAAATGTTAACAGAAAAGCAAGACGTATTTGACCTTGGTTGTTGTTAAAGACATCAAATGGCATCACGACTTATCTATCCTCACTTTTCTTCAGACAGTCGTTTCCTTTAAAACTGTTGCAAACACTCAGAAAGTTGTTAAGTGACCCAAACCTGCATAGACCATTTTCAGAGCAGCCTTGGACAACACTGGCCAGTTACAATCTAATACTTTGACCACTGCTGTTCATTCTTGAAACTACTTCAGTAGCTATTGAACATGGAGATCAATGTCTGTTCAGCAGTCTTTTCCTTCTCTGATTTATGATGACTTTCCAACAATATTATTTGGAACAGGAAAATGCAAACAGTGTTCATGATTATAGGTAGTCATCTAGACAAAAGCCCAAGGCCTGAGTGTTCATCTCTATTAGGAATAAAACACTCACTGTGCTATATGGATTTTGCTTTCCCCACCTGACAGTTTCCTCCTGTTCTCCACTCTTATTACATGCAGCAGAGGTGAGCATGGCCTATAATCTTCTCTGTTTCAGGGACTGACAAGTCCAACCTCAAACTGATAGTCTTCTCACTACAGCTATCACCATCTTTCCATTTATGTCATGTGTTTTCATCTCTTGATGGAAAACATCACAGAAAAGGGGAACACACCATTGGTTTGGAATATAACACCAGCACAGCAAGCAATATATAACCTTTCCACCATCACCACTCCACTCATGTCTCACATACTAACACAAGCTTTCCATCAGCACACTTCTGTCTTGGGCATCAGTAGTTTTGTTCTTTTTAATTCATGTGATGGTGCTGTGTTCCCTCGCAGAGTGCCATCCACACCTATTTACCCAGCCCACCCCTTCCTTTGTAAATCCAGGATCACCCATTTTTTTAGTCTGCTCTTCAGGTCTGGGAAAGGTCCATTTTGGTAGCTATTATTCCTGCTGGTTCTAGTATTTTACCCACTGTTGTTTCACTGAGTCTTATTATATGGCGTTACCTTCTGTATGCTTATCCCCAGCAACCTCTTTGGTTTAATTCAGTGCTCTCAGGAAAAATATCAAAGGAGTATAGTGAAATACTACTGTAGACCTATGGGGGGGTGGGGAACAAGCTATGCTATGTCCCCTTTTCCACCACTATTTTGTCCAAAGAGAGTAGATACTTTTATATTTACAAGGTAGTGCTAAGTAATATCTATGACCGAGATTAAGGTAACAATATAAGTATAAATTATTTCTATGATACTCCATGGTAGATGAAATGTTAATTTTGGCTTTAGAAGCAAGTGGAGGAAAGATGGAAGCCAATCACATGTCAAGAGCTGAAGTCTTCTGTTTTCTTCCAAGATATTCTACTGAAGCAACTCTGTCATGATTACGAAAAAAACAGGAAAACAAAATTCCTAGAAGTAAATATGCCATTGGATTATATGCCCTGTAGGGTTAATAAAATATCTAGATAGATTACTCATTTTAATTACTATTTTTTGAAATGCTGCTATGCTTCTTTTTCTTCTTGTGCTTTAATATATTTCTTCTGGTGGTTTAAGATTCAACACAAAAAGAATCTTAGTCAAATCTCAGACAAAAGTATGCCATAGTCATAAAAATAAAGTCAAGTCAAAAGTAGAAAAATCTGTCTCCAGAGAAAAACAATCATTTAATTGAATGATTAAAAGCAAAACAGAATCAATTTCCTCTGCAGAAGATAAGGAATTGCAGGAAAAACAAAAAATTATACATGTCAAAATACCTTGCTGCCCGAAGGAGATGCAGGCAGTCTGTAATAGAAGAAAAAGATTAGCAAACTTTGAGGATAGTCAAAGCAGGAAAATAATAATATAAGAAATACTTTAGCATATTTCATGATATGAACTTGAGACATGAAAAATAGATGAAAGAAAATAAATTTTAAGGGACGCTGTTTGAAATGTCAAATAACACTGAAAAAAATTTAAAGCCATCAATGCATTTGTGTGTATACTTGTCCATTTACTCATTTTTCTATCATACATGTCTGTGCTATAATGAACAACAACAGAAGTTACACCAGTTTTGGGGGTTTTTTTTTACTTTTTTTGTGGTAGTAGTAGTTGTAAAACAAACAAACAAACAATAATATGTCACATTCCTTTGGGACTCCTTTTGTTTCTGGACTGTAGAATACAAGTTGCATTTCACACTAATTAGTCTAAACAGTTAGTGTGTTATATGGAAATCTTTGATTATTTTCCTTTTCACTGATTGTGATGGATACATTTTCCTGTAGTAATTTTTTTTTTCTTTTCACTGGTTATCCTTGATATATCTTCTTATAGTAAACATTTTTTTCCAGCTTTTATTGGTAGTCTGTTTACTCTTCTTGAAGCTTCAGATGTTTTTGAATCTTATGTTGTCTTTAACATATGAAATACTACATATAAAGAAAGTATAAGAACAGTCACAACTCCCAAATTACAGCTAAGTACAGTTAAAAACTATAGAATTGCCTAGAATTTTTGCAAGACAGAACTGCAAAACTGTCAGATGCTGAATGCTTAAGAGAGCTAGGGGACATATCTCGACTCCTGCTGTGATACAATGAAAATCAGAAATTTCCCAGTATAAATTAGTGCATGGATACAGTAAAGTAAATACAGCTGATTACAGATAACTATCCAGTTGTTCATCTTAAGAGGACAGAACTGGTAGAAAAACGTCCGAGTATCCTGATCATAGGTTAGTGAAATTGTCCTTTAACTTTTGTAAACTAACATTAATAATAGTTGTGAAAGGTCTGAGAGACTGTAGGTACTTCAGGCAGGAACATCTCCACTACTTTTAACAGCATGCCCAGAAAATCATCAGTAATTGTAGAGACAACAGACATCAATAGACATCATGGTGACATGGCATTGATCCCAAAGTAAAAAAATCAAACTAAATTGCTCTGACATACAGAATAAGAGCATCATTTAACTAGTCATTTATAAAAATAACTGATTAATGCAAATGATACATTTATGAGTGATTATCATCACTCATAAATGAGAGATAAATGTGTTCTATCATGCTCAGATTTCTAAAAGCTCTTAATTCTTCTAGAAAGAGATCTGATCAAGTGACTCCTGAGTCTATCACCTCAGTTACTGTGACTGTGATTATAACTCAAGGACCTGAGATGGAAAGTCAGTGGAAGTACGAAGCACTCAGTTGGTCCTAAAAGAGACAGGTGTCAGGAAACAACAGTGAAGTATCCACTGAACTTGTTCTATGCTGAGGTCTCATATGTGGCTGCCTAGGTCTGGTATGTGCCATTAGCTATATACCCTGTTGGTTATGCATATATATTCTTTTAAACAGGTGAGAAGAGTGCAATAAGCAAATTCTACCTCAGAAAGCTTACAGCATGTTCAATAAGCCACCAGTTGTAGACTTTTGCAAATGTCCAGAAGAGTTAACTGAGTTACTTGTAAAGTTTTAGAAAAACAAATCTAGCAGTTCATCCATTGAGATCTGCGATTCGTAACTGCAAACTGAGGTGTGATGTCTATGTCATTAAGTTAATACCTCCAGTTTTAGAAAAAAAATGCATCATAAATACTTCTTGGCTTTCTAATTGCTCTCAGTACATGTCTAAGCTTCCCAAAGAGTAACTCATTATTTCTAATATTTTAATTACTGGATTGTTATATTTATGATAACCATTTGAAGTATTATGTATTGCTGATATAGTTTTATTGATGTTTGGGTCATTTGGATAACTTATTTTTGTTTCACAAAAATTATGTACAAAAAGCATATTAAAAGAACATCAAACAGTCAACACATTCAAAAATTGGGATATACTATACTTGCCTTTTCTATGCTCTCCTGAATTATATTGTTTTGCCATTATGCAATTGGATTCTCCCCACATACCTTTTTTCTGAGGACAAATTGAAAATATCTGGGGCACACACAGCCCTGCCTGCCTCCCCTCCCAGGGGCTCCCCACTCCCTACCCAGAGGCCAGGCCCCCACGTCAACCCCGCAGAGCCATCAGCCCCTGCCCCACTGCCAGGCCTCAGAAATCTATTGCAATCTTTGTAGACATCACCAAATAGAGGGAAAAGAAACTCGGCGGATATAGTGTACTTAAACTACTAAAGTTTTTTATGTTCTTATCTGAAAAAGACAACAGTTTTTCTTGAAATAAGGTACAAAGTCCTCTTGTAGAGTGATGCATGGTTAACAGATAGAAAATAAAAGGTAGGAATAAATTATTAGTTCTTACAATGAAGAGATCTGCTGAGATATCTGTTCAGCATAAATGACCTGGAAAAGGTGATGAACGGTTATGTGACAACGTCTACTGATTTTTTTACTGCTCTGAATAACTGTGATGGTAAAATTATGTGAGAGTGTTTCAAGAGTTGAGTGACTGAAGGATAAAATGACAGGTGAAATTCAACATCAGTAAATGCTAACTAATGCACTTGAGACAGCCCTAACTAAAAGTACATAGTGATGAACTCTGATTTAGTTATTACTGCTCAGGAAAAAAAAAAATTATTTTCATTGTGAGTGTTTTCATTGTGTATGTGTTTTCATTATTTCATTGTTCATACTACGTAAGAACAGTAGCAAAAAAAATTGGCTTCTCTTTTGGAAAACTGAAAAATGCTCCCCAAAGTAATAAAATAATAACTAGATGACATTACATGAACTTGTTGAGCAGAAATTTTAAAAACATTAGGAGGAAATAATTTTATACCAAACATAATATAGGATTGTAAAATTAAATAATATAGGATACTGTTGCTGTCTAACATAAAAATAGGGTTTTTTTTAAATTATCAAATAAATTAATGGAATAAATGTCCACTAGTGATGTGATTTCAGCTCAGAAATTCCTTAGGTATGAAAGACATTCTAAGAAAGATATCTCTCCTGGGACAATTCTACTTTATACTAAACACTAATAGCAGGAGTAGTTATACTAGAATGTAGGTTATTAAATAAATAAATTGTTTTATGAATAATTTATAAATAAGAATATTTTAAATAAATAAAAGGTCGGGTTTGTTTTATACTAAATGCTAATTTTAAGAAATGGAGGATAACTTTCCCATGTCTCTGATGTTACGGAGCCATCTTTGGGTTACGGAATCAAGTCTTCAGTTTTTCTTAGTTTCTCTAGCCAAGTGAATACCATTATCTTATAGAAACTCTAAGCAGTGATGGCATTTTCTAAGAACCTGCAAATGCACATTTCAGATCTTGTAAGAAAGACATCTCTGACAAGCCAGATAAGTGTTCAAACTAGTGGGATATTCTAAGAGGATTCTTAATCACTTATCTGGATGCTATTTTATTTTGTATAGAAGCTTTAAATATGTATTTAAACAGTAACTCTGCAATGTGGTGGGATGTGCCTTCACACAGGGTATATGTCATTTCAGAGCATACTTTGATATTTTACTATGAAATGAAACAAAGTCAATGTGAAATCTTTAAAGCAAACTACCCAAATCTTAGACAGGGATAAAACTTGCTTGGGTTCTTTCACAAATAGCCTCCCTCCCTCTGACTTTCTTCCTGAAGGAGGTGACTGTCTTCTCCTGTATTGTGTGATTTAACACTACCTTCTTCTATCTGGCTATAGGATCAATCCTACTTCTTCCTTCTCCAGCAATACACGAAAACTTTGAAGTTTTAAAGTAATATACCTACAATAAAGAACAGAGGAAGAGTCTTTGCCTTTTCATAGAAGATTAGTATTTAGTTCTGAAAAATCTATATGCAGACAGTGGAAAAATTAAAGCCAATGCCCAAAATAGATATGACAGTGAAGAAACCATCCCCAAATGCCTGCTGAAGTCACATGATGTAACAAAGTAGTAGCACAGGAAAGCAATATTTTGCAATATAATTTGACATATATCCCTTACTATTATTTCACATGTACTAATAAACTCTGAACTATCTTATAATACATGTTTACTTTTCCCATACTATACAATAATTAAAAGTATTAGTTTCTGCTTTAACAACAGTACACATTACTGTGCTTGTGTGTACGTGTTGAATGTGTCGCTGCCCTAAGTCTTCAGTCTTCTACACATGTGTAATGGCCTCTGCCTGTTGAAACTCTACTATTTTTCTCTTAATTTGTTTGTGTTCAGACAGATCTTCTTTAGTAATTTACCTTTGTTTGTATTCACTTCTATTCCACAAGTTCCATAAACAGGTTAAGTTTCTAGATTAAAAATAAAAATAATAAAAATCAATAAAAGTGTTTGTGTTTCTGATCAATTTAAACACTACAGATAGAGATAGAATTAAGCACATAAGCGTGTGCTTAATTTAATACATATGATTATTGGGTTTTTTTTTCAGTTTAGGATTTAGCTCCCTTTTCAGTAAAATTTCCAAAGAATTTGTGACTTTTTCTTCATCTATATTTTAGCAAGGCTGGCATTACATTTCTGACTCATCAAATCCATGGGATTTTTTTTTTTGAACTCTAATTTATTTAATTCTTGGAATGTAACGTATTTGATCATTAATTTAAGTCTTATGTTAATTTCACAGCATAGTCACCAGTAGTACCTGTTCTAGGCTTCCAGCTAGTGTTATAGGTCTTCTTAACTCATCTTTTCTATGTACCTTATAATCATGCTGAGATCTTGCAGGTCTTCTTGATGTGTTCATGAAAAATTCTCAGTGGTAACAAGAGCTATGCAGTGGAGAAAGATTTATATATACCAAATGTAGAGGAGAACAACACGTCAAGTAGGCAAAGAGTGAGCCTGTGTATTGTATTTTACAGAATTAGAACTGTAAACTTCTTCAGCTTTAAGAAGTATTCTTAATAAGAATTATTATCTGTTTTGTACAGTGCCTAGGTTTTTTTTTGTAGGTATGACTTAAAACAAATAATAAATTATAACAAGGATCAGGTAAGGACGGCTAAAGCTCTGACAGAATTAAATCTGACCAGGGAAGGCAACGACAACAAAAAAAAAAGCTTCTTTAGGTACTTCTGGTATAAAAGGAAGACCAGGGAGAATGTGGGCCATCTCCAAAAGGAAATAGGAGACATGGTTACCCAGGACATGGAGAATTACTGTTTTGCCTCAGTCTTCACTGGCTCTAGCCACATCGCCCAAGTCACAAAGGCAAAAGCAAGGCCTGAGAGAATAAAAAACTGCCCACTGTAGCAGAAGAGCAGGTTTGGGACCATCTAAGGAACCTGAAGGTGCACAAGTCCATGGGACCTGATGAGAAGTATCCTGGAGGGAACTGGTGGGTGAAGTTGCCAAGTTACTGTCCATCATATTTGAGAAGTTGTGGCAGTTTTGTGAGGTTCTCGCCAACTGGAAAAGGGGTAAAATAACCCCCCTTTTTAAAAAGGGATATAAGGAAGACCTGGGGAACTACAGGCCAGTCAGTCTCACTCCTGTGCCTGGCAAGGTCATGGAGCAGATTCTCCTGGTAACCATGCTAAGACACATGGAAAATAAGGAGGTGACTGGTGACAGCCAACACACCTTCACTAAGGGCAAATCATGCTTGACCAATTTGGTGGCCTTCTATGATGGGGTTGCAGCATCAGTGGACAATGTATGATGAACCGATGTCATCTACCTGGACTTACGCAAAACATTTGACGCTATCCCGCACAACATCCTTGTCTGTAAGCTAGAGACATAGGAATTTGACAGACAGACCGTGGACAAGGAACTGACCTGATGGCTGCCACTCAGAGAGTGGTAGTCAACAGCTCAATGTCCAAGTGGAGACTGGTGACGAGTGGCATTCCTCAGGGGTCAGTATTGCGACTGGCCCTGTTTAACATCTTTGTCGGTGACATAGACAGTGGGATAGAGTGCACCCTCAGCAAGTTCACCGATGACACCAAGCTGTGTGGTGCGGTCAACATGCTGGAGGGGAGGGATGCCATCCAAGAAGGACCTTGACAGGCTGGAGAGGTGGGCCTATGAAAACCACATGAAGTTCAGCCAGGCCAAGTACAAGGTCCTGCACATGGGTCATGGCAATCCCAGGCACAAATATAGGCTGGGCAGAGACGGGATTGAGAGCAGCCCTAAGGAGAAGGACTTGGGAGTGCTGGTGGATTAGAAGCTCAACATGAACTGACATTGTACACTTGCAGTCCAGAAATCCAAGCGCATCCTGGGCTGCATCAAAAGAAGCGTGGCCAGCAGGTCAGGGGAGGTGATTCTCCCCCTCTACTCTGCTCTGGTGAGACCCCACCTGGAGTACTGCATCCAGCTCTGGAGCCCCCAGCATAAGAAGGACATGGACCTGTTGGAGCGAGTCCAGAGGAGAGCCATGAAGATGATCAGAGGGCTGGAGCACCTCTCCTATGAGGACAGGCTGAGAGAGTTGGGGTTGTTCAGCCTGGAGAAGAGGAGGCTCTGTGGAGACCTTATAGCGCTCTTC
This sequence comes from Chlamydotis macqueenii, assembly GCF_036417535.1. NCBI lineage: Eukaryota > Metazoa > Chordata > Aves > Otidiformes > Otididae > Chlamydotis > Chlamydotis macqueenii. The sequence continues at coordinate 32,060,941 of NC_141560.1, forward strand.
GTCTACCTAAAGGGAGCTTATAAGAAAGATGAGGAAAAACTCTTTAGCAGGGTCTGTTGTGATAGGGCAAGGGGTAACAGTTTTAAAATAGAAGAAGGCAGGTTCAGATTAGACATAAGGAAAAAAAAATTCTACAATGAGTATGATGGAACACTTGAACAGCATGCCCGAAGAGGTGATAGATCACCTGTCCTTGGAAACATCCAAGGCCAGGTTGGAGGAGGGTCTGAGTAACCAGGAGAGTTTGATTAGAACAACTTTGGGGGTTTCTTCCAAGCCAAACTGTTCTGTGATTCTGTGATTCTGTAATAGAAGAACATATGTAAGATCTTCAAAGATATACCAACCCTACAACGAAAGAGGAGAAAAACAGAGTGAAAGTGCAGAGAAGACTTCACATTTCAGCGACAGAAGTAATCTAAAATTTGATACGCTGATGTTAGGAGTGGAAGAAAAACAATTCTGAATATCATTTTAGAGATGTAGAGAGTAGAATGATGTTTATGTAAAGGGCCAAGAAGGTAGATGGTGTAAGGGAGAAAGAATTCAGAGAAATAAAAAAAAAAAATCAGGAGAAAATATATCTCCAAGTTTTTAGTCAAATACTCATCACTAAAGAGTCCCTCATCTGTTATACTATCTATTGGCATCAGGCTGTCACAAACTATGTCATATTAAGGACTGTTTTACCATGTGTCTGTTGTAAAATAGGCTTTAAAACCATAGTGAAACCAGTGTTCTTTATAGCCTTGTTATTAGGATTCAAAGTTTCTGCAACAATGAAAAATGCTTTTGAAAAAGAATTAAATTTAATAAGCAGACTATTAACCAAGGATATTTGCTGCACATTACAGAGAGACAAATTAAAAAGATTACAATAGTTTCCAGAAAACATCTGTTAAACAATGTCAGATTGATGACAAAGAAAATTGAGTTCCCTTTGCAGTTAAATTTAATCCAGCTGTACCCAGCTATAAAAGTGCTATCAAAGGCAGCTATTCATTTGCTGTTAATTCAGAAATGTTATTACTGGGAATCCTTAATACCCGAGTCTTAACTTTGTGCCAAGTTGTTTGGGGTTTGTTTTTTTTTTTTTTTTTTTTTTTTTTTTCTGAATTGGTGGAAACATGGATAGACAAGTTGACTTAAGCTTCTCCTTCTAGACCTTTATTGTCTGCCACTAGAATAAAAAGATATGAAGCCAAGTTTCATTTTCCTTTGACTTCAAGTAAAGAAAAAAGATACCATTTGTTAAAAACAGCAATTTGAGAAAAAAAAACACAGACAGTTTCTTTTACTTAGCCTTTTAAAATATTTGGGATTCAAAAGGTAAGTATAAGGTTTCATACTGATAAGCTATTATCTGTTTTTCAATCAAATACAGTTTCCTTTGAAGTCAATAGAAGAGTTTCTGTTGATGTTACTGAATTTTCATCTCTTCGAATATCCCTTAGATGAGGGTTGGGTTGTTTTTTTTTTTTTTTTTGTTTTAGGAATACAAGTACTTTAATTTCTTAAAGTAACTGCTATGTCCGTGTTAGTAAATAGTGCAGTCCAATGAGAAGAGATCTAGAGAGTGACATTTGGTACTGAAACTATGTCCGTGTTACATGCATTTCAGAAGGTTGTACTTTGGAGTAGTTCTAGTCTGGACTTGTGGACTGAGTGGCCATTAGTAGTTAAATATAGTGGCTTGATTTGATTTTGTCTAAAAGAACTACAATTGGTAAGCTCTAAGACCCGTCTGCAGTGTTAAATAAAATGCAGTGAGAAGGAATGATCAGGAGGCTGGCCTCAGAAGCACATCTCTTACCCAAACTAAAATACTAATACAAAAGGAACCCAATACGACTGGTTTACGGTAAATTAGATGCTATTAAATCATGCTGATTCACACCTTTCCATACAAATTAATTTCAAATATGGTATCAGGATGGTAAAATGAACCTCAGTCTCCCCTCACTCTCCTCCCCTGAGGACCTTACTGTGTACTTCTACACTTTCTAAAAGTTCAATTTGAATACTTTTTGATTGCTTTATGGTTTCTTTTCTTCATTCATGTATTGTAGGATTTATTTTTTTATTTCTTTTTTTTTTTTTGATGTGGAGAACTTATTTCTGACTTATGTATCTATTTAACCTATTCCTTTGAGTAACAGAGAATAACTACCAAAAATTCCAGCAGTTTCGTGTAGTAGGATTTGATTTGGTTTAAGTTGTCCTTTGAAGAATGTATTTTTTAGTAATAAGCTCCTGCCTTTACTTACTAGTGGCCAGGATAAGTAAATTTTAATTAACTGCTGAAGACCTAGTTTAAATCTTTATTGGACATTATTGCTTCATCTTGAAATAAATTTATTTTTTCCATTTCTCTTTCCCATTTTCCCCTCTCAAATTTTATATTGATAAATGTAAAATTAATAAAATATAAAGTTCTAGAAATGGAACTAAATAAGTAAGAGTTAAAATAACAAAGTAATGAGACACTGTAGAATCTTAGCATTATAGGACAGGTCAGTCTGGAAGGGACCTCAGGATGACTCTCAAAGCTGGGTCAGATGTAAGGTACTGCCAGGCTGTTTAGGACTTTATCCATTATGGTCTTGAAAACCTATGAGAATAGAGACTTCACAACCTCTCTTGGCAATCTGTTTCACTGCTTCACTGTCTTCATGGTGGAAAAAAAAGTTCCCCTTGTATCCACCTTGGACATCTCTTGTTTTAACTGGCTCTGTCTTGATGACCTCCTTGTAGGCATTAGTAGGCTGCTATTAGCTGCCCACCAAAGCTGTCTCTTCTCCAAGCTGAACAAGCAAACTCACTCAGCCTCTCCTCACAGAGCAAGGGCTCCAGCTCCCTGACCATCTTGCTAGTCATCTTTTGAACAAATATCTGCTTATTAATGTATTTCTTATATTGGAGGGGACCCAAGTCTGGATATAGTATTCTAAACTGAGCTAACAAATACAAAGCAAAGGACAATAATGATTGTCATTGCTGTGAGCATATTCTCTCTTCTGGGAGCTTAGCTGACTGAGTCCAAGGTTGACTGAGTCCAACTGCTAAGTGCTGTTGTGAAGAAAGAGAGAAGTGAGGATCTGCCCCTCCTTCCCCGAGAAGATCCTTTTCAGCAGAGGCTCTTGCACTTGGACTCCACCTAAGCAACACTGGAATGGTGCAGCAGCCATATCTGCTCCCAGTCTTGTACTGCTTTGATTCTACCCTGATCCTAAACCACTTAATTGCTTTCTGGATTGACTTTGGACCTGCCTTATTACAGTGGACTTGCTATGTGATCACAGAACTTAGACTGCTCTAATCACCAGCTCCACACCTATCTTGATACTAACTTACTGACTTAGCTTTTTGACTTGTCATTAGTGAGGCTGGTACCCTCTCCCACTCCTCTGTCACCCTCAGCTCCCAGTTTGTCCTTCCTCATGGAGCAGTCCACCGCTGCAACTCCCTGTCAATCACTTCTGTTGAGCTACTGACTGCGCTTCCGATATGCCAGGGCACAGTGTGGGCTCAAGTTCAACTCACTGCCTACCAAGGTCCCACTGTCTTTTTCAGCTGAGATGCTCCTCAGTGAGTCCCCAGCTTGCACTGTTGCGAAAGGATCTTCCTTTCCACTTGCAGGACTTTTAATTCCTCCTTTTAAAATGTATTGGCTTAATGTAATATCAACACAAACTATTTGCATTATTTCTTAAGAAAACAACCATGCCTATACTAAATCTTAAAACCTAATATTCTGCAAACAACCAATTATAAAAAAAAAAGAGTTCATTAAAATGAAAACTCTAAGACAAGAATTACTCTCACATATCACAAAAGAAGAACTGTTTAATGGAATTCATTTTTATAATACACACTGTCTTATGGAAAGCAAACAAATAAAAATGGAAACAGCAGCTGTGGCTCAAAATTACCATCAAACACCAAAAAAAACCCCTGAAAATAGTAATTAAGAGGGAAAGTCCATCGGCAGAGCTGACAAAGCTTCTTACAATACTAATATCATTATCGAATGCAAGAAGAAACAGTCGCCACAAACAAATAATAAAAATACATTGTGCAACTGAGATTCATTGCTATAATCTTAATGGAAAGAGTTTTTTTCCCTTGGCCTTATGACTACTGAATTGCATAGAATATCTCTCTTATCACCTACTGGTGTAAAAATAGGGTTTGTGTCAATATAAGTATTAATTTTAAAATAAACATTTATTTTTCTCAATTACTCACATACACTTTACTGACTCACAGGTATTAGGAACAAAATCACAATTTCAAATTAAGACATGGGATTAAATGAATGGATGGGAAAGGGACAGAGACACTGCAGTGGTTAAATGCATTTAGCCCTAACTTCTGAGCATAAGAAGAAATACACACTTCACAGATGAGATACAGAGATTTATATGCTGAGTAGAGAGCTACAAGCTAAGAAGAAAATGATATCTGATGAATGAATACAAGAGAATTGTTTTTGAAAAGATGCCTCTGTCAACAGAGGAAGTAGAACCAGGATTCTTGCTTACAGCTTGTTTCAAAATGTCGAGCACCCTTTAGGTAGCCTTGATATTTAAATAAAACAAATTTTTCCAAACTTGTATTCTTTTTTTTTTTTTACAATAGCTTACAAACTAAAGCATTCATCTAGTGAGAGGAAAACCCTAGTCTGTTTTCTTGCTAACCTCAATGGATACAAATACAGTTCTTAAACCATATAAGCCAGAGTTCCACTCTGCACTCATGCCTTCATTTGAAAGCTGATTCACCTGCACACTGCAAGATTCATGGGGCACAAACACTGTCACATGGAGCTGTGTGTTTAGTGACAGTGAGAATTCTCATTGTCCAAGATCTAGTTTCTACAAGCAGGATAATTTTTGTAATTTTTATCCAGTTCAAATGGATACAGTGTAGAATGTATAGAAAATGGTGAAATAGCAGTTTAGAGCTTACATCTCCCTAATCAGTGCTTTAAGATAGTAAATGACCTAACAGTAATCTACAGTCACACCATTTGTAAAATCTTTTTTTTTTTTTTCTGATTTCATCGGTCTTCAAGTTTTTCCAATACAGTGGTATAACTTCCAGAGGTGGAGCTGAGAAACCATAGCTATTAGCTTAGTATATGAAAATGTAGGCACCTATGCCACCCCTTCAATTGCATTTTAAAAGTTATGTTACCAATGCTCAGAAGACAGTCTCAGGCCCTAGAATCAGAGTGAAGAGAAGTGTCTTTGCCAGAGTCAAATACCTGAACTGTGTTACAGAATCACAAAATGGCTGAGGTTGGAAGGGACCTCTGGAGATGATCTTGTGCAACTCTCTTGGAGAGTGGGGGAAGTGAGAGAGAGACTGTGTAGTCTGGTCCCGATTGGGGCTGAACTACAACACCTCCATTCAGATGTTTTTACGCATTGATAAGATCCTCCCTGAGCTTTCTCTTCTCCAGGCTAATTGGTCCAGCTCTCACAGTCTTTCCTCATAGGAGAGCTGCTCCAGACCCTTAATCATCTTCGTGATCCTTCACTGAACATTCCCCAGTGCTTTCTTTCTTGTACTAAGAATCCAGAACTGGACACAATACTGCAGGTATGGCCTCACTACTACTGAGCAGAGGGGAAAGATCAGCTTCCTGGACCTGCTGGCAATACTCTTCTTAATGCAGCCCAGGATACCGTTATCCTTCTTTGTCACAGGGGTACATTACTGGTTCATGGTCAGCCTAAGTCCTAACAACTGATACTTATATGGACACAAATATCCTGAAACGGCTATTGCGTAATTTCGAAATACCTATTTTTTCATATCAGAGAAATATCAAAGCAGATGGGATTATTTGGTCACTAGATGTCAGCAGTACGTGGAATTAATGAAGTGGAATCATAACAAAAGTAGAACCTCCTGTTATAAAAAGACAGAGGAACTGCTAAAATAGTGAGATTTTGTTTTGATTACCTATTTAGAAAATTATATAACCCTCATCATAATGATAATGCAGTTCATCAGTGAATATAAACACCAAAAATCTGATAAATAAGAGAACCCTCAGGTTATCTCCGTTAATGTTTTAATATAATTTCAATATAGTATTATTTTAATTATCTAGTTTGCATCATAGCATGCCATCCTTATATCCACTAATATGTAGTTCCTAGCAAGAAAGATTTGACATCCCTAGAAAAATTTCCTTCTATAGCTGCTGAAAAAAACCCCACTGTTTTCAATCTTTTTAATGGCTTTGGAGACTTTTGTGATTTTATTTTATTTATTTTTTATTCTGCAAGAAAGACACTTAAAAAAGCAACTCCTATCTATCATTCCTATCATATTCTAGGTATAGAACTGCGGTCGTCTGTAATTCAGTGCCTAACTGCTATAAGAACAAGAAGCTTTTCTGCATCCAAGAAGGTCTGCATTTTTCTTTTTCTTCTCTTTACACTGAAACCTATAGATTTATAGATTATTACACACTGATGCGTTCTATTAGCACTCCTAGTTCTTATCGTAGGACGTATTTCTGTGACATGCTCCTGCTTCCTCTGCCTCTATTAATTCACGATCTTAATCAAGATCAATCAAGACCAAGAGAACAGTATCTTGCAGAATAGTGTTTCCAAATAGAGAAAACTCAGTATTTTTTGTATTATTGAGGTGAGGCACAAATACTATGTCTGGTTTGTACTGTGCGTACTTTGAGGTGGTTGCATGGGCCCATCTCTGCAAGATTTCTTAGTGAGAGACTAACCCTTTAGGCCACACTTAGAGTGAGTTTAGACTCAGTGTGGGTGTGACAGGAAGAACTGCAGATTACTTTAGTGTAGTAGAAAAATTTAAAGTTGAAAACAACTTTCACTTAATAATGTTCAAAATAGCAATGTCAAATCTAAAATTGCAATCACGCAGCAAGAATCTCTCACTGAAATGAATCTACTTTACTGTGTTCCCATAACAATAGCATACAATATTAATTATTCTATTCCATGTCTGAGATATCATAGGTGTGCATGCATCCACTTAAAAACAAAATAACTCAGCTTTCCTCTTTTTTAGCATTGCAAATACATGTGAAAATGTTCAGCCAATGTACCTATAATTAAGCTTAGGCCAGTGAATAGCAAGCCAGATGATGAATGAGTACAGTCTCACTATAAGTAACATGGTACTCTCCCTGCAAAAGTAAGACTTCTTATCCGAATAATAAAATACTACTCAGTATCAGTGAAGGTGAATATTAAACAATGTCAGCCTTCACGATACTTTGAAAACTGAAAACTGGAAAACAATACTTCATTTATGGCAATTACTCAAAAAAATATTTTATTTGGACAAATTCTACCACCAGAAAACATCTGCCACCTTCACAGTGCTAGCCATGATATTTTTGTAAAAGATTATTTTTTAGATTTCAACCAGTCTGAATAAATATGATACTAAAAAGTAGCTCTATATAATGCAGTGTTATCAAATGGTTTATAATTTTTTTTTGATATTTTTTTCTCTGTTGTCACCACCCTTCTGTTGGACTTTCATGCTTTGAAGCCAAAGGTCATATAGTACTTAAAACCAGACTGCATAGTATGCCTAACAAAATGATAATTCTATGGCCCATAGCAACATCAACTCTTATAGTTACAAATGTGAAGAGAACAAAATGAGTAAGCTCCTGATATATCCTAAGGAAATGCTATTTAATCTGTCCAGCTCATTTGTATCTATAATTTGAAAAATATAATATTTGGTAAGGGTAAAAATTTTGAACATAGTTTAAAATAGACAGGAACATGTTTGAGATACTAGCATATGAAGACAATAATAAAAAATTAGGAACATCTGTACACATGAACAATGCTTTATGAAAAAGCAGAAATGGCTTCTACTCCCATTTAAGCTAGAAAGGGTTTGGATTTTACCTTCAGTGGTTGTAGTGGTTGTTGCTTTAGAACCACTGTGACTTTGCTAGATCTTTTTTTTTTTTTTTCCTCTTGTCTAATGTCGATAAACCATCCTCTTGGCCACCATTGATTTTAACTAGACCAACAAGCTGTATAAAAGAACAGGATGAAACATGCATATAGAAGTTAATGCTGTCAGTGGCAAGAATCTAGCTTTTTTGAACAGGCTTTCAGTATAAAGCTGAAATTATAATGCAATGAAAAGGAAAAAATGTGGAGAGAGATCTTTATTTCAGATGTAAAAAGTCATAAACAATTATATAGAAAGGAAAGATTTAAAAAATATTAAATAATCCTTTCTTATATCTGTCTTCAAATATTGTTTTCCTAATATAAACCTGCTGGAGCAAAAGTAGCACTAGTTATAAAAAGAAAAATTTTGTTTTAATTCTCTATGTTTTAATATAACATAATTACAACATACTAAGTAAATTAAACTCCTTAATCATCTTCTATATTTTCCCATTTTATCTAAAGATTACACTGTTGTTCGGCTATAATATTCCTCCCAGAAATAATATCATTAATCACCCTGGCATCCACAAAAGGAAATTGTGTTTTGTTTCTTGTGATCTCTAGGGTACAAAACCTGAGGAATATATTAGTTTTTAATTATTTGGATCCATTGATCTGAATTTACCATGTTGAATATACAGGTACTCGTCCTTCAATAAATTTCAGTGTAATGCAAACAAAGAAGACATTCACAATTCAATGTTGTTTTAAATGCCGTACATCATAGGATATATTTTCCCCCAATAGGATTAATAATGAAAAGTGAAAGGTATTCATACTGACAAACTTTAAATTTTAATTACCTATGTTATGAAGTAGATTCCATAGGCTTCTTCTGCAGTTTGTGGAGAAAGACAAACTCCTTCAGAAAACAATTAAATGTGCATATGTTAGGTTCCTAATCCAAAACATTCTGTAGAGAAGCTAGCAATTGTGCATGTAAAAGGGATGTAGGGAGACTGGCCAGGTAACTTCTGTCCCTAATGTTAAGTATCATGAATAGCTCCCCAGGTTTTTCTCTTAGGGAACTATCTCTTTCTAGTGCTCTGCTTTTCGTTTTATTGGGTCTTGCTGACTGTTGAAAATTCAGATGTTCGTGGGTATTATATTTCCAGAGACTCTCTTCCCACAGAACCCTGAAAGACTTTGATGACACAAGTGAGGGAGAACTGAAAGCTATGTTAATTTCAGCAGCCTTTCTCTCAGTATTTCAGGTAGAAAAAAAAACAGAAACACCCAGGTTTTTGCTCAGTGACTTTTATTTCAGAACTCAGGATCCCAAACTTTTGGGGAATGTTGAAAGAGCATATGTAAAAAAGAAAAGATCTTCAGTGCATTTTGTTTTTTTTTTTCTATATGCAGACACAGAGATGATCAGAAAGCTTTCAGCTTTCAAGAGGGAAATACTACAATTTCTAATGCTAATTTGTTTTCCTGCTAACAGTGATAGACTGAGTAGAGCTAAAATACAGAATAATCTTACACATAAATCAGTAATACATTCATCTGTATTAATGAATTTCATTTTCTTTATTAAAACACAAAGAATCCACTGAAGAAGGTGCCTGGAAAAACATGTTTGTTTTCTTTGTACATTGATTACTATTTATTGTATCCAAAGACAGACAGATTTAGGAAGTGAGGGCTATTGTATGTAGATATTTAGTCTATAACTTATCATGGTGGGTTGGTCTTGGCTAACACCCAAACTCTCACTCAAACACTTGCTCATTTCCTCCCTCAATGGGACAGGAGGAGAAAATAGTAGGAACAAGTATAAGAAAGCTTGAAGGCTGATATAAAGACAAGATCACTTACCAATTAGTGTCATAGGCAAAACAGACTCATTCTGAGGAGAACTATATTAATTTATTGCCAATTAAAATAAAAATGAAGTTAGCAGTTCAGGTAGTGGGAAACAAAAAGGCAGATATTAAACCAACACCTTTCCTTCACCTTTTCCAGATTCAAATTCAATCCTTTAATCCAGACTCCTCTATCCTCCAACTAGTGCAGTGGGTATTGTCAGTACATAGTAGTTTCTCTCTGCTATCACTTTCCTCTGCTCCAGTGTGGGGTTTTTGCAGGTTACAGTTCCTTTAGGAAAACCCATCTGCTCCAGCATGGCCCTCTCCATGAGCTGCAGGGGATATCTGCTCCAGCCTCATGGAGCACCTGCTTCTCCTGCTCTGCCCTTGGTGCTCCCTTCATTGCTTCTCACTCTTTTTGTTCTCCCTCCCTCTCTCCACTCATCACTTCTTGCCCTTTCTTAAATATATTTTCACAGAGGTGCCACACACTTGACCCTGCACTGGATCCATTTTGGAGCCAGCTAGAACCAATCCTGTCCACCACAGGGCAGCCTATGGCCTCTTCTTACAGAGGCCACTCCTGTGGTTACCAAAACCTTGCCATGTATAGCCAAAACACTAAGAAAGACTGGAGCAGAAAAGCAAAGTAAATCAGTTAAGTAGGTTTCTTAAGCATCCTAGGTGTTGTATTTAAAAGAAAGAAAAGCAAAAGCCACCTGAATGCTCTCTCCTTGTCAAACTCCTTTCTTAATTTTGCAACTTATATGTAATGATGAAAAAAATAATTCCATATTTCCATAATTATCTACTGAATTGTTTGATATTTTTGGTCTTTTAATATTTGTTTTTAATATTCAAAGTGGTAACTTTTAATGTAGCATCTGATGCATTTGTTGTCTCCAAAGTATAAATAATTTGCAGTGGCCTCTCTACATGGTAAAGACAGCTGAATCAGATTTTTTGGACTTCCAACAGCTCCAGGGATAAGCACACATACAGAAAATATATCAGTAAGTTTCAGATTGGTTTATTATTGTTATTTACATGCAGACTTCCAATATTTCTTTTTCTTTTTTTAAAAAAAAGTGAGTTAAAGCCAGCTTAAAAATATGATTGCCCAACTTCAGCAGATAGAGAAATCACTCTGCTTACTTCCGACACCATTGCTTACAATTTAAAGTATGTGACATCATACTGCAATCTGAAAATTATTACCAGTAAAGTGGAAATTGAAGAAACAAACAAACAAAAAAAACCAAATATCAAACCATTTAACAAATTTGTGCCTCAAACAGTGTAGATACAGTTGTCAGTAATATTACAGCATCAAACCAGTCTAATTAAATAAAAGATCTACCTCCAGAACAAAATGGAAGAATGTTCATAGTTCCAGGAAATTCAAAAGGCATAGAATCATAGAATCATAGAATGGTTAGGGTTGGAAGGGACCTTCAAAGGTCATCTAGTCCAACCCCCCTGCAAGGAGCAGGGACATCCCTGACTAGATCAGGTTGCTCAGAGCCTCATCCAACCTGGCCTTGAATGTTTCCAGGGATGGGGCATCCACCACCTCTCTAGGCAACCTGTTCAAGTGTTCTACAACCCTCAGCGTAAAAATTTTTTTCCTAATATCTAATCTAAATCTACCTCCCTCTATTTTAAAACCATTACCCCTAGTCCTGTCACAACAGGCCCTCCTGAACAGTCTCTCCTCATCTTTCCTGTAGGCCCCCTTGAGGTACTGGAAGACCACTATCAGGTCTCCCCAGAGCCTCCTCTTCTCCAGGCTGAACAACCCCAAATCTCTCAGCCTGTCCTCATAGGAGAGGTGCTCCAGCCCTCTGATCATCTTCATGGCTCTCCTCTGGACTCGCTCCAACAGGTCCATGTCCTTCTTATGCTGGGGGAACTGGACACAGTACTCCAGGTGGGGTCTCACCAGAGTGGAGTAAAGGGGCAGAATCACCTCCCTCAACCTGCTGGCCACACTCCTCTTGATGCAGCCCAGGTTGTCATTCTGGGCCACAAGGGCGCATTGCCTGCTCGTATTAAACTTCTCATCTGCCATCACTCCAAGTCCCTCTCCTCAGGGCTGGTCTCGATCCATTCTCCACCCAGCCTATATTTGTGCTTGGGATTGACATGACCCACGTGCAAGACCTTGCACTTGGCCTGGTTGAACTTCATGCGAGCATATTGAGATTACAGGCATTTGGAAAAGGAATTCTTGTGTACACTCTCAGCTAGTACTTTATGATTTCTATCCTACATGAGTAGATTAATTCTACATTTTCTTTAAGCCTTGTAACAATGTGGCACCTAGGCACAATGTGTACCTTTTGGAAAAATGTGACAAACTTTTCCACGGCAATATTCTGTGTAAGACATCAGTCTCAATACTAGGTACTGTACTGATTATATTGAAGAAAAGATTTTCCCTTAACTAAGGAAGAGGAAAGAGAAATATTAATTTCACAGTTTGGGGTTTGATTCTCCCATTGTCTTGTGTTGCAGGTTACCTACTAATACCTGTATGAAGTGGGTATCAAGTACTGCCATGCTGAGCTAGTAGCTTTTTATACTCCCTTTGCCAGGTCTAAATGACTAGAGTACCTTTAGATTCTAGTTTTAATTTCTGATTAAAAAAAATCATTTATTCCTTTTATCTAACAATTATATATCACTGCAATCCATGGTTTGGTTGTCATAGCTACCAGTTACCTGCTAAGGACTGCTGTCCTTTTCCTAGGATTTCCTTAGAAAATAAATATAACTAGTAAAATATTTGGGGTTTTTGATGGCCACATTTCTAAATAATAAGAAAATCTTTATTATTAAAGAGAATTCTTTTACTTCAGCAGAACTGGCAATCAAAAAATACTGGTATCATATGGTTATTCAAAATTTAGAAGTAAAGCTGACCTGGCAGACCAAGTTGCAGCAGTAGAAAGCTTTTTAATCTGCCTCACAGAGTCTAGCAGCATGGTAGTTTGTGAGTTGAGGTATGCAGAAGCAGATTTAGGGATTAGTAACCAGAGCAAGTAAGCAGGGTCCTAGGTCAGAACAGAAGATGCGAGAAAATTGGAAGAACCCACATCCTAGCAATGACTTTCATTTCCCTGACACTGACACAAACAGCAGCACTGACAGTCTCAGCTCCAGCCCTTTGCTGAGGTCTGGCAGCCCCGTCTAGAAAAGGGGTCTCCCAGTCTGTTAGAGACTTCCAGCTCTACCTTTTGTAAGCAGCATCTGCTAAGTAACCTGCCCTTACCTGGAGAACCAAATTTGACTGTTTATTGTCCTCTAGGCTCCTCAAACCCTGGAAATTGTTACTTCTCAACTAATTGGCTAAGCTTTCTCATAACAAATTTGCATACATTTATACAAACATGCTGACTTTATTTCTTTTTTCCTGCTTTATCTTCTCAATATCCCTTTTATCTTGAGTACCTAATCAGGCGAAATCTTAGTTCCCACAACTCAGCAATTATATAGAATGTGTGAATTAATATACATACAATTGCAGAAGTAAGTGGAGATTATGGGCCAGATCTTTGTATTCCACACTGAATTCCTGTCAATGCTTCACCTAGGTGAACATTTTGCCAGTTAGAGTTAGCTGCTGAATGCATAAGCCAGATAATCATGCTAACAGTTTTTATTTAGAAATAAAATAAACTCAACAACAAAAAAAAACCCAACAAAAATCACTACCCTCTGCTCTTGGTTTTTAAAAAAAACAAGCCAACTACTCCAAAGAACATTGTTGCAACTCTAGGAACAGTTGGAATAGAGAAAACTATAAAAATGAAATACTGAAAAAGCTTTTCTCATGAGGGAACAGATCATGTTAAGGAAACCTTTCAGATGCTGCACAGCATCAATAATAAAGTTTTTGCTGGGAGAAAGTGTGCTCAATACATATAATCAATTATGTGTTAAAGATGAAAGACATTGCAAATTATAAAATATGGAAGTTCTAGCTAATGTAGTGAGTCAAAATAAGTTTATAGCTAGCGTCTCCTGGAAATTAAGAATGTGTATGTCAATGCATAACAGTTTACCAAAAGCATTTTTTCTCTGATTCTTGTCCAAGTACTTAAGAACTGGGAATCTGATTATTTCTTTATTGAGATATCTGGCTAGAATCCTAATTAAAAGATCAACTTTCAAGAGTTCAGGTTCCAAATTAAGATGTTATGAGGACCATTAAGCTTGACGGAGAGGGTTGGTTCCTGTATTTCATTTTGGTGTTTGGACTGGACTATAAATGTAGGATTTTGTATTACTCTTTATCCACAATGGAGTATTCTCTGGTATCTCTAAAAGATCCGAAGAAAGAATATGGGTAAAATATGACTGTCTGCATCATTTTGTTGATAAATGAATGTTCTTTTTTTCACACATAACATATTACTTATACATTTTTTTTTTTAAATCCAAGGTTTTCTTACTAAGACCATGATGTTAAAACAGGCTTATAGAATTTGATATGGATGATTCTACCTTTTGTAGTGTTTATTAGGTATCCATTACATTTCACGAGTCAGTAAATTATTTACAACTATTCCAGTCTCTGGATTAGCCACGCACTGGTTGCACATCAAGAAATTTGTGCTTAAAGTGTACTTACATAATTTATATTCCTTTTTAATCTTCCTTGATGAATGACTGTTAAATATCTATTTTAGAAAACCTTACCCATTGAAAAATCTATGTTACATAAACAAATAATTCTGATTTTGGTTTTTACAACAATGGAGATTCTTTAGCATACTTCAGGTCATTTCTTGTCTAACAAATGCAACAAATTTGTTTTGGAAACTACTCATCCCTTCACTTCATCGTTCTCTGTGTTTCTATATGTACGCATGTGTGTAAAACATAAAAACCTGGGACCTTTAGATTTCCTGTTTGTTCTGCCAACTATTGCCTTTGCATATGACGTCATTTGTGTGAATATACTGTACATGCTCAATTCATTGAAACAATGACAACTGAAAATTGTCGACATACTAATGTAACATGTGAACTGTTCTTATAAGTAAATGGCTGCTCCAATGGTCAGGATCATTTTTAGGAGCAAATTTCTTTTTCTATATCTCTATTTCTGAAAGCTCAGCTATTATTTTTAATAGCAGAGATGTTAGCCAATGGTTTCAATGTGTACTGTGCAGAGTATTAAGTCATGATCAAAGATAAACACCTCTTTTATGATATTCCTATTCACTTCAAAGGTGAGCAATGACATAGACTGTGAGTTGATTAAATGTTGGGAAAGTTATATTTGTTTTCACATGTATTGATTTTTCAGTAAAGCCCATGAGACCACTACACCGTAACACGCAATAGCATATAAAGAGATGGTTCAACTGCTTCTATATAAAAACTATGTTCCCTAATTTATTTTTGGTATTGTGGTGCAAATAATTACACTGATATTTGTGTCCAATGTCTCCATTTGTGTCCAAGATAATGCAGTCTTCGTCCTAAATGTATTTTTTTTTCTGTATGAAGACAGAGCAGACAGCCCTTAACTTTTTTCTTAGAAACATTTTCCATCCGAATCAAGAAAATAATTTTATTAAATCTAGACTTTGCAACTCAATGACTAGTTGAAGAAGTTGGTTTCTGGTGTTACAGCTCTTCAAAAGATTGATTCTTCCATTCTTACACCTCAGGAATGAGTAAAGGAAAAAACCTGCTTTTGAAAGTATAATAAATTGTCTAGCCTTCTTTTCCTTGGAAAGCCAAAGGAGCTTGAATGTAATAATAACTTTAAATGATGTTTGAATCATTTTCATGAACAGAAATGAGGGTAACTCAGAATAAAGACAGAGGGATATACTTCAGTTTTGAGTACACATACGCTGTTTAAATCAGATAAGTTGCACCTATTTACATCTAAAATTAATTTGGCTCAGAAAGCATTAGTAAATATTGATCTAATGCAGATGAACTGCTGCTTTTGTTTTCAGCAAATATGACAGGTAGAGACTTCAATATAATGGTATTTCTTCTTTCCTCCTTAGTCTAGCTTCAGACTATGACAAGAGTAGTAGACTTGAATGACTAATGTAAGCTGAGTTTTTCCTCAAAAACATGTATAACACACACTATGTCAGATAATTTGGCTTTTAAAAGTATCTTGCTTCACCTACAAAAAAGAAACCCTATGAAATCATTAAACATCCAAATTTTATTAAAAAAAAAAAATTCTGTATTCAAAATCTAACTGGAAAGTTTTTTAATAGTTTTGGCAAACTATGAAAATTTTGTAGCCGAATAATTTTGTCCTCTACAAATCCTAATAAATATTCAGTCTTTTAGAGAGAGGTTTGTGGAGAAAGTTTGATGACAGTGAGGGTCAGACTCTGCATTTCTCCACCACTCTTTTAGAATGACTGGAGCTACTGATTGTCCTTGTACCTGTTATTGTATTAATCAAGAAGATATGATCTAATACGACTAGTCTCTACATTGATCAAAACATCAAGTGAACCCGCAGGTTGATTTCTTAGCTTCCTCATAAAGAACTGGGATATTTATACACAATTTGACATGTCATCATGTGACTTTTTTGTATATTATTTCTCTGTGGTCCAGATTCTTGGGATTGTAAGATGGTTTCATCACCAGAATTACTGAGTCTGCTGTTTCGCAGGTTTTTCACACCCTTGAAAGAGAAGCATGATTTTCTTAGTAATTTACTACATCTTGTCTTCTATAATATTCTTCACCATTGTACTGAATGTAAATCTCGCCAAGTGTGCTACGTAGGATATTTTAGCTGTCTTATAAAGTCTTATAAAATGGCAAAGTCTAGTAAGCTCTGCTTTTCATGGTGTTTGCTCCATTTGTGTTTCATGAAGTAGTTATTGAAGGTCTGTATCATCTTTTTTATTTAGTAACCTTTATATTTATAAAATATTGTGGTGGTTTAGCCCGGATCACCACACAGTTTCTCGCTCACCCTCTTCCTACCCAGCAGGACAGGGGAGAGAAATTGGGAAGAAAGGAAAACTCGTGGGTTGAGATAAAAACAGTTTACTAAAATACTAAAAACTACAAAGATAACAGAATATAAGGATATTTATATATACAAAACAAACAATGTACAATTTCTCATCACCTGATGTCCGAATGACTGACGCAGCCCGTCCTGAGCAGTGATCACAGGAACAACACCGAGCAGTAAGCAAAGGAGGGAGAGCAAGCTAGCAAGGTAGAGGGAACTATGCCAGCAAGCAAGAGAGAAGAAAAGGATGCCAAGGGTGCCCAAATGAATACCCAAATGGAATGGATGCCAGAAAAGAATGCCCCCTCCCATGGGCAACCCCAACTTATATACTGAGCATGACGTTTATGGCATGGAATACTCTCTTTGGCTAGTTTGGATCAATTATTCTGTCTGTCTTTCACCCAGCTTCCCGCATCTGCATGTTAATGAGACTTTAACGAGACTTGGAAAGCCAGACAGTGTCCTTGGTCTCATTAACAACAACTCCTATCATCAGAATGTTTTTATCAACATTCTTCACACATGAAATCCAAAACACACTGGCTAGTGAGAAGAAAATTAACTCCACCCCTGCTGAAACCAGGACAAATATGATGATATATATTTATATATATAATAAAATATCTTTATATTTAGTCATTGCTATCCCATAGAAGACTAGCTCCTGTATGTTGGGATTTTTTTCTTTTACCCCATCTAAAGCAAACTGCATTACTTACAAGAAGGGAATGATTTGTGAGATTTTCCACCGATATGCAGCTTAACTGCAAAACTAAACTGGACCAAAGGACATGCCTATGTATTATGTTAGTGTGCAATTATCTATAATGGTGAAATATTATCCTTCTCTCTGAAGGAAAGTCCTGACTACAATAGCAGCACTCTTCAAAATAATTATCAGGAATGGCTTCCAGATAATTCCAAATGGATTGTTCATTTTGTATGGAAGAGAGAAGGAGAAGAGAGCTTAGCCATATTGATGCTGAGAAAAAGTACAGCAGTATGGAATAAATACGCAAGTAAATAAAACTAGTTAAATGTAACTGTTATCATCCTACGTAGCTATTATATTTGGGTTCCTTTTTGTAATTTTTTAAATTCTCCTTTTATATATAGTTTTTATATTTTACTTCTTGAAATATTGTCTTCCTGTACCTTCCATAACACTTGAAATCTTTTCTAACTGTTACATAGTGATGATAACAGGAGGTTCAATTAGGAGGGCAGGGAATTTCAAGTGTCCACAACACTAGAAAGGTAATGGGTATAGTAAATAATAGTTAGAGTTCATTTTGAAGTAGAACTCTATCATTGAGCCTTGAAAGACTAAAAATGTAATTGCATCTTCTTTAATTAAACTATTTGATTTGCTAAAAAAATGAGTAAAATGAAGCATGTAAGTTATACATCTCCACAAATATTATAAACCAAATCTGTAAGGAAGCTGAAGGTGTCAGTCAAGTACTCTTAATCTCAGATTGGGCTGTAGATGTACTGCAGTCTCAGTTAAGGTGCTTGATCTCATTAAAAGAAATGTATTCAGAACATTTCCTGTCCTTCCCCAAGAACATTAGAAGAAATAATTCAACATCAATTACAGTCCCAAAGTCCTACAAGCAATCTTAAGAAGAAGTTTGCAATCATACACAGTTCAATTTTTTAAAATAATTAAAAACATGAAAAAATAATTCTGAAAAATTCTAGATTCTTTTGTAGGTTCTGTGTAACTATGAAAAATTAAGAATATCCAACAATTTTAAAAGATATTGAAGGATATGGAAAAGAACTGCAAAGGTATTTGAAACATACAAATACTAATCCCATCTAAAATAGATGTATGACTTGAATTTGAACTCAAGTTGCAAGTATTCTTTCAATAACTACTCATTCTTAATCCATGTTTATAGATGGATGGATGCTTTAAATGAACAGATTGACAAAAAAAAAAAAAAAAAAGTTGGAATCCTTGTCTTTGCCACAGACCAGCTGATACTATAGATAAAGGTATGTGATTAAACAGAGAAATCTGTGACTAATGTACAAAAAGAAGAAAAAAGGCAAAAAACTTACTGATATCTTAGGAATTGCAAAAATAGTTGGAGAGTGTATTATGCCTTTCTTCTATATCTATATGGGACATTTTTGCACCCCAGATTTTTTACAAATAACTTTATAGAATTAGTAATTATAGCAATAACCAGAACCCTCTCACCCCAACAGTCCCCTGAATCTGCTTTGGATGACAGTTGTTAGCTATTAAAGTGATTGGATTGTGGGAAGATAAAAATAAAATGGTAAACACTGTATCTTTAACAATATGCAATGTACAATTGCTAGAGAAGCTTATAAATGTTCTGTTACATGGGAAACTCCTGTTCAACACACTAAGACAATATACAGAATATGTGCAATGATTCAGAGACTGTGCAGTATGTTTTAATATTTGGTTTAATTTCCTAAGACTAAAAGTCTTCATAACTTTTTGTATGCCTTCCAAGAAAAGTGATGTGGGGAGGAACAGAAAATATAAAAGCGAACAACCACGATCAGAAAAAAAAGCAGCAAAACATACTTCAAAGACTATAATTTTGGTGCTTTTTTTTTTCTTTGCTGTTTTTCATTCTTTTCTCAACAATTTTTTTATTAGATTAAAAGTCTGAGTAGCATGGCTACCAAGTGGCAAACTTCTGTGTTACAGACTTCTTGAAGATGTACAAGAACTGTAGCTTTATAATTTAGAAGTCTGTTTTTTTTTTTTTTTTGCCAGTTTAGTTGATCGGTTGGTTGCTCTTTTTTTTTTTTTTTTCTTTTTGTGTAAGCCAAAAGCTGTTTTATAACAGAGCACCATTTTTACAGTAGTAGCTAGAAAAAAATGTCTAGGGAAAGGTGATAGGAAGCAGAGTGATTCTTTTCCTGGGAGTGTCTTCTCCCAGTGCGTAGTATTCAGTGGACTTCTTGAGGTAAAAAATTCCAGCAGAGTCTTCTCATTTAACAGTTACTCTTGGACCTGTCCTAACAAGGATATCTCCTACTTAATTGAATGTTATTTATATTCTTGGCCTCTGCAAAATTTAGTGATAATAAGCTCCACAAATTGAGGACATGTTGAGAGGGGAGCCCAAAAATCACCAAACTTCCTTATTTTATGTCTTATTTTTTCATTTCCTCTTTAGTTCCTTCAGTGTAATAACATAATATGTAAAAAAATGAAAAAATCTTTACTGATTCATCTTCTCCAAGCTTTACAAAATTCAACCATGTTTCCTATTCTTCCTTTTTTTTTTCAAGATGAGAAATTGACATTTACCTGATTTCTTTTTTCTTAAGAAGCCGTTTCATGCTTTTGATCATCTCTGATGCCTTTCTCTGTAGATTTCCAGCATTATTATATAATTCTGAGGACCAAGGACAAGAACTGTATTTAATCTTCACTGCGCGTATGCATACCAAATTAAAATAGTGCCGTAAAGTTTCTCTCTGTACTTTCCTAGTAATTGCTAATATCCAACTTACTACTTTGACAGCTGCTGAATCTTGACTATTTTAAAAGCTATTGAATCCTGAAGTTTTCTAAAAACTATCCTCACGTATACCAACATCTTCTTACTGTGTACTAATAGAGAACTTAGAGCCTGTAACTGAATTTCACCAGTCATTTTAACATCTAGCTATACATAAAGTATCATGAGACCTTTTTTTTATTTCACCTCTTTGCAGTTAGCTTTGTGTTTGATTTTCTTTAACAATTTCATATAATGTACAGATTTTATTGTTTCAGTATTCAATCTGTTTTCTCGCTCCAGCCAGTAAATATAATATATAAGCCTGTGTAGGGACAATACAGATGCCTGGATGACCCGATATAGTTATCACCCATGTCAATCACTGTGAAGATTTTTCTCTAATCTATTTTCTATCTTTCAAATATATATCTTTTAAATCATAAGATGACCACCCTTTTGAGAGCTTTGAGCTTTGTTTCTCTCAAAGAGGGTTCTTGTGAGATTTTTTTTTTAATTCAAAAACATTGAAGTAATGCATTTTGCTTGCTCTGCATATTTCTTTGCCATGGTGCCTGTATCTCATGTGTTTGCACAGTAGCCTCTCCCCTGATTCACAACCCATGTGGCAGCCACAGATATTTAACTGGACCTATGACCATCTGTAACTAATGTGCAGAGTAACCCATCAGAGAGATTTCATAGTGTTCCAGCTGCTGGAGTAAAAGCGGAAGATAGGATCATCAGAGCCCTCACCTCCCACCCCTCGAAAGGCTCATTTGCAAGCAGCTGTGTAGTATCTTATGTTCTCTCCATGACAACCGATTCATCAGAATTTACTGTAGCCACTGGCATTACTTAGATCAGTATTCTGAACCCCATACATTGATACTCAAAATAATTGAGAGTCCCAATTATATGCAGTGAAAATGAATAGCCCAAAATATTGTAACTATACTTTTTTTTAATGTAGATTTCTTTATTCACTCTCTGTGAACTACTTAGGAATATATCTTTATCATACAGTCCCACTTCCATATGTCTATTAAATCACTTTCATAGCAAAAGATGTATTTTGGACAGTTAAAATATTTCTCCTCCATCTTATATTAATCTTCCAGTATAGTCTAGTACAGGACAGCATAGGTTTGTGAATGTCACAAATTCTCCTTGGATTCGTCTTTGACCAGACTATTAATAATTACAAAGGAATTGTGAATGAAGAATGGTATTTATCTTTCTACTAACCCAGTATCTTGACTCACAGTGACACAGATAGTGTTGTTTGTGTTTCATTTTGGGCCTTCCATATTGACCCATCTCAAGGTCAACAGGATGATACAATAACGAGAAAGCAGAATAAACACTGTCTAATGGAAACAGCATTTCATAAAAAGCTGTAATGGCAACTCTACAAAGACAGCAAAAGAATGCAGCTTTTTAACTGAGCACTACCTGACACATTCAATAATCAGGGGAAAGCCTTAATTGATGACATTTCATTAGCATAATGAGCTGAAGCTGGGAAAAGAGAGTCTCTTATTAATTAATCAAACAAAGCACGAACTGTTTCGTCCCTTACTCTCTGCCATTTTCCATTAATCATAGGACTGTGTATTAAACTTATTTGAATTCACTAGATGTTGAGTACATCTGTGGGAAAAGTATTGGCAGAGTGGCATGCTCAAGTGAACACACTTATGCAGGTATGAAACACATTAGCAATATATATTTGTGAACTTAAACTCTCATCTCCGCAGGAAGTGCTGTTAATATTTCTTCAAAAAACACCAGACCTCAGTAGCCACTGGTATACAGATGTAAGCTGCCTCCTCTGTAACAATCTGTTACTTGTCTGCAGGTGTTTAATCCATCAGGGTGAACTTTTAGTACAACATAGAATGCAGAGGCTTTCCTGATCGCTGTCAGAATAACCTTTTTACAACACAGTTTGCCATGCATTGGACAGTTTTCCTTGTTATTCCCAGCAGTCTTTTCTCTGTCTTTTGCTTGGCATTTTCAATATATAAAGAAAAGTAAATAGGGGTATTCAAGAGCTCAGAAAGGCTCAGGTTCTGCTTTTCAATTATTGTTACGTTTCTTATTTTCTGGAGAACATTTGTAGGTGGTGATGGTGACGGCCTCAGTAAATTTTTAGTGACTTGAAAAACAGAGATAAATCGGGAGTCTTCCATATTCTAAGCAGAAAGGTATTTTTCCTTTCCACCTGTAAGATATCATTCCATAGGGGGAAAAAAAAAAATCTAAAGAGCAGAGAGAAGCATCCAGAGATTTTTGGGATTTTTATAATAGTTCTTGTCTCGGAGAAGAGAGATCCATTTCCAAAGGCTGCATATTTAATTTCTACAACTTTTATTATTAAATACATTATCAACTTTGTAAAAGACACATGGCTTTCTCTCACATAGCTGGTTATTCTAATCATAGGCTAGAGTATAATCTTCCTTCCCTGTGGATTTTTAGTTCTTTCTTAAAACTGGCTCGGCTTCGGTAAAAGAGAGAATAACTTTATGCAGAGACTCGTTTGCACTATAGGCTCTCACAAAGGTTTCATTGGATACTTATTGATGAGGTGATTGAAGTGAGGTTAGATACAACCAGAATACCTGCTAGTTGATTTATAAGTTTAGAGGAAAAAGACCATAATCTTTTTTTTTTCAAGAAAATGTATTTGTTGGCTGTGTTTTGAATGGAACTCCATTCTTCATGCACATTGGCTGCAAGCTCAGCTGTAGGATTGGGTCTTTGAGAGACTGCAAGTAGATTCCCACTAGATTTTGATAACTGCTCAGTCCTTCCAAGGCGTCTGCAGAGCTGTGAAACTTCACGCACATAAATGTTTTACTGCTGAAAACTTTGTTGCAGAGAAGGCTGAGGACTTGACAAAGATATGTTTTTAGATTTAGTTGCCTAAGCTCCTTATTCAAATACATTTTTGTGCCTAAATACCATTGAAAATCTTGACTTGTATAATATTTCTCTGCTTGCTGGCTGACAAATTTCATTTCTTTTTCCATTTGAAAAGATAATCAATAGATTAAGAGAGTAATTTCTGATAAACCTTAAGTTTAATGGAGTAAACCCACAGAAGAAACATGTTTAGTAGTGATGAGACTGCAGGCTCTTGCAATTGTACTTGAATATTATTGTAGCACAAAACAAATTCTGAAGACAAGCCGGTAAAGTGGGTTTTTTTTAATACACAGCATCAATTAATTTAAAATTGAAGTGACTGCTACAGTACACAGGCATTTTCTGCACCAGCTAGGTTTTTTTTCAGTAGTAAGGCTGAGGCACTGTACTGCAGGTTTATAGAGTTGATGCACTGCAGTCTATAAAAAATGCAATGCTGTAGTTTTCTGCTTTTGGTTTCAGTATCTAGGCTTTCATGATTTTTTTTCCTAGTGCTAGAAATGATACATTTTCTTTAAGGTCTTCATAGTCATTGCAGAATTGTATTTTATTCCTTATCTTCAAAACTTTTACTTTGGATTTGAAGCTTATTGTAATATGACTTATGATTATATTTCTATTTCTCTATATTCACATAGAATCATAGAATATTTTGAGTTGGAAGAGACCTTTAAAGGTCATCTAGTCTGAACCCCCTGCAATCAGCAGGGACATCTCCAACTAGATCAGGGTCATCAGAGCCCCGTCCCACCTGGCCTTGAATGTTTCCTGGGATGGGGCATCAACCACCTCTCTGGGCAACCTGTTCCAGTGTTCTACCACCCTCATTGTTAAAAATTTATTCCTTATATCTAGCCTAAATCTACCTCCTTCTATTTTAAGACCATTACCCCTTGTCCTATCACAAAGACCCTGCTAAAGAGTTTCACCCCGTCTTTCTTACAAGCTCCTTTTAGGTACTGGAAGGCCACTATAAGGTCTCCCCGGACCCTTCTCTTCTCCAGGCTGAGCAGGCCCAACTCTCTCAGCCTGTCCCCATAGGCAAGGTGCTCCAGCCCTTTGATCATCTTTGTGGCCCTCCTATGGACTCCCTCCAACAGTCCCAGTACTGACCCATGAGGAATGCTACTTGTCACCAGCCTCCGTTTAGACATCGAGCCATTGACCACAACACTTTGAGTATGGCCATCCAGCCAATCCCTTATCCACCAAGTGATTCATCCATCAAATCCATGTCTCTCCAGTTTAGAGACAAGGATGTCATGTAGGACAGCATCAAATGCTTTGCACAAGTCCACGTAGATGATATTAGCTGGCCATCTCTTATCCACCAATTCTGTAACCCTGTCATACAAGGCCACCAAATTTGTCAAGGCACAATTTGTGCTTAGTGAAGCCATGTTGGCTGTCACCAATCACTTCTTTGTTTTCCATGTGCCTTAGCATAATTTCCAGGAGGATCTACTCTGTAGTCTTCCAGGCACAGAGGTGAGACTGACTGGCCTACAGTTTCTCAGGTTTTCTTTTTTTTTCTCTTTTTAAAAAAGTTGATTATGTTTCCACTTTTCCAGTTGGGGAGAATGTCACCAGACTGCCACGACTTCGCAAATATGATGGATAGTGGCTTGGCAACTTCATCCACCAGTTCCCTCAGGACCCGTGAACGCATCTCATCAGGTCTCATGGACTTGTACACCTTGAGGCTCCTTAGATGGTCTTGAACCTGCTCTTCTGCTACAGTGGGAAGTTCTTCATTCTCCCAGTCCCTGCTTTTGCCTTCTGTGACTTGGGTGATGTGGCTAGAGCCCTTGTTAGTGAAGACTGAGGCAAAAAAAGTTGTTAAGTACCTCAGCTTTCTCCATATACTGGGTAACTAGGTCTCCTGTTTCCTTCTGGAGAGGGCCCATATTCTTCCTGGTCTTCCTTTTATCCCCAATGTACCTAAAGAAGCTTTTCTTGCTGCCCTTGATGTCCCTGGCTAGATTTAATTCTGCCAGAGCTTTAGCCTTTCTTACCTGATCCCTGACTGCTCAGACAAACTCTCTGTATTCCTCCTAGCCTACCTATCCTTGCTTCCACCCTCTGTATGCCGCCTTTTTGTTTTTTATTTGATCCAGAAGCTCCTTGTTCACCCATGCAGGCCACCTGGCATTCTTGCCTGACTTCCTCTTTGTTGAGATGCATTGCTCCTGAGGTGATTCTGGAATATTAATGAACTTTCTTGTGCCCCTTTTCCATCCAGGGCTTTATCCCACGATATTCTGCACAGTAGATCCCCGAAGAGGCCAAAGTCTGCTCTCTTGAAGTCCATGGTAGAGAGTTTGCTGAGCGCCCTCCTCACCACCTTAAGGTTCTTGAACTCCACCATTGCATGGTCACGGCAGCCAAGGCTTCCCTTGAGCTCCACATTCCCGTCCAGCCCCTCCTTGTTGTTGTATTGTTTGTGCCCTGCTGTGTTGTCCTTCCAACAGATACCAGGGTGGTTGAAGTCCCTCATGAGACTGTGAGGCTGCTCCTATCTGTCTAGAGAGGGTCTCATCCACTTGGCCTTCCTGTCAGGTGGCCTGTAGCAGACTCCTACCATAATGTTGCCTGTCCCTGCCCTCCCTTTAAGTCTGACCCGTAAGCTCTCAGTCAGTGCCTCATCCATCCCCAGGTGGAATTCCATGAGCTGCAGCTGGTCATTGACACAGAGGGTGACAGCCTCTCCTTGTCTCCCCTGCCTGTCCTTCCTAAAGATCCTGTATCCCTCCATTCCAACTTTACAGTCATAGGAGCCATCCCACCACATCTTTGTGATGCCAACAAGGTCACAGCCCTGCAGGCGCGCACACATCTCTAACTCTTCTTGTTTGTTTCTCAAGCTACTCTGTTAGCACAGAGGCATTTAAATTGGGTCCCCAATGAAGCCATCTTGCTGACCAGACGAGCTGAAATTCCTTTGAGCTGCACTTTAGGTGCTCTCTTGCTTACCTGTGATTCTTCCCCAGGTTCTGGGCACCTCTTGCTACAACTGGCATAAAAGTGACAGTAGTGGGATAGATTGAGGTTCCACTTCCCCAGCAACGTTAGTTTAAAGCTCTCTTCACCAGCCTGGCAAACCTATGGCCAAAAATGCTCTTCCCCTTCTCTGTCAGGTAGACCCCACTAGCCCCCAGTAGACCAGGTTTCTCAAAGTGTGTCCCATGATCTAAGTAGCCAAACTGCTGGCTGTAGCACCAGCCCTGTAAACAGTTGTTGATTCACTGGATTCATCTGGCCCTTTCAAGCCCCTTCCCTTTGACTGTGAGGATTAATGAAAGAACTACCTGCACTCCGGAGTCTGTTACTGCCACTCCCAGGGCTCTGTAATCCCTCGTGATAGTTTTCAGGCTGCTCCTGGCTGTATCACTGGTACTGACATGAAACAGCAGCAGTGGATAATAGTTAGTGTGCTATATGAGGCTTGGTAGTCTCTCAGTGACATCCCTGATATGAGCCCCTGGTAAGCAGCACATGTCTCTAGAGTGTGTCAGGTCAGCAAATGGGTGCCTCCACACCTCACAGAAGAGAGTCACCCACTACTATCACCCGTCACCTTTTCTTAGTTGCACTGGTCATTGTACCAGAGCAGGTTGGGCTGCCTTGCTCAGCTCCAGCGTCTCTCCTGATGTTCTGGGTTTTTCCTCCAGTCTGCAAAGCAGTGAAGTGGTTCTGCAAGGGCACCTCAGGCTTTGGGGAAAGTCTCTTCTTCCTGCTGGTCCCTGCCATTGCAAGCTTCCAATCTTCTATAGCATTGGTTCCCCGCCCTTTTGTGTGTGTTGGTGGGGAAGTTTTTGGCTGTTTGACCAGGGGCTGTGGTTCCAGTGTGGCGTCTGCTTGGAATCAGCTATCTAACTCCTTCTCAGCCACCCTGACTCTACAAAGCCGCCTCACCACCTCCTACAGCTCAGCCACCTGCTGCAGGAGCCCCTCCACCTGGGCACACCTTCTGCAGGCTGTCCCTGCCCCAGGAGAAGGGTCTAGGCACTTCCTGCAGTCTGAGGTCTGCACTGCAGCCTTGTGCTTCAGCAGCTCTGTCTGCATGGAGGCATTGGCCACTGCTGGGGTAGCTGGTGCAGAGGCCCTAGCCGGAGCTGCAGCTTTTGCCTTCAGGTGAGTGCCCACCATTCTGCCCTGAGGGTCAGGTAGGATGAATGCCCTTGGCCTGTGCAGATGGTCACAGAACAGTGCCCAGATCTCGGTTATGTGTACTTCAGGTTTCCCACTCACCCAGTGGAATGCCCCTCCTTCAAAGAGAAGATGAACTGCCATGGGAACTGCCACGGCATGCACTTGCTGATGCACCACATCTTGGTCACTGGCACTCCCTAAGGGCTGGCTTTATACAGGGGGATGGGGCTTGGACACAGTTGCCCCTGGGCCAGCCCAGGTCTTGGTTTGGGAAACCCCTCTCTGCACTATGCTGGGATGCTCCCCTGCAGATTCTGCTGGCATCGAAGCTGTTGCCTTGACGACATGCATAACATTCTCACAATTCACACAGAAATGAATGACATTCACACAGCTAGTGTGCAACAACCTTTTCAGTTATACTAGCAGTGAAAGTGAAGCAAGAGTGAAGAATGGATCAATAGATTTAACTCTTCTAGCTATGGAGAAAAAAATTAATCAAGAAAAAAATAATACCTTGTTCAAACTTTGAATACACTTAATGCGGTCCCTAATCTGGTCAAGGTACTTGGATAAGGTTTATATGTGATTTAAAATCTTCTTTGCTTAATATGTATCCAAGATACAAATAATAAAAAATACCGATTTTTTTTTTCTCCTAATGATGTAGTGTAAGACTGCATATACTCCATTTGTCTTTTTTTATTTACAAAACATTATATGCTTTATAAAAGCATACCAGAGGAAAAAGAAAGCTCCATTTTAAAAGCTGAAGTTAATTTATCTTTGAATATTATCAGTAGAATTAGGCAATTTTTAGTAACCTCCAAAGCCCTGTCCATTTTGCATCTTGGGGTTAAGATTTTTTTTTTCTTTTAAGCTGCATAACAAGAGAGTATGAATATGAGAGCATATGAATTTTTCAGAATATTTCTATTGCAAGCCAATTAAAAAACTCTCAAAATTTGGTAATTCAATATCCAACCTATTATAGTATGAAATGATTAAATATTCGTACTTTGTAAACAAGGATTGGTACTACCAAAGAACATTATAAAAAGCAATACTGTCAGGAGTGTGAATATTTTAGGACTGAAAATTACTTCCTGAATAATTATTTTCTAAAGGGAATTCTAACCACTATGGAATCTGTGGAGAACTACAGTAAGACGAAAATCACATGAACAGAGGAAAAGCCTCTGTTTACTTCATTTGAGCAACAGATTTCCCTGAGAATGCAGGAAACTTATGTGGTCATTTTGTAACAGGCTGTGGCAGATATCTTCCGTTTGGATGAGTTGCACTAACGGCCAATTCCAATCCCAGCCTGAACATAGCTTGTAAAAATAGCACTAGTTTAAAATGAAAAGTAGATTACTGAGATCTCATTGAAGGGAGAAGCCAGAAGGAAATAAAACAGACTGAAATTAGTGGATGTTTATAGAGTCCTTCCAGTCAAAGTTTTTCATCATACCCAGTCAGGTGGGTTATATCTTTCCCTGCTTATGAGTGATTGTTAGTGCATACAACCACCAAAATCATACAGATAACAGACACAGAAAAAGTCTTTCCCCCTATTTTATTCTGGTCATGTCTAAGTAAGGGATCATCTAATCTGTGGCCTTTGTGGTAACAGATCAACACAGTCCCCAGAAAACTTTTTAGAAAGACCTGATTTTGTAGGTGTAATGTGAATAAGGACATGGAAGTAAATAGGTTGGAAAAAAGTAGAATGAAAATTCTACTGAGAGTTGGACTTGAAAAAGATATAGGACTCTTGCATGTATCTACTGGCAGAGAGTCAGGCATCTCATGAAGCCTTCCTAACTATGGAGAGTGGGTGTCTACTTGAGAACTGAGTTTTTACGCTAAATCGATTTTAGATTTCGTCCACAGTGAGATGATAAGTTTTAACTGTCGTTATGAAGTGATATACTACTCATTTGTTTGTAAGGCATGTTGCTGTAGTGAAAGAAATTAATCATTCCAGATTTATCTTTGTTTTTCGCTATTTCTCATAGGAAGTTATTTGGAATTATTTTCCCAGCCTTTCTCAAATGGGCTTTTATGAAAATACCACCTGTACAGTTGGCTTTCACACTAAATATAAATGCAGACACTAAAGAAAAAAAAAACAAACATAGTTAAAAACAAGTGTTGCCAAGAGGTTAATTAGAGAAAGAAAAAAATAAAGAATAAGTATTATCCCCAAGTCTGTACATCCTATAGAACGTTCTAACATATGCGATGTAGATTGCTAAAATCAATGCAAGATATCAGGAATAAAGATTTTGATATCAGAGCAAAACTATTTAGTTCAGGAACTTCTGAGAAATGATAAACAGTCAGGGGAATCACTGAGTTTGTTATTACAAGTTACATCTCTTGTCACATGGAGTATGAATATCTGGGCAGTAGCACAATATGAATGTAGTTGGAATTTATCTATGTTTCCACTGTATTGTAACTGAAGAACATGAATAATATTTATAGGCAGTAGTGAAAGATAACATGTGAGGGGAGGGGTTATTCCTGAAACATCCCTCTACTAGGATAAATAATTGCTTGAATAATTTCATGCAGTATAGAAATAGTAAATTGAGTGTATTAAGAATGACAAAATAAAGCTTAAACATTGCAAGCATAAATTTATTTTCAAACGGCAGTATTTCAATTTCTTATAATAAAAATAGATTTGATAAGTTAATTTGTAAGATTTTTGTCTAGTCATAGAAACTTACCTTCTCGGAAAATGCAATCTTACATATAGAATCATAGAATCATAGAATTATAGAATAGTTAGAGTTAGAAGGGACCTCCAAAGGTCATCTACTCCAACCCCCCTGCAAGGAGCAGGGACATCTCCAACTAGATCAGGTTGCTCAGAGCCCCAACCAACCTGGCCTTGAATGTTTCCAGGGACGAGGCATCCACCACCTCTCTGGGCATCTATTGCAGTGTTCCATCACCTTAATCATAAAAGAATTTTTCCTTATATCAAGTCTGAATCTGCCTCCTTCTATTTCAAAACCATTACCCCTCATCCTATCAAAACAGGCCCTGCTAAAATGTTTCTCCCCATCTTTCTTACAAGCCCCCTTTAGGTACTGGAAGGCCTCCATAAGGTGTTCCTGAAGCCTTCTCTTCTCCAAGCTGAACAGGCCCAACTGTCTCAGCCTGTCCTCATAGGTGCTCCAGCCCTCTGATAGTCTTTGTTGCCCTCCTCTGGACCCACTCCAACAGGTTCACATCCTTCTTGTGTTGGGTGCTCCAGAGCTGGACACAATACTCCAGGTGGGGGGTCTCACAAGAGCGGAGTAGAGGGGAGGATCACCTCCCTCGACATGCTGGCCATGCTTCTTTTGATGCAACCCAGAATGCAATTGGCTTTCTTGGCTGCGAGAGCACATTGCTGGCTAATGTTGATCTTCTCATCCACCAGCACTCTCAAGTCCTTCTCCTCAGGGATGCTCATAAGCCGTTCTCCATCTAGCCTATATTTGTCTTGAGATTGCCCTGACTCATGTGCAGGACCTTGCTCTTGGTCTTGTTGAACTTCATGAGGTTCTCACAGGCCCACTTCTTCAGCCTGACAAGGCCCGTCTGGATGATGTCTTTTTCCTCCAGCGTGTTGACTGCACCATATACCCTGTGTCATCTACAAACTTGCTGAGGGTGCACTCAATCCCACTGTCCATGTCACCAGCAAAGATGTTAAAAAGGGCCAGTCCCAATATCTACCCCTGAGGAATGCCACTCATCACCAGTCTCCACTTGGACATTGAGTCATTGACCACAACTCTTTGAGTGTGGCCATCTAGACAATTCCTTGTCCACTGAGTGGTCCATCCACCAAATTCATATCTCTCCAGTTTAGAGACAAGGGTGTTGAGTGAGACAGTGTCAAATGCTTTGCACAAATCCAGATGATGACATCAGTTGGTCATTTTTATGTTGGATTTAATTTACTTTCTGAATGTACAATGTTAGGTTATTTATTGCCCTTACAAACTAAATTCTCATTATACATTTTCTGCAGGACATATGATAGGTGATAAAATTTTTGAGACTAAGATTTGTCTAAAGCAGCACAACAATTAAACGAAGAAGTCAAATTAAGTTAAAAAAATTAACTTGCTTCTTAAAAAAAACTCCTTATCATAACAAAAAAAATCAAATATTTCACATGGAAATATTAGAATTTTTTTCTTAGTAGTTTGATTAATACAATCTAGTTTGAATCCAGAAAAAAAAAAAACGGCAAGAAACAAACAACCAAAAAAGTTTAAGCTTGTATTTTACATGAGGTTTATTGCTCTGCTAAACCTGTATCTCTTTCATGATGTTAACACTCTTCAAAATCAGAGGAGCATTTTCAAGACGTATTTTGTTTCCAAGAATTAAGAGCTCTTCCTGAGATTTTCTATGTGATACTTGTACTCAAGAAGTTATTTTAAGATATTGCCTGAAATAGACATATTTATTAGTTTTCTACAGAAATGTTATAGGTGTTCAGAAATACTGCAGAAGTTCTGGTAAGATCTGCCTTTTATTAACATCTGCAAGGTATTTTTGAAAGCTGAAAAAAGCCCCAAAGGTTTCTACATGAAACCACTGCACAAAAAACATGTGTTTGTAGGTTGTGCTCATTCCTAAAACATAGTTTCATGGTGCTGAGAATCCTACATCTACAAATATAGGCAAATTAATAAACATTTTCTCATAAGAAATAATTTCGGAACTGGATGCAAGATGACAGCTATTTCCACTTGACAAAAAATACTAGGAAATATTTAATACACCATGTAAACATATTTTTTTTTTTCTGGTTAGTGTTTAAAATTTTCCTAAAACAAAGTATTGCTAAGTATTAGTTCAGCTAAAC
This sequence comes from Chlamydotis macqueenii, assembly GCF_036417535.1. Lineage (NCBI taxonomy): Eukaryota > Metazoa > Chordata > Aves > Otidiformes > Otididae > Chlamydotis > Chlamydotis macqueenii. The sequence goes on from NC_141560.1 coordinate 32,093,229, forward strand.
TCTGCTGATAAATATGATCCAGAAACTATACAGAGTATTTCCATGTGGGCAGTTTACTCCATAGGGGAAAAGAAAAAAAAAGATGAGGTCAGAAAAAGCAGATAATTTTATATATATATATAAAAGTACATGAGTTGTTCATCACATCTCATGGACTTGATAAAAATGACAAAGAGTATTTTAAATAGAAATCAATAAAAGTGAGTAATTATTATTTATTACTTATATAGAGTCAAATGCCCCACATAAATCCCATTTGTAATCTGATCAGATTCTATGCCAGTCTTTTTTGTGACTTGTCAACATTTCTGCATGACTTCAACATATAAGTTTGCAGCAGCTGTTGCCTGTTATCACTATGCTTGGTAAGACAGGCAACTGAAAAAGTTGCCTCACAAATATTTCTAATGTAAATTTAGCAGTGCTTGCTTTTATTTTTAGTTGTTATTGTGTTAGCCACTTACCAGGACTATATTAGCTTGATTGTACCCAGGTTGTAAACTCCTAGAATTTTTTTTGTCATCTGGTTAATTCTTTTTACCTGCATGTTCACCTATATTCCTGCATCTCTAAAACACCAAATTGCTTACACTTCTTAATGTTTCCTAAATATTTTTGCACATTTTTTCCATAGGTGAGCAATACATACAAAGGCAGACATTATCTGATTCCATTTTCTATATAGAAAAGCCTGAATTAAGTGTGAGATTTTTATCTCAATTATGCTGTTAGTAACTAAATGTTTTGAAACAGAAAAGATGCTGCATCAAAGAGTGATATGACAAAAATACTTAACGTAAGGACATTAAATTGACTAAACGTGCACATAGAAAACTGAGAAGGAATTTTTTTTAGTAGATCTCACATATGGTCTGAAAGAGAAATCGAAAAAAGCCAGACACCTCAAAAAACAAATGAAGTAGAACAAAATTAGTCTTTGATGATTGGAAATCAATATGGAGAAAATGATGATAGCCAGAATGGAAAACAAACAGAAGTCACTGGCATATATTCTTTGTTCACCAACACATCTATATCCTTCAAGTATCAACAACAGAAATGAGCGTATTATGAAAAGAAAGGAATGAAATCCTTTCCATCCCTGGAATATGACGCTTTCTACTGTCCCAGCCATCCCTAGTTTGACACTACCTTGTAGTTGGCTTAGCAGATATATACTGCTTTAGGGACTCTGCAAATATAACAGTTATTTATTCTATCCCGCTAATGTGTGCAAGTACAGCTTATTCACAATGTAAAATGTAGCTGTTTTGTCAGTGACCATTATTGACCACTATCAGTGGCTGATATGTCTTCAGATGTTTTACTCTCACTCCATTGCACTTATCTTTTGAATGAGGAATCTCAAGTTCAGTAAAATAAATTTCTCTTAGAAAGAAAATTTATTCCTTAAAATCAACAAGAATATTTAATTAGTAGCAAAAGTCTTAAAGAATATATTCCTTAAAAATATCCTTAGGGTGGGAGGGAGGATCTTTAAAGAGGGCATGCATTAATCATTCTTTTCCATCTTTTTTCATAAGTGTAGCTATACTCAGGAATTTTTTAACCATCTAATTTTTAACCATATCTTTATTTGGTCTCAGTTCTTAGCTTTAGCATGTGACTAGCACAGGGACATCTTCTATAAAATACTTTTATAATGTATTTTTCTATGTATAATTGCTCCATCTATGTACTCAGATCTGAACAAATATGGCCACACTCACCATCTGTTACAACCATTTCAGATGCCAGCTCCAACTGGCATATTGACGACACTCTGAGATAGGCTCAAGTTATTCCCAGGTATCCCAAGCATGTATCAATTCTTTTATCAGAATAAAAGAATAGTTTTTACTGTCTTCATAAGCATATTTAAAGCTGCTGTTCAGTTTTTTAAATTAGTATTTAAAAATATGTTGAGATCTCTGGAAGAAATATTTTCAAATAAATGAAAAGTGCTTGTTTGCTTCTTTGAATTTGGCTTATTTGCTGCCTACCAAACCTGAAGTGTCTCTCATTGTCTCACTTTATCTGTGATCTTTTCTGGGTGAGTTTGTTCAATTGGTGGATATGCAGCCTTTTTTTTCTGTTTATTCTCCATCACTGAAGTCTTATTAGTGGATATTTAGACTGATCTTTCCATGTTCTTGTTTCCTTTATTTTCAAATTAATATCCTAAGCCAAGAAGTGAAATATATTTTAACTAAAATTTCATTTTCATGTTATTTATTTTTAGAGTATTTTATCCAAAATAGATAAAATAATAATTTTGTTTTGCTAAGAGTCAATAATCCTGTGTTTTATCTAAGATGGATGAAATAGATAATTAGATGTAGGGGGCCCCACACATAACTGTATACAATCTATAAAGAAAGATTCGTTTTTTGTTATGTTTAAAAAGTGAACTGGAACCATGCAAAGATAAAAAATGAAGTGCATGTCTTCATTGTCATCAGTCTGCTACAGAGATACCTAAGCCAGCTTTAAGCTAGTTAGATCAAGTGCTAGCCATAATCTAGCTGAAGCAACACGTGGCTCTATGCTTTTCCTTTCTATGACTGTTATCACTCTGTAGACCTATCTGGATAGCTACAACTCATTTTAGTGCCATACTAAAGATGTGTCTTGACCTTCCTTCCATGTTAGTGAAACTCGATCTCTAACCATTTCAATAGCTCCTTAGCAGTCTACTTGATACCAGAAATGTACTGAAGGAAATGGCTGCTTTTCCCTGACAATATTCTCAAGAAACAAGCAATGCTATTTCTTGCTTAACAAGAATGCCTGAAAAAGGTAGAATAAAGGTGCTGCCATTCGTTGGTTTGGAATTCATGCTGGGAAAAGTATCGTTATACAAGATGTTGAAAGAGAAGCAGTGCCAGATAACAAAATGTTGTTAAGTATAGAGATTTCTAATTATCGCTAGTTAGAAAACAATTGGCTTGCAACCTCCCAAAAGAAGCCAGCCTAAAGAAGTAGCAAGGAAAAAACATCACTCTTTCCTAGTTAGGGAACAATTATTAAACACATCAAACAATGTTAAAGATTATACATTTTTATGGATTTATATACTACTTTGTTAAATCACTGCTGGATTAATAAAAGGTTATGATAGGATGGGATCTTGTAACAAAGATAGAGCATTCATTTCATGTTTATGGAACAAGTATAAAAGTAATTATTCAGACTACCTTCTGTCATTGTAGGATATAGATTAAGTTTGTACTTTTCACACTAGATATAGAGGCACTTAATTTTGATTCTAGCTTAAAGAATTTAAATGAACCCACAGTCAATGATAATACTGCTTGTTTTCTCAGAAATCTAAGAAAGACTTAAGAGATCTCTACCACAAGAACTCAGTGAGGGGCATCTCAGAAAGTCTTGTCCTGACCACCACTTTGAGATTTTCTTTATTTTGAAAGACCATGGAGATCTTAACAGTGTGTTCACTGAAGTGTAGTGTACCAAATTACGCAAAAGGCTGCAAAGTTTGATCACAATTTTTCTCAACGATGCAGAGGCTTACTTATGTGGCTTCTCCGTCTTATAGGTATTTCAGGACAGTTTCTGTTATTCTTTCAGATACTTAATCAGGAGCATTTCAGGGTTCACTTAGATTCAGGAACTGTATTTCAGCCATACATGTACAAAATGTCATCTTAAAATGGGATTTTTCAAATATAATTTTCAGAAAAGAAGACCAGTGTTCTCTCTGCCATCACCTATCTCTTACTGTAATCTTGTGTCCCTACAGGAGGCACCACAGGACCATTCTATATAATGACTGGTGTTGGCAAATGCAAGCAATGGAACAAGTGCCAACCTTTCCAAAGCCAAGGCCTGTCAATGCCTGCTCCCTGGTTGGCAGAGAGCACCCTACTCAAGTGCTAAGAGGTTTGTTGGCTTCACCGTCTGCTATAATTCACCCTGTTATGGAAGAAAACAGCTGTCCCGCGATCATGACCTGGAAACATGCCATAACAACGCACTGAGTTAAAATCCCAACTTGACTTCTAGTACTAGGATTCTGTCTCATGGCTGTTGGTGAATGAATTGTAAAGTAGTCTTAAGGGGATAGAGTATAATTGATTAATTTTTAATGCTATGTCTGGAAAATGGTCTGTACTTGAAAACCTTTGTCGCGTGCACAATTAACACAGCTCTGACATTTCATGTGTTCCGAAGGCAGAGAAGTAAAACAAAACCTTCCTAGTGCAGCCCCACCTCCTATCCTCTGCACATATATGCTAGATGTTATACATGCTGGTAGGATTTGCTATTCAGTTGTCAGATATAGATAAAGGATGTGATTTACCCATGAAACTCTGAGACAAACCAATATATAACTCTAAAGTAAAATAAGTCATCTTTCTCCCCAGAAGGCATCTTTCTGCTTTGTTATCTAATCTGCACATCAATTCAATACCACAATGTTGTGTTAAAATGATTTGCTAAAGAATTTCACACCGGTATTGCATAGTCAAATAGACTCATATTTTGAATGCAGAGATATAAATTTAAAAAGATATACTATAAGACTAGATTTGGGCCTGCAGTGACTTTAATCCTTTATTTATTTCAGTTAATAATGACCTTTAATTTAAAGAAACAAAAATCTAGCCAATGTGCCATAAAGAACAACTTAGGAGAAATCTGTTTCTAGAATCATTATAAGTCTGAAGGTCATCTATGAATTTTTTAATTCCCTGCAAGGTATTCTCAAACTAGTTACAAATTACAAACTTTCAGTGGAACAGCTGATTTACTTTTCCATGTAAAAACACACTGCGACAAAAAAGAAAACAGAATAATATATAAAAGAAAGAAGACTGATAAAATTACATAACGTCAGATAAATGACTGTCAGTGTATATAGTTCACTTTAGGGGAATCTAGGTATGCCTGCAGTCATGTATGCAGATTGATGGGATTGACGGAGCATCAGATTGTTTGCTTTGACAAATTAGTTAAATATAAGAATTCAGAAAGTGGAAAAAGAATGGACTTTTACGGATATCTATTTCATTTTTGTATCTACTTCACCTCTGGTAATAAATGTAATTTATATTGGGAGTGTCTCATTTTTTAATACAAATATACATCTAGACTGAAAATAAAACCATTTCTTTAGCTATGTCTACTGTGAAATTTCACTTTGCTGTGTTCAGTGACATCTGGAGTAAGTTCCAACTTAAACTCAGAACTCTTCATTGCAGGAGCTTTGTTAGAACTCTATAATGAACTCATCACTCTTATTTTTATCACTGCATAAGAAATGATGATGGTAGTAATAACATTTCCAAGATATAAATATTTATAACTTGATAAACCCCCACCTGGGAAACAATTTAGAGAGATGAATGTGAGACTTAGGACAGCCAATTTCTGCTCCTGTACTTGCTTACCTCCGCTGATTCAAATGAGCAGCTGGGGATTCCCTCAGCCTACAAAAAAAGCAAACCTGGCATAAAACCAAAATAGCCCAGTGTTTAGCATGCCTAAGACTCTAGGTCGCAATGGTTTTTTGTGTTTGAATATTTGTCTCTGTTGTGCAATCTGATGGGTGACCCCTTGACCAGACTGGCAGGGTTTGCTGCAGGTTCTGGAGGAAGTAAAGGTTTGAGCCATAGCTGGGCCAAGAACTTTAGTTTCAACCTGTTCTCTGAAAAGCCACAAAGATTCAGAGTGACACAGTGAGCATCTAGGCATACGAGCTTGCAACACTGATCATTCGATTATGAATGATGAAAAGTAGTGGCTTTTCCAAGACTCATTTATCAAGAAACAAAGAAATTTATGAGTATGAGGAGTCTCATGCATACCTTTTCCATCGCATCTAATTTGACTACAAGCCAACCACTTTTTTCCTATGAATATGACAGCCTAAGTAAGTCAGCCTTTTTTGAGCTCTGTCTGCTAAGCAGTGTGGCTGCATGGCAGTGATCTCCTCTTGAGCTGGAACACTTCTCAAGGTGTCTCCTCAAGGCAAAGAGACCTTTTACCAATGGCAGATCTTTGGTAAGTGACCGATATTACGTATAACCTTGTAGTATGGTAACTTTGATTTTTGCCTTGATAACTTTGATAACATGTTGAATTTACATTAATAGAACTTTGTAACCTTGGCTAAATGATATAAAGGACTGATTGTGCTTATATAATCCTCTAGATATAAACCATTGACCAATTCTAAGTTTGGATCTAGATGCATCTAAGCTCCATCTAAGCTAGAAAGCAAGGGGATCCACTTTGGACCTTGTGACTCAACGGGAGGGTCCTCTTTACCCTTTACATCTCTGGTTTCTCTGTGAATCATTCCAACTCAATTTTCCATTATATATTTTGCTCACGCAGTAATTAATAGAGTAAACCTTGCCATTGAACATTTTTAAGTCACACTTTTACAACATCATATTAAAACCCCTTTTCCTAGTATCTCTGACAGTGGTTCTTTAAGTGACCTAAATTACCCATTTGTGACATGCAAGGAGAAATAAGCACTATTAATGGAAAATAAATTTGTTATCTAGATAACTTGAACGTCACCACAGTTTCCTTACAAGATCTAAACTTTTTTTCTCTGTCTCTTTCTTGTCAGCATCATTCTCTAAAGCCTCCCCGCTTAAAACCACAGTTATTTGTATTTTCTCAAAAGAAAAGGAAAAATGTGAAGTGAGTAAGAAGTAAATAGAATAGTTAGATTCTGATCCTTTCAGTAAAAGTGAATGAAACAACTTTCATAGTACAGTACCACTTGCTATGATTAAGAATAATGGAATCTGGACTTTAGCACAAATATATTATTACTTGCTCTCTGATTAGTTTTAGTTACTCAAAAAGTAAATTTGTATAGTACCTTTATAGGGTTATATGGAACCAGAAACTTAGATCTAGAACAGTATTCTGCTGCTAGAAAGAGTATTCAAGCCACCAGACCCCTTCAGTTTGACAAGCATGGAAGCTCACCAGCACTTTGGTCATAATTTGTGACTGGAATGCCACCTTGTCTGCTAGTGACAGGCTATATCCAGCAGCCTGACATCTAGGAATCTAGGGCAGATGCTTCCCATATCTGACACATAAAAAAATCTACTATTGTTGGTAGATGTATAGGACAAAGGGCATATACTATGAGTTTATCTCTTTATGCAGGATCAAAAATATATGGAACATGTTGGATGCCTGATACATCAATATGTACCTGACAGGAGTCCAAGGCAGGTGACATGGCGAGGTGATTCTGTCCCTCTGCTCTGCTTTGGTGAGACCCCACCTGGAGTACTGCGCCCAGTTTTGGAGCCCCCAACATAAGAAGGACATGGACCAGTTGGAGAGGGTCCAGAGCACCAGAGCAGGGCCACAAAGATGATTAGAGGGCTGGAGCACCTCTCCTGTGAAGACAGGCTGAGAGAGATGAGGCTGTTCAGCCTGGAGAAGAGGAGGCTCTGTGGAGACCTTATAGCAGTCTTCCAGTACCTCAAGAGGGCCTACAAGAAAGATGGGGCGAGGCTGTTCAGTAGGGCCTGTTGTGATAGGATGAGGGGTAATGGTTTTAAAATAGAGGGAGGTAGATTTAGATTAGATATTAGGAAAAAATATTTTACACTGAGGGTTGCAGAACACTGGAACAGGTTGCCCAGAGAGGTGGTGGATGCCCCATCCCAGGAAACATTCAAGGCCAGGTTGGATGAGACTCTGAGCAACCTGATTAGTTGAAGATGTCCCTGCTCATTGCAGGGGGGTCGGACTAGATGACCTTTGAAGGTTCCTTCCAACCCTAACCATTCTATGATTCTATGATTCTATGATTCTATGATTCTATGATTCTGTGACAGTGAACTGCTCTCCTCTGAACCTTCCAATGGTGCTCAGGTTAAGTATTTGTTCTGGCAATTTACCCATCATTCTTTTGGGTACTTGAGAAAATACAAAAATCTTGCCAATCAGAACTACTTTTGAGTGTGGTAATTTAATTACTAACATAGACATTTATTGAAAATGAGTAAAACCAGCACTGACATTTCTCAATGAAAAGACATCTCAAGAATGTTTAAAATTAACAAATTGACTTCATAATATAATTTTTATACTAAATTATCACAGGGTACTTTAGAAAGATATTAGTTAGAAACCGATAATGCATAGACTATGCAGGTAAACAAACTACCTTTAAGCTCAGTAGTACTTCAAACACTGGTCAAAGACCAGATGCTACACATGAGAAAAGAATCTCTCATGGAATACTGAGCTCCTTCCACCATGGTGCTTAGCAGCCAGACAAACTATCTTATCTGTAGTACTAAAAGCCAGCAAGAATTTGTACTCATGGACACTATAACCTGCTCTATTGAACAAAGGGAGCTTCATCAATTGCTATGTGATTGGCTTCACTGAGAGGCTGATATATTTTACTAGCATTTGATTTTACAGTTCAAAAAACTTAACGCAGCTTCATTATGAATGACCAGTTCAACAAACTTTTGCTGGAATTCCCATTAATGTTCAGTACTCTTTCTTATAAAACTACAAGAAAACAAAATAATACTGTGAAATAAACCCTTTTTTAAAAGTTATTATCATAAAATATATATACTAAAAATTGTTGTAAAATGTAAATTAATAAATTTCTATTTATAAATTGTCATCACAGAAGAATGCAGCATAATATTTACAGTGACATTTTATATAACATATTTAAGTGTATTTCATCACAGAAGAAGGCAGCATAATATTTACAGTGACATTTTATATAACATATTTAAGTGTATTTCCAGGGTGAAATAATACGATTCGTTTTTACTAATAAGAATCATTCATATTCATTCATGGAAGTAATGTTACACAGCTCTTTATGTATTATACTATCTTTTATTTGTGTATGATGAGTGAACTTCCGACGACCAGACATTTCCAAACAAATACTGAGCAGACGGAGATAATACAACCTTCAACCACCAAATGAAGATCTGCAAGTATAAGATCTAATCATCCCCTCAATCTCCTACTAAGTAGGAGTCTTCACTGATAATTCATGAGGCAAAATAAAAGGGTCAATGTCATAGAAGAGTCATGAATAAGGAAGAGTCACAAATGATTTATATTAAAATTTTGTGCTGCCAGTGTTGAAAGTTATCAGCCACAAGAACAATTGACAAAAAGCTTGAACTTTTTGCCCTGCATGTTCCTAAACTTGAAGAGAAAATTACAGTAATTGGAAAGCCTTGTCAGTCTATTAGTAACAAAGGTCTGAATTTAACTATAAGCTAACCTAAAACACCTAAATTTGCTTCCAAGTGTTATCACTTAACATAGTGTATGTGAAGAACTACCTCAGAAATAGGTATGAAGTAGGACATGCTAATAAATGAAAGATCTGACTGAATTCAGTCTGAATATTGGAAAGCTCAACATTGGAAAGTTCTTACCTGTGAAAGCTCAGAAATCCCTCATAAGACTTGTAGTTCTTTCTCTGACGTAATCAAAGTACTTCTTATGATTGGAAGAGAAAGAGATGTGGGTTCTGAAACACAAATTGAGGCTACAGAATGGGTAGTCTGCATTAAATAAAGACATTCTGGTAATCATCTGACACTGAAGAAGATGTTTCAGACTGACCTCTCACCTCCTTCTTTGTAGAAATAATTTAGCTATCCTCAAACTAGTAAAATTTAACACCACTTAAATCTTGCAATGTCCTTATTTTTTTCTACCCTGCTGAGAGCCTTGAGCTGGCTCTGAATACTTGCAGCTTTTGGTACTTGTCTGTCACTTGCACGGCACGGACCACCCTTAATTGAAAGGTCTATATGGCTCAGAAATCTCTCCAGTAGCTGATGCTGCCTGGAGAGAAACTTCAAACTCTCAAGGAAAATATAAAATGAAGTCTGAGCTATAAGCATGGTCAGGTCACTAGACAATATTGTATTATAGGGCAGCATATCAATACACAAAGCACTTTCCTCACTGTGAAAAGGATTTTCAAACCTAACTGAAAGCTCATTCAGACTATTGTAGAGTAAGACACAAATTTTGTGTAACTGTAGACCCTCGCTGTATATAAGTGTCCTCTATTTCTTTCATCTGACTGTTTCAGTTTTGCTTTAAAATCAATGACCACAAGTACTGTTAACTTAGAAAGGGGGGTCATATTTCAAATGATGACATCATTTTGGCTTTTGTCCTGTGTCCAGGAATATCTTTTGCATGTGGTGAACCTATGGAAATATACACTAAACCTCCTCCTTTTTCCATCTCCACTTGTTTTCACACACTTGGATGTGCTCTGTGTTCATTTGAAAGTGATGCTCTGACAAATTTAAATATATGTTGCTCAGAAAGCAATAAGTGATCGTATGTTTTTTCCTTTAGACTCTTGATCCATAGATTTAATCTTTGGTAAATGTTATGCTTTTATTTGGAAGGGTGATGCAAAATAAAGCTTTATTTTTTTCTCCTTTTTTCCTACTGTTATGACTTTCTCCTTTGAAAAATATTAACACTGTGCTCTTATTTATGTCGGTTCCTAGGGTTATTTGTCCATAACATGCACTACCTATTCTTGAGCAGATATTTATTTGGTGTAAAATCTGTGGCTGTGTTGGTTTCATTGGTGCTCTGTCAGTGTACCCTAGCAGAAGTTGTAGAGCACAATATTTTATTATAAGGAAACACTCAAGAAGTAATAAACACCTCATCAAAAGCCCTCAAGGTCTTTTAGAAATATTATCTGAACAAGCTTTATTTCACCAATTTGTGGCAGACAAGCATTATTAGATTCTCTGGCATTTTCTTTATCAAACATTTGAAGTTGTGTTTATAAACTGTGTCAAGGGAAGGGGACTACTTTTTAAAGAAGGTGAATACTAAAATGCTGTGTCTTAAAATAGCATTTCTAAAGCAATTACTGGAGTTAACAGGAGAGTTCACTCAGTTTTAATCTGTCCCAACTTGACCACCTACAAAATTTCAAAAGTGACATAAAAATGTTTTGATGAAGGAGGCTTGACTAAACATCAAAAAGTTTTCTGCCTATTGCTTTTTACAATCTACATCAGATTCACTGCATTGACCTAGACCCAGACAGGGTGAATGAAGATACACACCACTGATTGAACGAGAAGCTATGTGATTTTTTTTTTTTGTGTAAGGCTTGCAAGGGTTTTATACACATATTTTAAAAGAATTATACAGAAGATATCTACTTTAATACAAATTGAATAACTAAGGGAAGTCTCTGATCTTTATTTCCCTTTCATAAACCAGGAGGGATTAAAATGTCTTGTGTCTAGAAATATGCTACCTACTCAAGAGCTCTTCCGCTGTTGCCACAAGTCATCATGATAGTAAGTCATATTGTTACCGAAATCTGGAATAAAACTCCTTAACAGCAATGAGAAGTTAAGAAACAGGCACTTCTTTATTGCAGCGCTGGGCACACGGGGTATCACTCCACCTAGCATGCGCACCTGTTCCATCAACAGCGCAGGTTAAATACACATTAATTATACATATTCACTAAATTTCTGAGAAATATTATGCATAAACACCAACTTCCCAAGAAATCATTATAATATTCCCCACCCACTTGCGCACGCTCAGTCTTTTGAGTCGAGGGTCTTTTGGTGGTCTTGGTGGTCGTCAGAACGCCCCCTCCTTGAATTCGCTGGTCAAACTCCTCCTTGAAATCTCCATATATGGTCTTGAGAACAGGTCACGTTGCTCCTTGATTTTCCTGGCTCCAAAGTGATGGCTCAGGGCCTATTTCTACAGGTGGTGTTTGGAGTGTTTGGGACTTGCCATTGTATTAACGATATGCTAGGCTAACTTCTAACAAATGGGTATTATAATATATCTAAGGTCCCATTCCCTCTAAGGACAAATAGATTTCATATAAAATTTAACCTATGTGACTACAGTTCTACAGTCAGCAAGAAAAACCTCATATTGATATTTAATTTTCAATGTTTATGTCATGTAACAATATCTCTCAGGTTGCAAAGCCACTTTTATCATCAAATACGTTTCTTTATGTACCTTTTCAGGTTGCCTTGAAGATCAGTTTTCTATCTGTCTCCCTACCTAGCTATCAATTCCTCATGTTTGGTATTTCTTCCTAAATAATCTCCATTACATTATCTCTACATGTATATATATATAAATATGTTATTTTCTCACTTTAAGACTTCATTGTGCCTAAATCACAAACCAGTCATAAAGTAATCCAGTCCACTCTAAGGAAATATCATTAATTTGTTAACCGCTCTCCTCTTTGGCCTATTTTCCCCTCTATTCCAATGCTAGTAAATGTCTAGTCTTAGTTTGTTTCTGTCTTGTTTTCAAATAAAAAAAAAATAAAGATGGTAATTTTTATTCCTGTCTTGTCTGCGTTGTTTTTAGTGCATACTAATTTTCTGTATCTCTCATATACTCCAGTTTCCTCTAGTATAATTTTAAAAGGTTTTTTTTTTAATTTTTCTGAATGAATTTTTTGTTTCCCTATTTTTCTTAGTTATTCAATATTGAAAAATGATTATTTTTATCTTTTCTTCCTCAGATATATCTCCTTTCCTATTCTTCACTTCCTTCCTGAAAAAAAAGGATGTAATGTCTTAAAAAATTTTTTTGCTTTATGATGTGGAACAGTAAAGGCTGTAAAACAGCCTGGCTGGTTTTCTCCCTTCATGGAATGAAATAACTTTGCCCACTGAGATGCTTATCCCTTCTCCCTCACCAAACCATGGCTTTTTTATTGTTGAACTTTGTTATTGTCAGCTCTGGACATATAAGTATCACTCTCCGTAAAGAAAAGTAGCAATCTGGGGCAATACTGTATTACATCTGATGAGTGAAACAGACTGAATATATTTTTAGGCACTGCTTGTTTATAACCTAATTTTCTCTCATTGCTTTACAGAGGTGACCTTGTTTTAATGCCTTCAGCACCTGATGTTACAAAAGTGAAATTCTTTTCAAATCTCCTCTGTTAATGTGTTCCTGCTCTGAAAAAATGCAAGTTAACATTAACATTCTTCCCACAAAATACCTTCTAATTTGCTTGCAGTGAAGATAGAAAGCTTTTCATTACGTATCACAAACTTCAGTTATGTGGAATGAGTCACCAGGCCTTCTGAAAAGCCAAATGAGCACCTAATCTCTAACGTTGCCTTCAGCTATAACATCAATCCTCCCTGGTTCTACTCATCTTTTATCAGCTATTTGGTTTTATAAAATTTTCCATTCTGTTACAAAATTGTGTTGTTCATCTGTCAAAACAGCTTTGATTTATGTTTTTTTTAATATTAAAACTTCAGAGAAAAAGCCCACAGAAGTATACTATTTAGTTACTAGAGACAAGACAACCAATTCAGAGTAGCGTAAAATGCTTAACTCTGTTTTACACAATTGTTGACATTATTAACTCCATAAAAGTCATACTGCTGGCAATAAACTCTTTGTGATACTCATCATATATATGATTTTCTGCATTTTTCTCTTCTACAGAGATCATACTGGAAGACATATGCTGTATAAATGTACATGTATGGTAGACGATATACACAAAATATGTGTATATATATGAGCTCTGATTTAGCTTATAAACTAATAGAAGCTACCATATTTAAGTTTCTGTACAACTGAAAACAGGTGCATGAGACTGTGCAAACGGAAACCCTAAAACCTATGAGAAATTAGTTCGGAACTTGTCAAATTAACCATTAAGAACAATATTTTGGCAATTAGTTTACTGTACAAACAAAGCAATTTACAGTGACTTGAACTTACTTGTGTATTTTGATCCAAGCTCACTGAGTAGGTTCAACTGAAAAATAGCCACCTGGAAAGGAGGAACACAAAGCTTACTTCTGAAACCAAGAGCTACTTCATGTTTCATGCAACACGCTCAAGGCCAGGAGGCTCATTCAAGATGCCCAAAACTCAGATTCTGTTTTTCTGCTTCCTGAAATGACTTTAACTTGTATTACCAACTTTTCAAGCAAGCGACCTATTGGTTAATAGCCTATGAAAGAAATGAAAGGAAAGGAATAGAAACCCACATGTTCAAAACTTGCAGCTGTTCTGTATAAACTGTATAAAATCACAGAACCACAGAATCACAAAATGGTTGAAGTTGGAAGGGACCTCTAAAGATTGTCTAATCCAGCCCAACATCTGTGGTTATTATTGGTTTACTAAATACTTTAAGTTTTTATATGGATTGGCTGAGAATATCTTACTCCCCAATGTATTGGAGAATGGTGATGGGAAAGCTCCCACAAGGGAGACTAAGTTTGGTTTCCCTCAGGCAGAAAGGTGTTTCCCAGATCCATTTCCCTGTCTGCTGTCTACCTAGAGAAAGAACTGTCATATTCCACCTGATCCATATAGGCCTTCCCTTCTACTTTCAGCTAGCTTAAAAAATGCAAATACCTTCAATTAAAATTCCATATTGTTGTTTAGTCGTACATAGATGACATATTTATTTCAGTAAAGATAAACAATATAAATATAACATGAAAATACTTGTTTCTGTTAGATGCAAACTACTACATCAATTTTTCAGCTGATTTTCATATAAAAAAAAAGGTAGCACAGCTCTAGAGTCTGCTGGTCTAAAAGAGAAAAAAAGAGAATCAGTATGTTACTGTAGAATTAAGAGAGAATATATTGACAGAAATAATTATCTTATATAACCACAAAGAGACCATTGAGAGGGAAAACACTGAAAGAAGTAACAATCTTCAAAATTGGGAGCCCTTTTTTTATATATTTACTTTTGTAATGTTGTACATGCGATGTTATGCTTCATTTTATCATTAGCAGTGAGTGTCTAATGAGTTATTAGGCTATATAGTCATGAGACTCTCCTGTAGGTTCTTGTAAGAGGAACAGAGATATATTTGCTAAAAAAAAAGGTGTCAGAAAGGGTAAGTTGCCATCTTTGAGCTAAGCCTTCTCTAGTACTCAAAGATTACGGAGGGTACAGCTAGAGTAAACTTGGATTTTAGGTAGTCTATCTGCCCTCATACCACGCATGGGGTGAGAAAACAAGTATTGGGAAGGTGCAGACTGAAGAACTGTCTCCCTTCTGTGCTCAGATGGTGAGTAGACCCTGGGAGACAACTGTTGCCTCTTTCTTACAGAACAACTTACAAACATCGTTAGGGCCCTTATTTACACCAGCCCGAGGTCTTAAGGGTGGGTGAATAATCAAAGTATATCTGACACCCTTGTCAATCTTCTTGTTAAAGGCAAAGAAAGTACCTGCCTAGGGCAACAAAGAAGCAGCAGTAATATGGTCATCATTCTGCTGCCTATTTTGCCCATATTTGAGTTTGTTGCTAACGGAGATGGGAATTTGCTCTTTTTGGAATTTATTCTTTTTAAGGAATCTTGCCCTGTTCAGTTACCTAGTCTGCATAGAAACAAGCACTTTTCAGCAAGTACGTTTTGGGCAAGTCACAGATTCTTGACTTCTAGAAGTCCTCAACTGTCTCTCCATACAGTATAAAAGAGATGAGAGTCTGGTGGAATATGTGCAATGATGTAGATTAGTCAAGCCATTATAATGAGACTGGGATTTGTAATTTCCTCATCTGTCTGGCACTCAGAATGACTAATGTAACCTTAATGCCTATTGCTTCTGTAAACTCTGGCTTGAAATACAGATTGGTTGTATGACTTGTTTACTGTGCACCAGATTCAACACTTCTGTAATTTCCTTCAAGGAAGTTAACGATGTACTGAAAATTTATATAGATGCTTCAGTTCTACGTCTAACCAAATCATTATACTGTCCAGAATATTATCACTATTTGTATAATAAAATTATTTGAGTAAAGATTAATCCTCAGCACACAGAATATTCTTTATTGAGGAACTTTATATCTTTTACTAAGAATCTCATCTGAGTAAGCACAGTTAGACAGTAAACTAATAATATTAAAGATGAAGAAATGACTATGCATAATATTTAATCAAAATTTCAGATTATATATTCTGTTACAGAAGCAATAAGAAACAGATTAACTACTATTTTGCACTTGTATTCTCTTTGTCCAGTTAGAAGACAATAATTTTCTCATAAAAATTCACTGAAAAAGCATATTTAGCTAAATTTGAAGAATTTTATTTTCATTTTTAATTATTTTAATTATTTTTTCTAAGAAGAAAAAACAAACAAAATATTATATTTAAAAATTAAATATTTCAGTTTTCAATTTTCAAATTATTTATTAAGAAAATGTCTAGGATAAGAAGGAATAAAATACTAAATAAAATACTAAAACTGAAAAAAACCAGCAAGAATAAAGATCCCCAGAAACCTGTATATATGGATATGTACATATATACATATATATAGATGTGAATTTAATTCATGATCAGAACATATATTTTCAACAGCCCAAAAGGTTTCAGAAACTTTGCCTAGCATTATCGTATATACTCTTTCTACTGCTACATGTAATACAAAATTGTAGTTACGAGTTTAAGGCTTGATGTATCTCGCTAAATTGTATCTCTAGAGGTCACTGTTATTCTAGGTGAACCCACATACTAACAGAATTACCGGGCAGTAAAAACATGACCCTTTGAAGTGGAGTGTACAAAAATAATTTCTAGACAATTGGGCACAGTGACGGTTCTACTACACAGGTTGCTACTTACAGTGCACGTTGTTTCCAAATTACTTGATTATTCTCCAGATTTAGGTAAGGATTTCTATCTTGATAGGTAATTAAGTAATTAAACTTCATAGGAAACCACCACTTTCGGAAAAAAATTGATTTCATTACAGGAAATTCTTATTATCCATATACATATACTTAAAATTTAGTGATGAGATAGTAAAACATTTTCTCCTGGTGTTTACAATTCAAAAGACTAAAGATTTTCTTATTCTAATGAGATATTCCTTCCTATGTCATATTCAAATATGAACAAGGCCAAATTTTTTACCTGTCATTTTTACCTTTTTTTTTCCTTTTTTTTAAGGACACCCTGTTCTTGATGTTCCCATTCCAGATTAACCTGGGTCATCCTGCACTGCATACAACATTTCCTTCTTCCCATCATGATAAATTGCATACATTGCCACTTCTGCCTTGTCAAGGGGTTCATGAATTAGTCGCATTGGTAACAGTTTACTCATCCAGTGCCTCAACTAGCCTTTTTTTTAAGCACTAAGCACTATCAAATGCTCCAGTAAGGCTTAGGGGCAACACAGATAAGAAATAGAGTGTAACAGTTAAAAACATATATTATCAACTTTGTTGTACTTTGGCATGGAAAAACAGTATTAATAAGATGTTTCTGAGATTTTGCATGCTGCATGAGCTAGGATTATATTCTTTTTCTCATGAAGAGTATAAATTTTAATTAAAAATAAAAGCCCAACTATTTCACCTTATCTCCAAGATATAACATCTGAAGCTAGAATATTTTGATTCTAAAATGCACTTGGCAGTGAGTGGTCCACAAATTCAGTTGCTCCTTTTTTGAGTCCTTATTATCACTGGGAAATTTCAGAGAGTGCTATCACTCTTGTTGAGTCTTTTACCCAGCTATATGTCATTAAATTCACAGAATTAGTGCTTGATTGGTCACGGATGGCTTTAGTAGAAAGTGGGGAAATACCATGGAACCAAAGAATGGTTTCTGGCGAGACATGTCTTTCCTATTCTGGTATTTTCAAATGAGCTTCTAATCCTCTTGAGGAGGATGGTTTATGACTGTATTACCAAAGCCTATGACATTAAGTAATTTTGCAGTAGTTTTTGAATGTTCAGACACAGTGTTTTACTTACCCATTGGGATTGTTTGCTGATGAACTTGCAGCAATTTCATGAGGTCAAGACAAAATCCCCAGTGTGTATATGTAATAGTAGAGAGATGAGAAATGTACGCTATGTATGCTTCACAGACTAATGATGTAAGTTAAATGAGCACTTGCTGAAAGTGAAAGAAGACGCAAAGACGGAATTGCCAAAGTTTAGCTTTCTCAGCTTTTAAAAGAAATGCAGACACTTCCTCTTATTTCTTATTGGTAATAGCCTGTAAGAACACCTTGGGTGAGAAAATGCTTTTTCAGAAGGGTTAGCATTTAAAGAGTTTTTATTGACGATCCAAAGTTAACAAAAAAGTGCAAGTGGTATATTACTCTCTGAAAGTCTTGCTGCTGGTTGCTATTTTTAAACTAATGTTTTGATAATCAAGAAGATAAAGTGTGTTTTGATTTAAAGACCATAGTCTTTCTATTGTGTCATTCAACTGCATTAAGATCATTTTGTTCTCAATTATCATCTTTCATTGAGCACCATTATCACCCATCAGCCCCTAAACAAATATCACATTGTCCATCTTCCCAGGCAAGTACTGTAATTACTCAGTAACTACAATATTGATTCTGGAGATTCTGGAGTCTTACTGGCTGGCATACCAAGTTGCTTACTAACTCAGAATTGCAAC
The DNA here is from genome assembly GCF_036417535.1 of Chlamydotis macqueenii. Taxonomy (NCBI): domain Eukaryota; kingdom Metazoa; phylum Chordata; class Aves; order Otidiformes; family Otididae; genus Chlamydotis; species Chlamydotis macqueenii. The sequence goes on from NC_141560.1 coordinate 32,111,703, forward strand.
AGTCAGATGGAGTCGCTTTTAATGTAGTTCCAAGCAAGAAGTCACTCAAATCAAATGTAAAGTTTTCTCTCCTTCTTTGATGCCTAGAGTTGCTAAGATTGTATTCTGTAAACAGATCTTAAATCACATGTGACCTGCAAGCCTCCATCTTTGTAAGGCTTTGCCAGAGGCCGGCAGACCTTAACACAAGCAAAGGCATGTCAGAGGTTGCACAACTCCTTCTAAAAGCACATCTGCAATGCATTATTAAGATGTCATATTGTGAAACATAAAATCCATGAAGTGGAATCCCAGAGTAAAACATCACACAGCTGTGGTCAGTACACAGGCAATGCTTTCAGCTTCTCATTTACAAAGCTGTTTTCTCACTCTTGCCTCGCAGAACTTTCTCCTCTTTACAACACTTCCAATGGCAAGCTAACAGCACAAACCACATAATTAAAATGGAAATTAATTTATTCAGCACTTGCATGTGGTAAAACACGAAATTCATTTTTGGAAAGTATCATAGAGTTCATATAACTTTCACAAATATTCTCAAGTACATTAAAAGATCACCACCAAAAGATGTCTTTGAATCTGGCACTGATGATTTGCTGCAACAGGGAAACTGGAATGCACCCCGGATACAGACTTGGAGACTGCAACTCTCTCCAGCAAATCCGTTACAGAGGGTGTTTAATACCTGCTGCCTTTAATGGATGGATTCCTCTCTGGCTTCCTTTTCCCTGAACAGGCCGTTGAACTATTGGCTGACACCAGTAACACAATACAAGATCTGTATGCATAAATAATGTGTGGGATAAGAGCCATATAGTATGACCTACCTGACATGGTTCCATTTTAAAAAAACTGTTGGCCGTTGTCGTATAATCTGTGTATATGGGGAAGGAGAAAAATTGTGTTCCGTTTTGTAGGAAAGCATCGGCAGTTATTGATCTGCTGATCACACTGTTAAATGTCAGGTTGGTTCTGTTTCAGATTCATCACTGTTTCTCTTTTTTTTCCTTTCTAGCTCCCCTACAAATTGCTCCCCCTCACAAATTGTTGTTTGCAATCACTACACATTTAGAACAACTGACTCTCAGAACTATTTGGTCTACCACTTGCTGCCCTTATTTTTTTCAAAGGTAATGGCAGTGTATTTCATATGACTATAGCAGCTCTGAATTTGGGAGAGCAGGAAGTAAATGAACCGATAACCGCACACTGAAGGAGACAAGTTAGTATTACAAGCTCAGTCACAATCTCTGTGCAGTATTTCTATTTTCTATCATAAAGAGCAAATTCCATATCATTGTGCCAGTACAAAACTAATGCAGCACTGACAAAGTGAGCCTTGAGACTTTCTCCTGCTTTGGAGGATTTTGCATGTAGGAACCACCACAAAAGCCCCATAACTGTGCTGCCTACCAGAAGTATGTTGTAGTGCCACTGTGACCTGTTGACAGATGAGCACCATTTTGGCTACAGCTGTATACCTGTATAATGATACCTGAGACCTCTTTCTGAGTGGCTATAGCTTATTGAAATCTAGCAGGAATAGCCATGTTTTAGTTTATATTTTTCTTCCTAGTGTTCATTACATCATATTTACCAACAAGGAACTAGAATTACATTTGTACTCTCCCCCTTACTCAACTTTTTTGGATTCCACTGATGTTTTTCAAAGATTTCTATAGACTTGTATAACTGCATGCTCTGCAGACTTTGCTGCTTCTCTAGGTTATGAAAAAGTGTGTGAAATAACTTCAGGACTAATGTAGAGTCTTGAAAAATTTTAGTCGTCTCTGATTTTTATGAAAATGGGTCATTTTTCCATCTCTATTTTTTCAAATGCTTTTATCTCTTCTTAGATTGAGAAGATTTGGATTCCGTTAGTTTTGTGGAGTAGGCAAAAGGTTTAAGATAGTCACACAGAGTTATACAGAAAATTACTTAAAGCCTGATTTCATAAATGTTAAAAACTTTTACAGACCTCTAGTAATATTAAAATATTTTTTAAAAGAGATAATGTAAATATATGCCAACCTTAAGGGCATTTTATAAAAGCAAAGAAGATCTTACAAGTAGCTAATAGTCATATCCCTAGTGTTTCCAATTGCATCTTGGAAACTACCCAATGTTTTCTAATGCTGCTTTTACCATGTCATGCTCAGTTCCAATTAGAAAGAAGCTAACTCCTGTGGTTAGAAAAAAGTTACCTCCAAAAAAAATCAGATCAAACTTCAGCTCTGAAGAGCACTGAAATAGATCGTAGAACATTTTAAGTAATAGTATCAATAGTGAGGAAACAATTTATAACAGCTGAAGGACAAAAGCTGAATTTCCTTATCATTTCAAAAAAAAGAGAATTTTCTATATGGAAAAGTTGTCTTCATAGGACAGTTAATACTAAGAAATCTCTACACTGTGGGAAACAAATGCAAGCAGACTGACACTAGTCACTGATTTCACATTCAGGTGATCAGCATAGGAGGATTACAGAAAGGCATAGGAGAAACAGAGCAGGAGCAGATCAAGTTATGTGTCAGCACTTTATGTACTTTGGGCCCAGGGAGTTCCACATTGGAGAAGAGGTGACAGGGATTGTGCCAGAGCACAGATTTGGACCAGCCTGAGCCCAGGCTTTTTCACTGACTTAATTGCTGTCCAATAGCAATATGAAACTTCTGCATTTCAGAATACTCTGGCTCAGGATTTTGACAAGCTTTCTGTTAGAAAAGTCAGAGCTCCCTCCGCTCTCTGTGAACTGTATGGTGAGTCACAGCCAAGAAGCAAGATGGAAAGTTATTCCCTACTACCTGTTAGCATTAATTACCACTTCCCACCTGAGCCAGAGTTGGATTCATCTTCCTTCACTGTCCTGGAAAGCAGCAGCTATTAGCTCCATCTCCCAGCTCAGACCAGTATCTCTTCATGTGTCCATCTGGAGACAGGGAGAGTAAGACTAATCTCAGGTTTCATCTTTGGTCTTAGCTGAGAAGAAGCAATTTAAGGGTATTTTTCCCAAGGCAGAGTGGAGGTTCACCATGTGAGCTCTCTCTTCAGCCCTTAGCTTGCAATAGCTAACAGCCTAGAGCTTTTCTGCCCCTTCAAACCAAAGGAAAGAGCTGAGCTTTTTTTTTTTTTTCACTTTAGATCAGGAAGAGATGCTGTTAGTCTCTGCTTTCTAACAAAAGCAACAGCATGATTTCTGTGCTCTGCTCTGCTCCACCAGTGCCTGAAGTTGAACAGTTGAGCATAACAAAAGTAAGCTGCTCAGGTATGAAGTGGCTTCTAAGCTTGTATGTATTAGTTCCTTCCACCTTCTGCCCCAACAGTAGCCAAAAATAGGCTATCTAGTTCAGGAATTTGTCTGAGCAGTGATTATCGGTATTACTGCAAAAGACAAGTCTGGTGCTTGCTTTTATACTGATGAGATGCATGCCTAAGTATGCTCTAATTTGGATAAAAGTAGCAGTAAAATCATATGACCCAGTCCCAAGGCCCTACTGTATAACATGGACCTAGGCAGAGAAATAAACTCAGCACCTCTCCTATGAGGACAGGCTGAGAGAGTTGAGGCTGTTCACTCTGAAGAAGAGAAGGCTCTGGGGAGACCTTACAGTAGCCTTTCAATAGGCCCCTTTCTAAAAGGGGCCTATAAGAAAGATAGGGAAAAACTCTTTAGCAAGGCCTGTTGTGATAGGACAAGAGGTAATGGTTTTAAACTAAAAGAGAGTAGATTTAGACTAGACATAAAGAAGAAGTTTTTTATGATTGGGGTGGTGAAGCACTGGAACAGGTTGCCCAGAAATGTAGTGGATGCCCCATCCCTGGAGATGTTCGAGGCCGGGCTGGATGGTGCTCTGAGCAACTTGATCTAGTTGAAGATGTCCCTGCTCACTGCAGAGGGGTTGAACTAGATGACCTTTGAAGGTCCCTTTCAACCCAAACTATTCTATGATTCCATGATTATTCAGGATCAAGTCTACTAAGTTCTTGCTAGTACTTTACTTCAATTAGTTTTCACTTCTTGGTTGCTCTTCTGTACATTCATTACATAGTGAGGCAGTGTGTGATGGTATGCAACTTTTCAGAGGAGTAACATACTGTCATTTCAGAGATAAATTACTGAACTTGCATATCATCAGCAAATCAGTAAGATTTACTGCTTCAGCTGGATTTCTGCTTGACCTCTGAAACCAGTCTAGCTCCCAGCAGCAGCCGAGCTTTTCTTCCCAGCAGAAGCTAGACAAGGTGATCAATGACGAAAAGTGATGATCTTAAATTTTGCAGGAGCCAGTGGAGTCTGGCTCCCAAAAGCCTGAACTCAAGAAATCCTGAAACGTGTTGGCAGCCACCAGTCAGATATGAATCTGCAGGCTCCAGCTCACAGGTTCCACTGAGTGTAAAGCTCATCAAGATGAAGATGTCTTCCATCTCTCACAAGTGAAACATCTCTGGAGCTCAGGAGAAGCTTCAAAACCAGCAAGAGCTGGAATCAGTGTCTTCTAGTTCCTACTGTGTTCTAGCTCAGCAGGAGCTGGGAAGAAAGCAAAATATTTCCAATTAGCATGAGAGTGAATGAGTCTCAGCTCCTGCTGAGCTAAGAACCTTATAAACAATACTTTTTCCCCTACCATTCAGGTAATGTTAGAATTCTGTAGTGTGCTGATAGCTTATGCAAACTCTTGCTGAAATCAGAAGAAATCTTTTGAGCTGCTTCATAAATGTCAAGTCATTCACCTGGGCAAAATCAGATCGTGCTTTAAAACCCCACTAGAAAATTTTTTTTTTTCTTTCTTTTTCATCTAAGCATATCACTGTATAGGAGAAAGTGACAAGAATGGAAGTTAGAAAATTCAAAGGCACCTTCAACTGCTGGGTAAAAAATTCATACAATAAAAGAGTTTTCTTTCCAATGTTCCATCTGATGTTCACAAACATATTAAAAGCTGAAGGATTGTTTTCCATTCAATACAGTTTAAATCAAGACTAAGAGCATCAGTTAAGCTAGTGTGAGATGAGAATAAGACAATAAACCATTCAACATAATAGGACAGAGAACTAATCTGGTGCCATATAAAATGCTTTTGTTTCTGTTCTTTCTAGTAGCCTATATTTTAACTCTACCTTTACTCTTTATCATATGATTTAATTGCTTTTCCACAAATAGTTGCCAGAGATTTTGTTTGTTTGTTTGTTTTGATTTCTGTAATCATTAACTGGCTGTGAATGTTGGTTTTGGCTTGCTGCCTCTTTCCTGCCTTGGGGAGGACTTCTCAGTGGCTAACAGTAGGTGCTGAGTCCTGAAGTGTCAATTCAGAGCAATGGAGACAGGTGGGACATCCGCAGGAGTAGTAAAGTGATATGGCACCGTAAATATGAAACTGTGACAGCTCACAGAAACAATCTATTTTTCCTTTCAAACATCAGGCATGACAGCTCTTAAACTCCAGAAGCCAGATTCACGTAGTGAAAAAACCACCATAGTTTAGGACTCATTTTCTTATGTTAAGAATTTTTCCTCCATTGTGATATGTAAGTATGTATGTAGGAACAGCTTTTGCCCTCCTCCCCTCTTTCCCCTGCTTGGAGAAAACTTCAAATGAGGTAATGTTTCTCCTTGAGTAAACAGGCAGAGATTTAACATATTTTAGATGATACCCTAGACAGGAAGAACAAACAAACACATTATTGTTATTATTAGTAGTATTATTAATGTTATGCTATTGTTTGTTGTTGTCAGTTTTGAAGTCTGGAATTGTTCTAAATGAGCTCTCTCTTCTTCCTCCCTCATTCTCCTAATACTCACACAAACATGCATACATTACTTAATTATCATCAATGCTGAAGGAGAGAAAAAAGAAACACCTCCAGCTTGCTGGAAAAAAAAAGAGTTTTATTTTCCTTTTTCTTTAATGGAATAATTAAAGACATCTTTAATATATCCCATACATTTGAGAATATCAAACTGACTGCACATTTTTGATCTTAGAACATATCCATACTAGGGACCATATGATATCAATGAGTAATGAAATTTCTTGGCTTTCAAAATGTTGATAAACCATTGGAATGCTGGTGAGAGGAAGATGAAGGAGTCACTACAGGTTTTATTACCAAAAGCAGGAAAAGATTGTTGTTTCACACTAAAAAATGCACTCCCTCACTTATGGTTTGCTTGCTAAGGGAATAGAGTGACAGCCTTTGCTGCTCACTGAAAGCCCCTCTTCTATGTTCAAAGTGCATAATGGAAAAGAAAATTACTTGTACTTCACATTTTTATAGAGCTCCTAATGTCCTAGTCTTGGCTGGGGTATCCAGGCAATTACAGGCTACCCATAAAAACAACAACAGCAAACAGGTAGCACTGTAGCACCATCTAAATAGGCAGTGCCATTCAGAGATGATAAGAGAAGCAGTAAGAGAACCTTGGTCACACACATGAAAGAACCGTGGGTGAGGTACTTGCATTTGATCAGCTCTGTTGTCTTGAGCTTGTTATGGTCATTTCCATTCCTTATGGAAAGACTCTAAAGAACCAATACACCGCCTTTTTTACCTGAAAGAAATTGGGAACTCCCTCTGAAAAAGACTAATCTGTCAAGCGAAATTAAGAGCAAGGGATGTATCAGTAGTTTTATTTCATAAACACAATATGAAAAACTTCATCAAAAAGAGTAGTAAAATGTGACACTAAAAATCCATAGCTATTTTTCTTCTTACCTTTGAATATTTATGGCAGCTTGCATCTGAAGATCATTGTCAGTTATGACACTGTCTTCCCAAATAGTAAATCAGGAAGTTGTTCATCCATATCTTATCTACTTGAATCTATTTGTCACATGAAGTTAAAATTCGCTGTTAGAATGCAACAATAATTCTAACAACGGAGAATTACATATCAAAGTAGTTTAATTAGTTAGCGGGACCGAAATCAAGAAAAGGATCATTTATAACAGTGACACCTGGCTTGTAAATTTAAAGTAATACAGATAAAAATAAGTAGGTATAGAGCCATAGGATACCAGAATTATTTCAATTCAGTGCAAACAGAACACTCAGGAGAGTCTGTTGTTTAGTAATTGAAGACTGGCTTCTACTAACTATTTTCCTTTTCTTTTTTCTTTTTTTTTTTTTTTTTTTTGCCCCCTTGCATTCTTGCTGTTTCAAATTAACACTCATTCCCCAATTTAAATATTTTAAGAAAGGCAAAAACCTAATTATTATGCCTATTAAAATGTTGAAACCTTGGGATACGTAAATACAGGAGCTTAACACTATTTCCTGCTCTGGTTGATGCTGAACTCAACATTATCGCGTATGAGCACTTAGTTCCATGATGTAGTATTTCATCCATTTCTAGAAAGTAACTGTAAATGCAAGAAGAGCTGTTACAAAATATTGTGACGCTCTGTTAAACTACTGCTCCATCTTGCATTTCATTGCAGAGGTGGCTTTTCATTGATGAGTTAAGTGATTCTGAAATACTGATTGAATAGATACAGTTCTTAAAGTGTTTTTCAAACCCCTTTAGAGTACTTTGTGAGGTAATACATATATATCTAAGCTCATTTGCTATTAGTCTCAGAGAAAATGCTGTTATGCATAACTTCTGAAGTAGAATACATAGAGTTTCAATTTTTAAGTTTCCTAAACAATTTTGCTGTATGAAGGGTAGAGAAAATTTGAATAGCAATCAATGAGTATCTAAAGTGCAGCAAAATACCTCAGGTATTGAGTCTTGATCAGAAAGCATAAGATCCAAATTTAACAAATCTTTCATTAAAGTATAGTCAGACATCTTAGTACAAACAATAAACCTAATCTAGTTACCAGAAGACCATGCCACATTGAAGTAAAGGGAAATTTTGTCAAGTAAGATTTATGCAGGTGTTAAACTGGCCTGTGTGCTACAAATTTGGCTCTACCTCTCATTTGTACATTCTTGTATTTGAAAGCACTGATTATTGTAGCAGGTTTTCAAACTATAAGCTATTGATAAACTGATTAGAATTTATTATTTGCATTTAATTTTTCTTCTTTTAGCTAATAAATATGATCTGATAAAGAAAATGCAAAATAGATTTAATAGTTTGGCTTTTGAAAACTAATAGCTGCCTTTTAAAAATTTATGTTATTGAAAACCGTTTTTAAGCTCACATCACAGCTACTTTAAATAAATCTTATTAAGCTACCTGTGAAGTTTATGCCAATTTACCCATGCTGCTTTCTTCTGAAATAACTGTGTAAGATATAGTCATAAACACATTTTTCCTTTACATTTATTAGAGCTGCTTCAAAACACTTCCAAGATACTTGCTACTCTGCATTGCAAAAATGCTTAAGAATTTAGTGGGGTGGAACAGCAAGGAGGTTGCTACAAAAGGATTCAATTTTTATGGTGGCTAAAAGAATTAAGATCAATGGTTAGTGATGCTGGTTGGTCATGCAAACTTGTACAACACTTTGAAAGATCAGGAGGTAGATATATGCTGTAAAGATTTAAAGAACAAAAGATGTTGGGCATGCATGCATAGGGAGATCACTTCTGTTAAAATTCAGCCTTGTCTTGGGTTCTAGAAAGAACTGGATGAATCTGTTAGTTCTCTATAAATAATTTGCAAACACAAAAACTAGAAATAAGAGAAAACATTATTTTCATACGGTTGCTATTGCAAATAAAAATTGCTTGCAAAGAATATTTTATATTTATAGAAATATAACAATTAGATATAAACAACTATAATTTAATGTATTTAATAACATCTCAGTGAACAGAGCTCCACACTGCATACAAAACCATCAGTTTTTAATTAAGTGTAGATCCTGTATCAAATTTTCTTGTTACTGATAAATCTTTTGAGGAAGTTTTCAGTACATGAAAATTATTTTAACATTTATTTTAAGATCCATCCAAAATTATAATATGGCTTCTTTAAATATGGAAATCTAACAGTAGCTCAAGACCCCCAGAGAGCAAATGAATGGTGAGAAGAGCTTAAGTAGCACAAATACTCATTTATGTTATTTGAAAATTAAACAATACATGTATAAAAGTAGCTGTTTTCCTTTGAATACAATCGTGCGGTTCTTTACTGATTGTAAGTAATTACTAAAACACTGAACAGGTGCATGAGGTTGAAATACATGAGAGGAAGAGATAGATTTGAAATCTAAAAGAGAATTAAAATGTGAGTGATTTAAGCCATATTCCGTACTAAACATACTGTTAACTGAGTTTACTAATGTCAGAAGCATGTTTGCAAGCTGAAAGAAGTTATTGTTTTAGCAAACATATATCTGTATAACAAGTGTATGCATTTATATGTGTTTATACAAATACATATATTTATATGTGTTTATTTTATATAAATGTAGTCTAACAAATATATAGGTATACTTATCAGACCTGAAACTGGAGCTTCAAAATGTACATCCACACCCAAAATTTCAGGCTTTTCCTACTTCACCCATAGCAAACAAAACAAGTGGCAAAAGTGCATCTTTCCCCACCCCCAAAAAAATGAATTTTCTGAAAAACTCCATTTAATGAATGCTCACACAGATTTTTTGGCCTGTAAGTAGTTTGCCTGGAAGGCTCTTTGTGCCTGCAGCCAAAAGATTTACATATGCCAAAAACCTCTGGTATGGTGGTAAGGTAGGTTAGAAGGTGCTTCCTGCATAGTAATAGTGAAAAGAATAAAGAAAGCTGCCATTTTCCCCTTCTACAATGAAAATATATTTGTTTAGTTTGATTTAAAAATTTTCTGGAGGAAATTTTGGTTTTGTAAGATAGGCCATTTTCCATCTGAAAATAGAAAATATATGTCCAATTCTATTGTATAAATCTCTGGTAAGTAGGTGTATTTTCACTGTTTCAGAGAATTATTGACTCCTGGAATTACTGGTAGAAAGGCAACAAAATTAGACCTGAAATTATTATCAAATAGTCAGAGAATTCTCCTAGGGTTTTTGATTCTCAGATTCCCAAATGCTGGTAGTTCTATATTCAGACAGTTCAGCAGTCAAAGATACTACTGTAAGAGGAAAACATTGACTATTTTTTTCTTAATATATTATTACTAAACTATGTGATCCTTTGACTTAAAGGGAAAAGAATGCGGAAATCTGTACGTATTTTCTAATGGGAAATCTTTCCTTCGAAAAGGAAATCTCTACACTGGAAATTGTCTCTTGATTCAGTGTAATTTTTTTCTAAGTATCTTCTATGTTATTTTTTGTGTTTGGGGGCTTTTTTTTTTTGTTTGTTTGTTTTTTGTTTGTTTGTTTTTTGTTTTTTTTTCTTTTTAGGGAGAGAACTGAGCACTCCCAAACAGAAAATCTAATGTTATATTAACAGTCTTATATCTCATCTGAAATAATTTGGTTTATTTGTGTGACCACACCATTCTGTGTCTGCAGGTGGCTAGCTGGAAAAGACACAATGCATCTTGTGTACTTTGTGTAGATTCAAGATACATCTTGGGAGGTCTTTGTATCTTGACATGAAATCCAGCCTGTAAAAAAGACTGAAGCATGAGATTCTAACCTGTAGTTCCCTGGAGGTCACATAATGACATTTCTAAATGTTCATTGTTTGGCTGAAAATTAATAGTTTTCATCAGAAAATGTTTTGGGCTTTCATTTCCTGCCAGAACAGCAGGAAGCAAATGGACAAGATTTGTTTAATTTAAAAAATAAAAAATAATTAGATGCTCTAATTTTATGTCATTCAAGTATTACCATCCCCTGAAGAAATCCTTTGCTACCTGCTTAATTAATCATTCTGTGCACTTTATACCAAAAATATGGCAAAGCATTGTATTTAAGACCTTAATACAAAAGAAAACAGAAGGGTGCTTACAGGGTTTACTAAAGAGTGAAACAGAAGGATGAAACAGTCATTCTACAGAGCTAAACTAGAGCAATTTCTGCTGCTGTATTGCTGGACCTCTGTAAGTACAGACCAATATTTAGAAAGAAGTTTTTGTGGTACGCACTTCACAAATACACATTCCTTTCCCAAAGAGCATAAAATCAAGCTGGAAAACAATTTGTCAAGACCTCAGTGAAGAATACTTGCTACCACACACACTAATAGTTTCTGAAATCTTGACAATTGATGGTAAGATGTTTGTCCTTGAAATGAAAAGAAATGGAAACAAACTAGGTTTATTTTAAAAAACAAGAAGTACTATTAAATTATGCAATATTAAATACAGACACATGCTCTGTCCCATGTGCAAATCAGTGTTTACAGATAAGAAAGACACATTTCACTCCTGGAGAGGGTGTCCTGCAACTAGCACCCATAAGAAAATGTGATGAGCTGTAAACTTAACAAGAACTTCGGGATTTTTTTCATTGAATGCAATGTCCTTAAACAGTTGTTGTAAAACAGTTACTGAGTTTTCAGAGAGACATCTGAAACAGTATATGATCTGTCTGTTTAATAGTTACAGGAAAAAAGCATTATCATCTTTGTTCAAAATACTCTGGATTCCTTGCAGATTGAGAATAGCTTTACTGTTCTTTCACTCTGAATTTTTAATACACTAAGGAAAATACTTGGATTGAAAATATGACATGTTGTTTCCAAGTTTTCTCAGCGTTTTGATTTTTATCTCATGTTATTATTTACTAACAAGAAAGGAGTGTTGCCATTATTTTACTGTCTTTTTTAAGCCTTGATTTGTCTTTTGTGTTAGATTCCTTCAACTTTTCTTTTATTTCTCTTGATTTGTTACATGTGGCTGGATATAAAAAACTTTCATCAAGACCCACACTCCTGCCTGGGTGCAAAGATTTTCTCACCCTGAAAAGTTAGTAGAATTATTGCTGTAGAAGAAAGTCCTACAAGATTCTGGGCACTGCAATCCTCTCTGAGAGAATACATACTGTATATTTATCATGAGCCTGTATTAAAACTGAATTTGTGTAGACATTACCACAAATTGCACTTAGAAAAAAACTAAGCCTAGACATATCACAGAATCACAATGTAGTTGAGGTTGGAAAGGACTTCTGGTCATCTGGTCCAACTTCACCGCTGAAGCAAGGCCACCTAGACTCAGTTGCTCAGGCCTGTGACCAGACAGCTTTTGAATATCTCTTCCCCAGGTGGAGGACTTTTCACTTCTCCTTTTTGAACTTCGTGACATTCCTGTCAGAGAATCATAGAATAGTTTGAGTTGGAACCTTTAAAGGTTATGTAGTCCAGTATCTCCTGCAAAAAGCAGGGACATCCCCCACTAGATCAGGTTGCTCAGAGCCCCGTCCAACCTGGCCTCAAATGTTTCCAGGGATGCGACATCTACCACCTCTCCGGGCAACCTGTTCCAGTGTTTCACCACCGTCATTGTAAAAAAAATTCTTACTTATATCTAGTCTAAATCTACAACATCTTGTTGAAATATGTTAAAATGTAAAAAATATAATATAGAAAATATCAAAATTAATATCAACTGCACGACCGTAAGTAGACTCCTTCACGTGCATGGACGATGATGCTAATGCCATCTTTAATTATTTAACTACTTGTAAGTTTGTTCCTATTTTTCCCCATTTTTAAAAAATAGTTGAAAAAACATTATTTTGTTCTTTTATCTCACTCTCAAACCACGTGAATCACTGTTGTTGGAGAAGGTCCTCAAGCACTCAGCCTGAAACAGAATCAGATGTTTTTCCAATGGTAAACCTTTGGCAAAGTTACAAGCCTTTGAAAAATTAAGAAATATTGGAAATCTTTTAGTAATAATGGATGACTGGATTTTGATATCTGGTCCTTACTTGTGGAAATATGAGTGGTGTTTTGACCTTAGAATGTTCTTTCTGATACAGTCAGGTAGGGAGCAGAGGTAAGAGGACATACTCTTGTTTTGGCCCAATCACACTGTTAAGAAAGAGCTGATGCCGAGTGGTGGTGTAATTTACTGTGGATATGAGAGTAAAGAGTCTCATAGGAGGGAGCTCTACTCCTGGACTGCTATGGCTTATGTGTTACTTCTTTTTCTGAGTTGTGGCTAAGAGTATAAATCTGTACACCGAGTATAGTGTATCTGAATAAAATGTTTGCCAAGAGGTCTGAAGTGATGGACAGTTTTATTGCATATATCAGAACGGTCTTGAATTTCCAGCTACAAAAATTTGAATTCAGCTCTTGAGGGGGATAGAATAGGATATTTTAAAATGCAATTTACACAGCCTAGAAATATGTAGGGCCTATATAATGCTGTGTCTTGTCTGAGAAAATCTGTTCCTTTTGTGACAGAATCATACTGCTGCACTCAATCATACTTGAACCTGAAGATCTAGGGCAATCTGAACAGAAAAAAAAGCAAAAGAGAAAAATGGTATGAGGTCAATTTTGACAGCTTAAACCGTGGTATCTGAAAAACCAATGGAATCATATGATTTCTCAAAACATACAATGGATTATAGGAGAATACATCCTGCAGGCACTCTGTTGGGTTGTGTGCCCAAGATAGGATATGCTCAAGCACAGGGACATCAGGGTAATGGAATATAAAATAGCTATGTGCTTATCATGAGATGTAGGAAGGCAGCCAGGGGCCTGTAATCCCTAGAGGCTAGTGTTTGATGCTAGGTGTTTGGTACTGGGCGGTACTGGTGTTCAGTACCAGGTGTCTGCATGTCATTTTCATAGGGAATGGGATATACGGTACCAGCAAGCAGAGGAGTGTCAGATCACCTTCAAGCACCAAGCACTTCTGTCGCCAGTAAACAATGAGGTGTGTTAAAGACTAATAAATCTTCATTATGGATCAGCACAAAATGACTTAGGACCAGTGATCGTGTAATTGTGATTCATTCGAGGAATTGCTCAGTGCCTAATGGGCCTCAGACATCTACATCCGCCTGTGCATTGCAGTTGTTGGTATTAGTTGTCCAATTGCATAGGATGGAAAAACTATTTTTTTTTAAGACATGCTGAAGGATCTTCCTTTTACTTTGTATTTTAATTTCTTCTTCTAGTTATAATTATTTTCTCAACAGAAAGGTGGGGATGTCCATAAGAAAGAAATATTGATGGATTTTCTTGTCATCTTTAGACTCTCAAGGAACAGTATTTTAGCCAAACAGCATATCTAGTTCTCTTTCTCTTGCACTCAAACACATAAAAGCTAGGGTTGATTCGTATGCTCAAAAGGACAAATTTACAAAAGGAGTTAGACAACATCTGCAGCAAAATCTAGAGCTAAAATTCTGCATCTGGTACAATGGTAAAACTGTGTGTCTGAGAGAGGGTTTCTCAATGATCAGTAACCAGAAAAGGGAATAATCGGCTAGAAATTCTCATGTAAGAAATGTTTCTTAGCTCTGTCTAAAACTAAATATCTGCACTAGGGGAAAATGCCTCCTTCTATTTTAGAATTGGAAAGAACAATTAGTTGCCCAACTATGCTTTACTGCACTGCCCCTTGAATGGCCTGCAGATTTTGTAGTTCAGAGGAAGAAGCAGTCAGGCATGGATTTGAAGATATCAGCCATTGAAATGGGATGTAGACTTGGTCTTGAGTCTGGGATTCAGAACCAAGTTTACAAGACACTATCAAAGTACCCGCTGTCCACAAGCAACCAATTCTGCAAAGTGCGTAAAATCTCCCTAGTATTGGATAAAAACTTTTGGAGATGACAGCCCACATGTATGCTTTGAGTAATCCAAATTCAATTACCCAGTCGTGTGATACAAATTCACATTTCCCACCTCATCTAAAAAGATCTTTAGCAACAGGAACTGCTAAGAAGCTCTGCAGGATATACTTTTAACCAAATCTGTTAAAGTGCTCTACTTGTGTGGCATAATTAAAAAGACTTGTGAGTCTGTCTCTCAAGCCAAACAAAAGCTTGGAGTGCTTTTCTGGAATTCTCTTCACAGTACAGAGGTATTGGTCTCTGAGCTAGAAGGAGAAAAATATACATAAAGATCTATCCTTGCTCGTTATATTTTCCTTGAATGTTTCCTATAAAAGACTGTGCTATACTTAACTAAAAATAACTCATCTTTTTTATTACTGTTGTTGATGAATATATTGTTTGCTATGTGTATTCAATGAGTTCAGCAATACAGCAAGCTGAACAGAATTCAGACTAATTTTGAGATGACTGTTATGAAATTCAAGATGATGGAAGACGAAAATAATATAAAAGTTATCAATTGTCATGGTGAAAGGAATACACTAACAAAAAGAGAAGTTTTGTTTCCCCTGCCGCACTGGACCCTTTCCTACTGCTTAGCAACGGCTAAGATGCCACTTATTTTCAGACAGGAAACAGAAACAGCAAGAAAGCTGCACACATAGCTAATATCACTGCAAGTGTCCTGCACAGCTCATTGGTGCACAGAGACTTGGCCTATAATGAAGTCATTTGCATTCACATGCAGGCCTGGTTGTGTGAACATCAGTCCAGACTCTGGGAGCTGTTGTTTCACTGAGTCAAAAGAAATTTGCACATGAAAGCCACATCCGTATTACTTAACTCTGCAGCTTACTCAGGGTTGCTCTTCTTTTAGACCAAAGCAACTCTAAACGTATGATTAAATCTTTAGAGGATTTATTTTATTTCTTGTGGATATCTGCTAGACTTGACAAGTGGTGAACATACTCTGCGCAAATATAGTTTGTGGTGTTACTTACCCACTCTCCATTTCTGGATCTCATCTTCCTTAGAATAGAGCCACATAACTGCAGAGTTTTCTCAAACTTTCCCAGCTAGCTTTTCTACCAGTTGGCAATGTGAAGGCATTCATCTTTTCAACATCACCATGCCTTTCCAGTTTAATTGCAAACTTTATTCTCATGTGCAGCCAGCAATGAAAGGAACAGGCATGCCTGGTGTTAAATATTGATTACATTTGATTGAAAAAGACTGCAAGTTGTGTCACTATGAGATTGGTAATCTGAAATAAAAAGTAATAATAGAAATTAACACTGGACCATAATGTACCTAAAGCCAATTATTTACATGTCAAATTGTTTCGTCATCAACACACATGTACAAAGTATCGTTTATGGCTTCTCATTTGCAAAAATAGATTAGTGGTTCTCCGCAGATCCTGACACTGATAGAATAATTTTCACTTGATGTGGAGGTCAGCCGTTGACCTCCTTGGTTCTTGCCACCATTATATTTCTGATGTAAATTTATTTTCTCTCTCTCTCAAATAGATAAATAAATAAATAAAGTAGAAGAAAAACTCTCAGTGTCTGTAATGTCTGGGGAATGCATCATATTACTGAATTTAGTCACAGTCTTTGGCTTATTCACTGAACAGCTACAGCCCCAGCGCTGACAGTGGAAATTCCTCTATAGTATCCTGTTAATGCTCTTCAATCCTGACCTGAAAGAACCTTTACGGCTGACAGGATAGTTTAATTTTCATGCCCATTCAATCTTTGGCCTCTGTGCTAAGACTGCCAACAGGGGTGCAAATTAACACCAATTATTCTGATGTTTTATGTACTGGGCTGAGAGCACCAACTCATTTTACACAGGCCATCACCCAGCTGTCAGATGTTAATGACTTTTGGTTACTTCTGACCAGTTTCAGATTAATCTGAGTAGCTCAGAGTTGAAAGGGTCTCTATTTCATTAGTAAGAAACTGACCTGTACAACCTTCTTATCATTCCCTGTCACAAATTCAAGTGTGAATGTTTATTTTCCCATTAAATAATAAAGAAAGGCGAAAGCCCAGCCTGTTCCTAACTCAGTGGATTTATGCCAGTATAGTATTTATCCTATTCATGTCGGTTGCATTGGACATGGAGAGCAACAAATGTCCCCCAAAGCTGATCAAATAAACGAATATAAACGTATATGTATTCATAAATACTTTATTCAGAGCATTTGTAATTTAAAGACCACAAGTATTGTAACAGCTGAATATTGCACTGCTATCTCTGAGAATGGAGGAATAATCAAGGCATTTGTTAGCAAATAATTAATTTATTTGACAGTCACTACAGAAATTGTTTACTGTATTATTTGCTAACACTACTCAATTAGCCCTATGTTGTGTGGATATGCCTTTCCCATAGCTTAGAGCATGCGTGGCTTCAAGATGCTGTTTCCTTATAACTGTTATTAACAAGGATGAGCTGTTTCCAGAATAGACTCTGAAGAAGTTGATAGAAGTGCAATTTTGTGGGCTATCATTTCTGAGATTTGCCTACCTTAGTTATGTGACAGAGGCTGAGTTTTGCAGCCTGTAAACTTACTCATCTGCTAAAGTTATAACACCTGTTGAGTATAGTGTGAAGGCATGGGAGTTGCTAGTGACAGTATAGAATGAACACCACTGCATGGCGCTCAGCCGTATAAGAATCAATGGGAAAGAAAAGAGGAATGAGGTTCCTAAAGCCACTGTACATTCACTTAGGACTTACTTATCTTCAGAATATTCTATTATTTTTGAATTCTAGGAAGGTAAGCAATGTGTTCAGTAACTTAAGACCTGGTTGAAGATATTTGAGAGAAAACGACCAAGCTCAGTGATTGGATATACTGAGCTTATTTACTCCAGAGAAGTCCAGAGAGAGATGTGATAACAGTCTTTGAGTAAGAAAAGGAGGTTAATCTGTTTGTCCCATCTATGGTTGAGAAGACTAGAAGGTTAGGCTAGACTTCAGGAATACTCTCAACAGACATTTTTAAAAACACATTAGAAAGGCTGTATCAAGAAGGAAACGGAACACCCTAACTGATCTGAATATATGTAACACCCTAGCTGATCTCTATGTGTGTGTGTATACATATACACACACACACACACATCTGGTTTAAAGTATAATAATTAGCTAGGTAATCTACTGAGTTGTCTAAAATCCATTATTTCATGAACTGACTGCAATAAACAGGGTAAGATCATGTTGCTTAAAATACTAGCTGTCTACAGAGAATGCTTTACATCAAAATAGGTAACACAGGTCTTTAAGGCCATGTTCTAACTTAACCTTTGTCCCTAGGGGAAATAACTCCATAAAACAAATGGGAATTGTCTCTGAATTTGAGGCAATTCCTGTAGCTTTCAGGAACTTGGTGAGTAGACTATGTGTCAGTCTGTCACATGTGTTGTGACTACTCCCTCTTTGCAAACACCCTGGAAAGTCACAGTGGTTAATATTTTAGTGGCCTGTGTTACTACATAGATCTGAGCTGAAGGGACACCCACTGGGATGAAAAGTTTTTAAACATTTTGGCACTTCATCTTACATATATCTTAGAGTGATGTTTTTGGTCACTAACTTTGATATACCATATTAGATTTCAAGAGCTGACAGTGCTGTGTTCATATCCCACCTCACAAGGAAGATAATCCAAAATACTGAAGACTGATACTAGAAATGGATGAATGTGCTTCAAATCCATTGTGGTAAATTTGCTTAACCCTAACACATAATCTACAATAACCACAGGACAAGTCTGAAAGCAATCAAAACCTTAAATGTTTTAACTGTCTCCCTGATTAATTTAGGTTTTATTGAATTGGTTATGATAGGTAAAATAATTATCATTGGATTATTGAAATCTTAATTGTTGAAGATTAACTATTCAATAGGTAACTATTAAGGTTTTGTGAAACAAGGAATAATAATATTCTAACAGTTTTATATATACAGAACCCCACTGCACTAGGCAGTTTTGTATATATAAAAGCACTTACGTATACATCAAAGTAGTCATGGCTGCACAAGAAAAGAGCATGCAATTTTGTGATGTATGGAAATCAAGAAAGGAAATCTGAAATAAAAATCAGCCATTGTGCTTCAGACATTGAACTGTGCTTTGTTCTCTTCCCTCCCTCCTTTTTTGTTCTAACGCTTTTTAAGATTTTGAGGAAAGTATTATAAGGAAAACATAATGAATAGCTTTAGTGGTGCTGCCTGGTAAAGTACTAGAATATATTTATAGAATTTACGGTATTGTCGTAGTTCAGCCCCGATCAGGACCAGACTACGCAGTCTGTCTCTCACTCCCCCCACCCTCCGAGAAAACAGGGAGAGAAAATATAAGAAAAACGGCTCGAGGTTTGAGATAAGGACAGAGAGAAATCCTTAAAGTTACCGTCACGGGCAAAACAGACTCGACTTGGGGAAAACTATTCGTTTATTACTACAAATAGCAGGATAATGAGACAGAGAACAAGATAACCTCCCTCCACCCCTCCCTCTTCCCGAGCTTAACATTATCTCTACTACCTTCCCCCTCCCGAGCGGCACAGTGGGGAAGAGGGAATGGGGGTTGCGGTCAGTTCATCATACGTTGTTTTATGCCGCTGCTTCATGGTTGGGGGAAGAACTGCTTGCATTCCTCCCCTGCTCCATCGTGGGGTCCCTCCCACGGGCCACAGTCCTTTGTGAAACTGCTGTGGCGTGGGTCATCTCTTCCACAGGGTGCAGTCCCTCTAGAACAGCTGTCCCAGCGGGCCCTCCACGGGCCACAGCTGCCTTCAGGCATGCACCTCCCCCAGTACGGGGTCCTTCACGGGCTCCAAGTGGATCTCTGCTCCTCCGTGGACCTCCATGGGCTGCAGGGGGACAACCTGCTCCACCATGGTCGTCACCACAGGCTGCAGGGGAATCTTGGCCAGGAGCCGCATTACTCCTCCCCCTCCTTCACTGACCTTGGCGTCTGCAGCCGTTCCTCACAACAGGCTGGTAGATGTCTCTCAGGATCTTTTTTTACATCTTATTCACTTCACTTCTCATCTCCTCTCCACTTCTTGCAGCCGGGCCGGACCGAGTTGGGCCCAGTCGGCTGCCTGGCGAGAGGCCAGAGGGTGAGGCCTGCAAGGCCCGTGAGGCCTGTGCCTCCCCCTCTGCGCCTCTGTCCCCGCTCAGCTTCTTCACATCTTCTCTTCTCTCTCTTTTTTTTCCTGTTTTCCCCTTCTTAAATACGTTATCACAGAGGCGTTATCATGGAACATTCTGCTACCAATCGGCTCGGCCTTGGCCAGCAGCAGGTTCACTCTAGGCCTGGCCGAGTCCACTGAACAAAGGGGAGCGACTTCTAGCAGGTTCCTACAGAAGCTACCACCTTCGGCCCCCCCTCACTAACAAAACCACGACAGGTATCACTGGTAGTACTCTTGCCAACAACTCAACAGCTATGATGTAAGCCTCCTGGCTTGCTTTCCAGCTATAGAATAAGAAAAGATGATAGAAGCCTTTTTTTTTACTGTCTCCAGCATTCCAGACTCTTCAAATTATAAGATGAGCCTTAGTGGGTACAATGCAAAGATATATTATATTAACATTGTAACACAATGTATTTGTTTACAGAAATGTAATTAATAGTCACCCCAATACTCATCACTGTCTTCTTCATAACCTCAAATACTTTTCCATATATTAAAGTAGTAATTTTTTATGCTACTGTTCCTCACAAGTATAAAATGCACACCACAGCAAAAAGTAACTCAGTGCTCCTTGAAATACTTCTAAAAAAAATGGAAATGAGAGCATTAAGTGTCATTACTTTGCCATGCAAAAGCTCCAGTGTGTCAAAGGGCTGCTTATTTGATTTAGAAACATAGCACTGTGGGTCTTGAATTTTCACATGAGGGGACATATACATATTGCAGACTCTTTTTAACATAAGAGGTGAAGTTTATAATTAGTAATAGTTTGTTTATATTGCAAGAGATCTGAGCATTTCCAAATCAAGGAGCTAAAGGCTCTTCTTTTAGCTGCTGTGTGAGGTCAAAATACAAGAAAGATGTTGTCCAAAGAGGATAGAAAACCAAAATACACAAAACATTAAACATCAAATAAGTTGTCCAGTAAAATAATAGAAACTGCCTGAAAAATTTAATTCAAATTTTCTTCAGTTGTAACTATATTTTGTCCCTTAATGAATTTACTCGTCTTTATCCTGAATCCATGCCAACCCAGAAATCTACTTTTATTAATTTTATTTTTTTTTGGTGCCTTTAACGATGCATGCTTTTGCCTACTTTTTACAGCTAGATGTAAATATCACCTGGATTTTTCCATTTAGAAAATTTATTCTGAATCCTTAAGCATCCTGATTATTTTCTAGGCTTAGAGAGCATCATCTGGATATGTAAAGCCCAAAACATAAATAGAAATGTTCCTTCATTTGTTTTTCAGTTTTCAGCAATTAATCATAAGACAATCTTTCCTCCAAAAGTCTTTCCTTCCAATGCATCGTTAGCTAAATAAATAATGGTTTAGATCAAGGTTAACAAGCAAATTTGATATAGCTGTACGATTACGAAAATTTTGTCAAAGTTTTACAAGATGAATCATTGTCTAAACTCTTTCTTCAGAGACTGGGAAATACTTTTTCAAGATGGATAAAGTACAGCAGACAGCTGAGAGCTGGAGTTAAACCATATGTATTGGAGACTAACAAGACACTTCTAGAATGGGGACTCCTCAGTATTTTTAGTAGTATAAGCAAAGTAATCACACAGTAAACTATCACTTTTTCACAGAGTTAAAAGACATTGGAAGTGAGAGTGTTAGGGGTAGTCAATAAAACAGTGAGAATAACCATGATCTATCAGAAAGTTATGAGTATTTTTTTTTGTTCTTTAGATGTACTATAATAAATACATGTAATGTACAAGAACCCTCTCTATAGCAACAATTAGAAAATATTTACCCATCATAGCAACAACTGGTAAACTGTTATAAGAGGGTTATGTGAACAATTTAGAAGGAATTTGTAAGAGTTAGTAACACCCAGTAGATTTAATAGCCCATTCAGAATTTGCCCATAGAAATTCCAGCTTGTTCACTGATATTTAACTCCATCTGGTGACCGTGAAGAAATTATTTTTCCATTTGCAGTTAGGTTGTCTGGTATGGAGATAATGATGCTGATGCAGTACTCTTTGTTATTATATTGGATCTGTGTGAGATGGAGTTAATTTTCCCCATAGCAGCCCTCATAGTGCTGTGCTTTCTATTCGTAGCTGGAAAAGTGTTGAAAACATAACAGTGTTTTGGCTACTGCTGAGCAGTGCTCAGACAGCCTCAAGGCTGTCTCTCCAACATTGCCCACACCTTCACCCTCAAAGGCCAGTATGCTAGAGGGTGGGCAAGAATATGGTAGGGGACGTTTTGTTTTCCTTGGCTTCCACACACAGCCTTTGCTTTTTCTTTATTAAACTGCCTTTGTTTTGTCCCACAAGTTTTTTTTTTCTTTTTCCACCTAATTTTCTCCTCCCCTGTCCTGCTGAGGAGGGGAGTGATAGAGTGGCATGGCGAGCATCTGATGTTCAGTCAAGGCCAGCCCATCACAGTTATTAAGCTAGAAAAAAATATAATATATATATTACTTTGCATATTGCAGAAAATGGATTAAGGTATGTTTTGTAGTTCAGGACTTTAACTATACTGAAGTTAATACATTTATATTGTCAAAATAAAAATCATGGCAATGTTTTTTCTGTTTCTGATTTCTTTTTAAGCAATAACAATAAAATTATGTGGTTATGCATGTCAGCTGAGCTTTAGGTAGATTATCCAAGTTCTATTTAATTTCAGAAACTTTGTGTCTAAGATGTCAACGTGGAAACTTACTGCAAAAAGGATTTTTGACACTGAAGAAACAGAAATCTGTTGTATTGCCTTTCAGTAAGGGAGAAACTTTTCTAGATTTTTGTTTGTTTGTTTGTTTTGTTTTAATGTATAACTTCCTTACACTTTAGGAACACCTGAAAAAGTGGCAAGGGAAATTAAAACTGACAAGATAGCCTCTGGCTCAGAAGCTAGGAGCACTGTGCCTGTTTTAATGTCCATAATTTTAAAATTCAAAGGAAAAAAATGTGAAAAGATGTTTCCCTTTTACACAACTGTGAAGTGTTTGAATGAGTGTATGAATATGCTGTAGCACAGTGTCCAAAAACTGAGTAATGGCACCACCTGGACACTCAAGGCTGACTCATGTATATGGCATTTCTTGCTTCTATTGGAAGGAACTCATCTCTCTTAAGTACAGAAAGTACTGTTTCTAACTCAGGAAGGGAATGACATTGCCTTGACCTATTATCCAGCTGCCCAGAGAGTAGTTCACACACAGGTCTAAGACTGTTCTCCCAATCAAAAGGAAGCTTTGCATGAATTGCTCATTCATCATTCCAACATCATTAAATCAAGCTCTTCCTCTGTGTTGTTGCTTTATTACTCCTCAGTACTAGCAAGGAAGCCAAGTTTAACTAAGGCTAAGACAAACAAGATAACTTTGTACTCCAACCTGTTGTTCAGTTAGCTTTCAATACTGATCTGTCTTGTGGTAAGATCCTGAGTGAAGGGAAGATGAATAGGCTATGTGTTATATTTTATGTATGTCTCAGACTGAAAAGGAATCTGTACTATCTTTTTGCCTCCTGCTCTGTATTTTTCTCATGTGCAAGAACTCAGGATATAATCAATATACATACTAAAAAAAAAGTACAGAAAGAAGAGATGCTCAAAACACCCCACAGGAAAATAAGAATGCTCTTCTATATTGTATGTAGAAAAGTGATCAACAGGACCGCTACATGTACAGCAGCAGGTCTCAACATTCACACCAAAGAGATTACTCGATCTTGTCATTTTTTCCCCAAGTGTAAGCAAGACTTAATTAATGAAAAAGAAGTTTTGTGAGCTGAACTGAAGATCTCATGAGTAGTGTAATAAAAGTGCAGTAAGATATTCATATGCTATATTT
This sequence comes from Chlamydotis macqueenii, assembly GCF_036417535.1. Taxonomy (NCBI): domain Eukaryota; kingdom Metazoa; phylum Chordata; class Aves; order Otidiformes; family Otididae; genus Chlamydotis; species Chlamydotis macqueenii. The sequence goes on from NC_141560.1 coordinate 32,135,401, forward strand.
TCAAACATTTGGATATTTGAATGGCTTATACATTAATTTAAAAATTAAGTGTAATGCTTTTTTTTTTTAAAAAAAAAAACCAATTGTTAGTATTTGCTGGTCTGTCTGGTTCATAAACATCCCATGAGTCTAGTTGTTTATGTGGTTTTGTTTTCCACTCCTGGTTAATGTCAAGACTCACAGTGTCAAATAAGAAAAAAAAATAATTTCCAAGATATAAAAAGTTCCTTCAGACACTGAACAAAAAGTTGAATCAGTTTTCTTTGTAAATTATTACTTACTTTATTCTCTTCTTTAAATAATTTCTCAACTGCAGTGTCAATATACAATATATCATATATTTCCTCTAAACTGACCTAATTCAGTTTTCTATTTTGACATAATAAAAAGTACAGATGTAAATTAACTTACTTTATTCATCACCTAGATTAGCATTGGAGGTTGGAGATTTCATCTGTAGCAGCATGGCAGATCTGAGCTTATTTCTGCTGGGACCAACAAAATAATTTTCTGTGATTTTAATAATGCAAATCTAGATGCTGTCAAAATCACTCTACAACTTGACAAAAAAAAAAAATCCCCATAGAAAACTTTTATGTATGCTTATAAAACTTATATGTATAATATTAAAGCTCTACAATCTCTTATCTGTATACTAACAGTCTTCTAAATTAATCTCTGGCCTGTTCTCATAGCAAAACATTGGGTTTTTTATAGTATTTGCCCCAAATATTGTTGCTTTTTGTGTTCTTTCTATTTAAGTATATAAATCAAACTATCTTCAGTCTTAACATGTTCTTAGACAATTACAAGGTAGGAATGAAAGATATTTTTCCTGATATAGACAGATGTTTTTCAACAGATATTGTAACAGAAGAAGATTATTCCCTTTACAAACTTTTGATTAGCTGTGACTCATATGAACAGGTTTTTAATGGTTCCTAGATTAGGCTGGGAATAAATTGTTCTGAAAGTCTAATTGGCTGGAATAGATTGGAGCATAAGTGATCTACTAGAATTATCTTAGTTTTTCCCCAAAGAAGCCATTTTATGTCAATGAAAGCTCTTTATACATTCATGACACTTCCACATTTGTGGTACTACTGTTCTGAGACAAAATGGTTGTAGCTGAAGATCTGAATACTGTAGTTTTTCGTTTCAAAACAAAGCAAGCTGCATGAAATAACTCCCATCTAATGTCTTAAGTTAGAAAAGCTAGAGGTCCCTTATTACCTTAAAGTCCATGAAATTAACAAAACTCTGAGTTTTCCAATCTCTTTTTCTTGTTCCTTTTTTCTCGAAAAAAACATGAATTTCTCTTTCTAACTTATCCTGTTCAATTTTCATGGTCTAGGTTTTTTTTTTACATCATCCTACTTCCTTACACCTCCATTCAATTTCTTGCCAAAATATTCTCTAAGATTTGTCCTCTTTCCCTACAAATACATGACCTTAACATGTCCCTCCATTTTTTTTTATTTCTAATAATTCCATAAAATTTTTTTTTGTAGCTGATTCACCTATTTTACTCTCTCTAAAAAATGTAATATTTTGTATCCTTGCATTGATCCTCTGACTCCTACAACTTTCAAATCTACATTCAGTTAATTTTCCAAACTTGATACTCCAACATTATTGGTTTTTGTCTGCCAAAATTATCTTATGTTTCCTCCTTTGTGCTGGTCAACTATAATTTCAGCCATAAGAAATTCCAAAATTAGTTGAACCTTTTATGGTAGCATTAAATTCTTTGGCTCTTCACAGTATTTTGTTTCCTTATCTTCTGTTGAAAATCCCAAAACTTACAAAACCTCTGTTTCAAACTTATTCTCCTCTTTCATCTCAGCTTCTTTGCTCTCATCTAGATCATCATCTAGTTGAAATTGTCTTTGGAGATTTGTGCATAACCCATTACTTCATCCATTCTCCGCTAGTTAATCCTCTAATTAGTCTTCCTTCACATCTATTCTGTTCAATTTATTACATCTGTCATCCAGGCAACTCTGTCTCCAGCAATTTTTCTGCAAGCCATGCTTTAACTTAGCTTTAACTTTAACATCCTTTAACTTAGCTTTCAAGTCCTTACTTCTCTCAGGTGTATGCAGGGAGAAAGAAGTATTTTTTGTTGTATTGAATAGCAGGAAAAAGAGTCAGACTCAGAGAAAGAAAGTATTCTTCTTCTAATTCCCACTCCTTCCCTCCTTGATTATTGATGAACTTGGAGTGCTACCATAGACAGTACTGAGCAAGACAGGAGGGAAGCCATAGTTCAAAGTAACATCTTCAAGGGCTTATTAGGAGGATGCAAGATCTCTTCTTCTGCAAACTCAGACTTCAACCAGACCTTGGGATTATGGGGCTTCCATGACTCACAGAAGAATCAGAGATCTGGTTTATGGAAGACTGTATTTTGCAGAATTGAGAGGCTTAAAAAGTGGGCTGCTTCACGGTGTTTTTTGTTGAGATCCTGCAGGTACTCCAAATTAAGCCTTTTTCTCCCAGAAGGAAGGTACATTTAACTTAGGGGAAAAAAAAAAAAAAGACAAAGAAACCCCAAACCCCATTAAATGGTATATTACTCTTTTATCCATTTCAAACTTTGAAGTTGAGCTTCCAGATTTCTATCTTTCTGTGTGTACATATATGTATACTTTTTTTTCCCCCAGTTTTTCATGGGGAAACAAATTTCTACATCTTTATTTCTAGATATAATTTTGCTGAGAATGCTAACCCAGACTGACCTTATCTGAGAAAGAAAGCTTTTGGATGTTCCTGTGAGGTCCATATAATAATGAACAGATATTTAGGCAAGTAGTACAGACTATGCTATTTTGACTGTGTTGCCTCTGGTTACAGTAATTGCAGTCAGCTGAAGTATGTCAGCTTATGCCCAACACGCATTCTCAGTGAGAAGGTAGCATTTTTTAAAATGGGAAAGCATTTTAGTAAAAGGAAAGTCTTCTCAAAGCTTTCAACTGGCAACAGTGCACCATCATAACAGCTCAGTGTGTGTCGAGTTGATCACTTCACTGACAGCTAGGCTACATGTCAAAAATACTTCTCATCTACTAGTAGAAGTTATTTCCTTCCACTTTTATTCTCTAACACTTGCATTCTTAATCCTTTTAAAATGGAAGCTAATTATTTGCAATCAGAAGCTGTAGAAACATGCTACAATTATTTATTTGCAGGGAAACAGTCCATGTTTTAAATACTGTGCGTGAAAAAATATTATACGCATAGATGAATGCAACCTGTTCATTGGTTATATCCCGGCTTCAGCTGAGATGGAGTTAATTTTCCTCCCAGTAGCTGCTGTGTTTTGGATTTAGTACAGGATTTTGTATGTCAGGTCTGTTGATACTACACTGATGTTATTAGTTCTTGTTAAAGAGACCAAGGACTTTTTTCAGCTTCTCAGGTTTCACTAATGCGCAGGTGTAAGAACCTGGAAGGGGTATAGCCAGAACAGTTGACCCAAACTGGCCAAGGAGAGTATTCCATGCCAGACATCATGCTCAATATACAAATGGGGGCTGGCCATTGGGTAGTTCTCTCTCTCTCTCACTGCTTGGGGTTGTTCTGGGATCACTTTCAGTTTAGTTCCATGATTGCTGATTGGGACCAGCTGTGTCAGTGGTCTGGTTGTTAAGTGGTGAGAGATTGTGCGTAATTCATTTTGTATATTTTATTATCCCAATATTTTATTATTATCATAATTATATATATATATATATATAATTGTTTCCTTTGCTATCCTAGTAAACTGTCTTTATCTCAAACTATGAGTTTTCCTTTCCTTCTGATTCTCTTCCCTTTCCTGCTGGGGAGGGGTAAGGAGAGTGAGCAGCTGCATAGTACTTGATTGCTGACTGGAATTAAACCATGACAGGTTAACAGAGCCACAAGTCTGCAGAAAGAATTGACTATCCACCTGACGCCCCAGCTACTGGAGTTCACATATGAATCCTGGGGTTCTCTGACAGATGTGTAAAAACTAATAGAGTTTTTGGAGAGACAACTCCCTGCTAAAATTGCTCCACAGCAGAGGAGGCTTGTGTGAATTCTTAATTGCAGTACTGCAACAATACTGTGCTTATGAATTATTAGTTTCAGACAGGGCTATAGGCAGGCAAGCATGCTGGCCATGAATCTTTCCCAGTCCACCTGTTCTGGCACAGTATTTGAGCAGGATAACATTGGCCTCTCAGACAAGTACATTTATCTACTTATGTTACAATAGACGTACATATTTGAGCCCACTAAGGAGTTTTACTTTTTCAACAGGCAGAGTTAGATTGGCACACTTTTGGAAATGCTTCATTCCACATGATGGTCTGAAAGCAATCTAGCTCACATCTACTGTCAGAAGCGTCCAAGTTGTGAGTGAACACCTGTGCTCAGCTTTTTCTTCTATAAAAGTAAGGAAAAAAAGTCTCAGCTTACGTTACTTGTCATAATGCTGAGTTGCTCAAAGCAATTCAGGATCAACCAGTTAGACCACTAAACACTGCCATAGCCAGTTCTGTTAAACATGCCCTACTGCAAGCAACAGGCACTAAACATCATTATACCCTGACTGACTGTTTAAGTAAAATATGCAGCATAGAGTCACATTATAAAGACAAATTATTTCATATAAAAGAAATTTTAATCATGAGAATATAATCTGGCCTATGAATGTGTTAATTTTTTCATACAGGTAATATAAGGCAATTGTAAAATAAAATTTTGCATTTGGTAGCGTAAGCAATTATTTGTATTTCAAAATGAAGAAATGTGAAAGCAATAGAGATAAGAAGCAACATGTTCTAAACAGAAGATACAGAAACTTAGATTTATGCAGAGTTCTACTACTGACATACCCCATGACTTTATACAAGGGGTTTCACTCAAGTGTCTAGATGTAAAGTATAGTTAATGGTATTGTCCTTTCTCCTAAAAATTGAAAGAACTGTATGACAATGAAGTGTTATTACATGTGTGTGGTCTTTTAAGGTATATATAGTAAGAACTACATAAGCTCTACTCAGCTTTGATATCTTTGACATGTCAGTGAACAACTGAAGGAAGGTAATTGGAAATAAACGTTTAGAAGGAAATACAATTCCAGGCACAGCAAACAAAGAAGTAAGTTAGTATCTAAGTCTAAATTAAGCCTAATATATAAGCTTCTAGTTTTGATACATAGTATCTATTAAGGGGAAGTTATGATAAATAAGAATAACATACATATTGTCGTGGTTTTGCTAGTGAGGGGGGGCCTAAGGTGGTAGCTTCTGTAGGAAACTGCTAGAAGTCGCTCCCCTTTGTTCAGTGGACTCGGCCGGGCCTAGGGCGGACCTGCTGCTGGCCAAGGCCGAGCCGATTGGTAGCAGAATGTTCTGTGATAACGCCTCTGCGATAACGTATTTAAGAAAGGGAAAACAGAAAAAAAAAAAGAGAGAGAGAGGAGAGAAGATGTGAAGAAGCTGAGTGGGGGCAGAGGCGCAGAGGGGGAGGCGCAGGCCTCATGGGCCTTGCAGGCCTCACCCTCTGGCCTCTCGCCAAGCAGCCGACTGGGCCCGACTTAGTCCAGCCCGGCTGCAAGAAGTGGAGAGGAGATGAGAAGTGAATAAGATGTGAAAAAGATCCTGAGAGACATCTACCAGCCTGTTGTGAGGAACGGCTGCAGACGCCAAGGTCAGTGAAGAAGGAGGGGGAGGAGTAACGTGGCTTCTGGCCAAGATTCCCCTGCAGCCCATGGTGACGACCATGGTGGAGCAGGTTGTCCCCCTGCAGCCCATGGAGGTCCACGGAGGAGCAGAGATCCTCTTGGAGCCCGTGAAGGACCCCGTACTGGGGGAGGTGCATGCCTGAAGGCAGCTGTGGCCCGTGGAGGGCCCGCTGGGACAGCTGTTCTGAAGGGACTGCACCCGTGGAAGAGATGACCCACGCCGGAGCAGTTCCACGAAGGACTGTGGCGTAGGGGTGGGACCCCACAACAGAGCAGGGGAGGAATGCGAGGAGTTCTTCCCCCAACCATGAAGCAGTGGCATGAAACAACATGTGATGAACTGACCACAACCCCCATTCCCTCTTCCCCCCTGTGCCGCTCGGGAGGGGAAGGTAGTAGAGATAATGTTAAGCTTGGGAAGAGGGAGGGGTGGAGGGAGGTTATCTTGTTCTCTGTCTCATTATCCTGCTGTTTGTAGTAATAAATGAATAGTTTTCCCCAAGATGGTAACTTTAAGGATTTCTCTCTGTCCTTATCTCAAACCTCGAGCCGTTTTTCCTTATATTTTCTCTCCCTGTTCTCTCGGAGTGTGGGGGGAGTGAGAGAGAGACTGCGTAGTCTGGTCCGATCGGGGCTGAACTACAACACATATTCATTACAGAACTTTTTCATACTGTGACTAACATAGCCTTTAATCTGATGAGCAAAGGTACGCAATTATTTTCATTCTTATGCTTCATTATTCAATGAATATAGACATACGCAGACACACATTCACACACACTAATCTAGGCTTTCAAATAATTTCTTTTGGCCTTAAGAAAATACTCTTCTGTTCAATCTAATTTTTTTTGAAAGAACATTGATTAATATTGCCAGTGGAAAATCAAACAGGCTTAGCTGCTTGCAAAGAAAACACTATAACCAATATCTTTGTCAAGTTCTCTGCTGTTGCTTCAGCTGTCAAAGTCAGTGGTGCACTGCAGCATTGAAGGTAATTTCCATTTAGTGGTAAAAGCTGTTTTCCTCAATTTTTTGCCTTCTTTGTCTTTCGCCTTCTTTGTCTTTCTGCTTGCCCCCTATCCATCTAATACCACTCAGATGTCGTTGACACACTTACATTTACCACATCCCAGTGATTCCCATCCACCTACATGACATGCCTATAGCACAAACGCTGATGATGCATTGTATGTCCAGCACAGTTTGTCGCAGTCACATTCCTCAACAAAGTACTGCCTAGGGGCAGCTGCTGCTTCACAGCCACTCTCTTATGCAGCAATTATTCAGTTCTATTACATGTTGATGATGGGTTATTAAAAAGCACTCACACAGGACTTTTTTATTTACCAACAATCATGACTTTTTTTTTTCCCTCCTCCCATCCACAACTCTAATTGGAGATCAAAAAATAAAAACCATCTCACAGGTTCTTAACATACTTGGATTAATTAATGAATGTAAATATATCTGTATTAACCATAGTGTGTCTAAAACAGAAACTCAGAGAAAGTGAGAGAAAGAGAGAAAGAAATAAAATCATTCTATTCAAAAGTCATATTGTCTAAATAACATGTCCTTTGTCTTTTCAAATTAAATTAGAAATAGCAGAATGATAAAATGAGTGGATAAATCTCAGGTATTTAAGTCTTACATTGATGAGTTAGCCAGACACCAAAGAATCTGAAAAAAATTCCGATGGGCAAGATAAAACTAAGAAAACAAAAAAAAAGCACCTCAGTTATTTAGCTAGTACCACTCAGTATGTGGTAGAGTCACAAGGAACCTCAAATATCCCCTCTATGTTGCACAGACACAGCATTCAGAACTAGCTCTCTTGATTTGTTGCCATGTGAACTAGCATAAGTGTCAAATTTCAATTTCTTAGAGACTCCCGTGTCTTTAAAATAGAAGTAGAAAAAAGAGGAAGGAAAACGGTGCAGAACTATAAAATTATCTGATACTTGAAGTTGCCTATATCAGAGATATAACAGAAAGGGAGGACCATAACACAGTCTGAATCTTGGTTATACAGTAAAAAATAAAGTATTGAAGTGTGTTAAAAAGAGGAAAAAAACCCCCAAACTAGTGGAACCTGTAAGTGGTTCAGAATCGACAGCAGAATAACTTTCTTAAAACTGTTAGACCTGGCAAAAAGGATGTAAGACTTATATGTCTGTTAGAGTTCCAGATGTCTTGTTTAACAGAAAATCCACCAGATTTATTTTAATGTCTTAGTAACTATTCAATATATGATAAAACATGAAATTAATGTAAATAAATATTTGTTCTTGATTCAGGTAAATTAGTAAGACTTTAAAAGCACACTTCTTTTTTTTACAGCTCAGTGCAAGTTAGAGTTATCAACAGATAACTATCTTTTAAAATCAGTTAGCATTTAGTATTAGAATTGTAGATAGGTAAAGTTCTTCCAGACACAGCAAAAAGCCCTGCTTGTGCAACCTGTAACCCATTGACTTGATCTAATTATATGTATTAGACAAGAACTGTAGGTCTAAGTCCTTGCTTTAGGCCAAAAGCTCCCAGTCTTATATGTTGAGTAATACATGAGGTAAAATATATCATTTTGCGCAGGACTAATTCTTTCATGGTGGATTCTATGGCTCCTGAAAGTGAAAGGAGGAAAAATTATGCCACGTAGTCAATAGCCTTCTTGGAATGACAAAGTAAAATAAAAAAAACAACAGGACTCACAGAATTGTAGAATTGTGCAATGGTTTAGCTTGGAAGGGATCTTAAAGATCATCTAGTTCCAATTCTCCTGCCATGGGCAGGGACACCTTCCACTAGACTAGGTTGCTCAAACACCCATCTAACTTTGTCTCAAAGACTTCTGGGAATGGGGCATCCACAACTTCTCTGGGCAACCTGTAATAATAATAATAATAATAAATAATAATACCTATTATTATTATTATTGGAATACCGTTTGAATTAGTTGACATTTTCAGAAATCTATTTGAGTTAAAGCTATTTAGCTTAGTAAAAGTGCAAGTCAGTTCTTCTATGTAGGTCTCCTTGCACAATGTGTAAGAGGGTAGTGAAGTAAATTTGCGGATGAAGATTCCACAAACATGAAAAATGTCTAAAAGTTTGACACTGCAAAGGTAATCCCAAGGATCCTCTATAGAACTATTCTTGGGTCCCAAACCGATGAACCAAACAGGTCCTGAATTGAAGCTCACAGTTACCACTTCTTTTATGGATATTTACAGAAGGCATTCATAGAATACCTAAGCAGCTTTCAGGTAAACCATTTTGCCACCTGAAAGTCAGCAGCTACTTTGATTCTTCCTGTCTTTTTCGTAGCCTGATTACAAGATAGTCTAGCTGCTCTGCCAAGTGGAAGAAAGGAAAACCATTACTGAAATGTCACTCTGACCCAATCAAAGACTTTTCAAAGAATCAGGTCTTGAAGTAAACCCAAAGATTAAAGCAGTTTATTTTCTCCTCTTGAAAGAGCTGGAGCCCTAGCAGAGGTAATGAACTGCTTCTGCTACTGTGCATCAGTAACATCCAGTTGCTTTGAGCTAAATACTGTCAGTAGAAATGAATTGGCATAAAAGCTCTATCAGCCAATTCAATGTTCCTATCTTTTTTTTTTTTATACAACAGAGAGAGGGTAGCTGGACCACACAAAGTTATACAGTGTCACAGATGGAATATACGGGAGGGAGTTATTTGACATATTTATACAATTCACCATAGAAACATAAGGACAGAGCACTTTGCCAAAGGATTAGAACTTAATGGTTTTTATAGATTCAGCTGTAGATATATTTTTATCCCACTAGAAAAATATGGATGAAAATGTATTTAAATCTAAAATTAATTAAAGAATTTAAACAAGACAGATATCTGTTGTAGTGTTCTAGAAACTGTGAAGAACTAAAATCAGAACAGTCTAAGTTTAGAATTATATCACCAGATTTGTTCTTTTACTTTATACTAGAGAAAATTAACAAAGATTTTTCTTAGCTGTCTGTTGTTCACCTCCTCTAATTTACTGTTTTAAAATGCATGTAGTGAGATTAATCATAGTTTATAGCTATTTTTTTTAATTCATTCCTTAATTTTATTTTTTAGGTGAAGGTTGCTTAAAAATATGATTAAATATCAGTCTTAATAAACTTGTAGCTTGTTTGTTTCATAAGACCATTTTCAAACTGGAAAGAGTGCAAAAGATTCCTATTTATTTTGATTTGTATGGTAGAGTGCACATTACTTAATGACAAATACTCTTCAGTTCTTTCCAAAGTAAGCTGTGTATAGCAGCACTCTTTAATAAACCGTAGTCTTCAATTTTCTAAAATTTATATAGGAAAAAAACCCCACCAAGGAATATATGAGGAAATTAATTAAGTGTTGGTCCATAAAACTTATATGAAATTTAAAAAAACCCACATAAAATTACATGTGCTTTGGGTACTGTAATTGTGTAAAAAAAAAAAAAGATTGAGCTAGGTAATAACAAAATGCTAATTTCTGATGTACTTCCTTTAGTTCAAGTTACTGTAAAGTATAAAAAAGTCTTTGGAATATATTTTGGGTGCTTTTGGATCGTAAGCAGATAACTCAGTAGTTAAATAATCAACAGACTCTTTAAAGACCTTGCACCTTCTGGACGATTTCTCAGTCCATGGAGTGCCATTCAAGATCCACAGTGTCACCGGCTTCAGCAACTCCTTGCCCAGTGTCATCACACTGTAGTTCATAGAGATTTGTATGCTGCAGGGAGACATGTAGTGCTGAGCCAACAGGCTTTGCAGAACCTGACAGTTCCTTTGATGGGGGCATAACAGGGAAAAACTACAGCCAGACTCTTCAGGTGGATAAGGAGTGAAAATGAACAGGCTTTGCACAAACAATTATGCACATTTCACTTAACTCTAAACCCTCATCTCAGGCAATATGACCCTGTTCACAGAAACAAAGGAGATTGAATGAATGAATAGAGGAATTTGAATAAGTGAACTTTGTGTCATTGGGGCTATGCAATAAAAAGTTTTCATGTTACAAACATCTGCCCGTCTATCTGAAATATTGCTTTCTGCTGCCGGAAGGAAAAGTTATAATCTCCCAAGAACTTTCATTAATCTAGTTTAGCATTATATATGGTATTTCAAGCTATTCCTTGCAAGAAAATCATTGGAATTGTGACAAAACACTTGTTTAAGAAAAATGTAATCATACTGCACTGCAGTGGAGGAATTATGTACTTGATAAAACTTGACATGAAAGCTTTTTGAAGCAGAACTAGCAAAATACAGATTTTTTAAAAGAAGAAAAAAAAGCAGCTTATTCACACTGTAATTTATACCATCAACACTTCCATGTCTAATAGAATGTAAACTGAAATATATAGAATAGCAATGCAGAAAGTTCTGTATATAGCTCCGCTGGGTAAAATATTTCCTTAAAACATAAATACATATCTTTAGCTTTATCTCATGCTAGATTAACAGTGAATATCAATCTTCAGGGTAGTAAAAATCAAATGCAGCCCATCCTCAGGACCCCAGTCAGCTGTCTTGCTGGCAGTAACTACAACTTACGGCAATAAGAACTTATTTTTCAAGTTCTGTACGCAACAACAAAGTTCTTTATATTTATTGCTTCTAATATATTAGAAAACTACTGAGGAGCATAGAATCTGCATGCAATGCAATATATCTAAATTTTATTCCTTGTACTCTGCAGTTCAGCTTTCTTAAAAATGTATTTTTTGTGTGTGTTTGCGTAAACGTCAGCATTTTGGAAAGGAGGAAGACTGTGAGATCAAAATCCCAGTTAATACCATATAATACAGTTTGTTGGCTTGGACTTAAAACACAGGTTTAAATAACTGGCCACATGTCAAAGCAGAAAAATTAGAGATTTAGGGAATGTGTTTTTATCAGGATACTGAGGAAAAAGAGAGAGAAATATATTTCCTTCTACCTAGAATATAGTTTGGGGAACAGCTCATCTGGAATGAAGGCTGTAAGCCTTTCTGAGTGAAAAGCAAGAAAATTATTTGTATGCCCTGAGGATAACACTTAATAGACAGAAGATGCTTAAGGCAGCTGAAGTACAGCTTTGTGTAAAGTTGCAAATAATTCGAGTAGCCTGTTAAAGACAGTCAAGAAAGAAATTGGGAAGAAATTTACAGCTCATCACAAGGAAATTGAATATATGAAACTCGAGAAAAAGATTGAGCAGAACTATCACTACAAGGCTCAGCAGTGTGCTCTTGCAGATACTCTGCATTCAGCACCTGTGGTGCAACAAATTCAGATGGGAAGTACTAACTGATGTGCAAAAGCAAGTGCAGTAACATTTGAGCAAGGGAATTAGAAGGGCAGTGAAAGGCAGCTCAAGTAGGGTTGATGACAGGAAAAAAAAAAAACAACAAAACCACAAATACAAACTCTTGAGTAAGATCATTTGATTTGTCTAAAACACTGTCTTTAAAAGGAAGTATTTCAGGAAAAAAAACAAACAAGAGCACTTAGTGAGATTCTTTTCAGCTGTTAGCAAGATATGTAGAGCTAGAGCCATTGACTTGCAATTGGAATAGATACCTGGTGTGCCCAGCAGTCCGTGTTTAGTGCCACCTGTACTCTTACCTCTACCCTGCACGCTCCCTTTAGAAAAGAACTAGCACAAGTGAGTAGGACACATCTTCTCAGCTTTGATAGCCCTGAATGTAAACAGAACATTTACAAAAAATGATGAAGGAGTTATAGTGGTAGCCAATCTAGGCTGAGAACCAATCAAGGCCGTATCACAGTCCTTCAGAACCTTGACCAGTGGAACTGATGTACAGTGAGTAGCGGGGACGGGAAGCTGGCATTTGAGAAACCCAGGACAAGATATCTCTTATCAGGCTATTGTGAGAACATCTACGACTTTCTTAGACTGGATAGTGGTGTAAGCAGCATTAAATGAAAATCTTCTTGTAAGAAAGAATAGGTCTGCCTCCCAGTTGGTCTGGAAAGTACTGACAACATTGTTGAACTACCAAACTCAGTTATTTTGCTTAGACTGGAAGCCTAAACAGGGACTCGGCGGTGTTTAAGAATATAGAAGCAACAGCAATTTTTAAATTGATACAATTGTCTAATTGAGACATTTTAAAATTTGTGACTGAACCACTAATTAACTCCCCTCATGCTGGTCTGACTACCTTAGGGAGACATCAAAGTTCTTTGAATGGACTCCGTAAGAAACTTTTACACCATCAATTGATCCACCTAACTGCTGATAGCTGTTGAAAACGTAGGCCACCCTCTGATCGCCTTTGTGGTGAGACAAAGTCAGCTTCTTTGCAAAAGCTGGGGTCTATCACACTCTGCATTATTCTCTGAGTTTCATGGAGACATCATCTTTGTCAATCTCCTCTGAGCTTTCTTTTGTTTTAGGGGTTTATTTGTCAGTCACACACTGGAGCAAATCATAAGATACACTATTAGTCCTACAAGTGATAGTGAATAAAGCAGTATTATTGGTGTATCTCAGTCATCAATGAGACATCATTTTCTGAATCTAGTCATTAGCAGGGAGCAGATATTTCTAGATGTGCGAACTCTGATGGTCAGTTCCTGTGCCATCTGTTGTCATCACAAACTGGTGTTGTTTTTGTAGATCCTGACAGTGATGCCTACCGAATGTGCTTCACACAGATGGATAAACAAGTCTGTAATTACTGAAGTCAAATATGTATGTATTAAGACATCAGATATAAATGCAAATGTTGCTGTTAATGAGGAACACAGATTCAACATTAAATAACCCCACTTTTTTTGCATTTAAATTCATGAATATAGTAGAGTCACAATAAAGTGAAGCCTTACAACAAAATTTGTATACAATGAATTTGTATAGCCCTGGAGTTAGCTCCTGACTTCCTTCATATAGTACTTTAGTACTCACATTTAATGTCTTGAATTGACAGTTGCAAAAGAAATATTGAATGTTATATAACCTACTTAAATATAGTTAAGTAAAATGCAATTCACAGCCACTAAGAAACTATTTTTGATTGTCTACAATAGCTAATATGATTTCCAATACAATACTCAGCATTTTAGTAGTTCTTCAAAAGTTGCAAGTCCTACTAGCTAGCATTCTTAATAAGATTTAATTGCTAGTACAACAGGGAGTATTCAAGGTCAGGCCATCTAATGCCCAGCAGATTTACCTCCTTAAAGTACAGGTGTGGAAGTTAACTATTCCACTTAGAAGACTGAGTCTTTCACAGTATTTCATACTCTTGGCACGGGAACTGCAAAGGTAGCTTACCTTTAAAAGGTAGAGGCAATAGCTTAACAAGGAATGTTTGGTGATGTTACTGAATAATTTCCGCAACCACAATTTCTGAGACATAGAATTTCTAGGATGTTGTAACTAAGGATTATAGTTAAGCTTTAACCAGTGAAATAACTTAAGTAGCAGTTCTGCTTGAGCAAAGGTGAAGCATCTCTGTTCTGTTGGTTAGTAGAAAGGAGTTTCAAGAAAGCTTTGAGGTTTCCTTTAGTCATTGGAATTGCCAGAAAACCTGAGATTATATATAGGATTCTGACAATTCTGATCCTTTTTAAATAGCCTTGATAGAGGAGTAGAAAGGCACACGAGCCAGATCTACAGCCACTCTCCCCTTGAAGTCTTCTTAGTACATCACAAGACAGAACAGAACTGCCAGAACAGAAGGTTTATCAGGCAGATGAAGCCATTTCTCAGCTTGCTGACTGGGAAGTCTTGAATTGGTGCAAAACACAAAACTAAGTTATAAAAACTAGAAAAAAAATTGTTTTATTCATTGTACCTTGGTAATAAGGCACAACATAAAGAATACAGGAGTACCTTCAGAATATGCTCTGTCTGTTAAGAATTATGGAGATCTTGAGAGCCTGAGAGTTAAGGTATTCAGTACACCCTTCTTTACAAAAGGCAGTTTGTAGCCTTAGGCGACTGATTACCAAATTTATAAACTGAGTAATCAAGTATTAATACATTCAGGTATTTACGTCCATCTTTTGATTAAGTCCTTGATGGAAAAAATACAGATTGCCAGTCTCTAAAAGTAGATTCCTGTGGTGGAATCCAGTCTTCACATAAGATTAGAAGATCTCAATATAATCTAAATGGTTTTAAAAATCTACCAGATGGACTTGACTAGTAAGAAATGGTTCATTTCCACTCCCAAACTTGCGTATCTCAGAAAGGAATATTTCTATATTCTTTTTTTTCTAAATGCAATACCTTCTCTCATTCAGGATGCCAAGATTCATAGATCTATGAGTCTAGAAATGCGGGTAGTAGGAAAAGCATTGTACTTGCTTCTCCAAGGAAAATTAATCTGTTTAGGAAAGACTGCAGTCAAACTTGCAGTGCATACTTCTCTCACACATTCAGTAGAGTTTCTGTTCCTAAGAGAGTCTGTGAAGAACCAGATTCTGTGTCTCTGCACCTGCCAAGCCCTGCATTGTGAAGCATGGGAAACGCCCTAACTTTGTAGAGCTTTGGATATTTTGATTCAAATCTATGATATTATTTCAAGCAGAATGAGTTACATTGTCAGAATAGATTATATGCATTAATTTCTCTTGTTGTGCTGACTTCCACATTGATATGTTTTATTCTAATGTAAGGATATTTTTAACACGGTAACAAGGATGGGGAAAAATAACTGAAGTAGTATTGTTATGATAGTATAACTTTGATGCATGATCAAAGATTATATAATTATTTTTAAAAATAGTGTTTGGGTCAGGAGATACACTTTTAAAATATTTTCTAATATATTCCTTTTTCTTCATATTTTATATCAGTTTTCTCAAATCTATGCAGTTCTGCTTCATCTTGCTTTTATAGTCTTTTCTTCCAACTATGACTCCCTCTCAGAAAGCTACTTGGGACTCAGTGCCTTGCAGTTCTCAATGCCTTGGTAAATAAGGCAAGTGCTCTAGCATCTGGTACCTGGTATGTTTCTGAGTGATGCAGTCCAGGCTTCTCTAAGAGAATATTCACTTTCATGATTGCTTTAGTGTCAGCTTCTACGGCTGTGACCTCGTCATCTGCAGTTAGATACACTGAAATTTTTTCTCATCAAACCAATTTTTGGTCTTTTTATTACATCTATATTATTATTCAGCTTCATATTCTCATACATCAAAACCCCAAAATTTACTCTAAACAAATGTCTGTCACTCTACGCTGTGAAATTCTGTATATCAGAAATTATGGTTTTGCTGACTCTCAAGACAAGAATCATGTTAATTCTTATAGTTTAATTACTCTCTGCACAGAAAGAGGTTTTCCATGCTTTCTTAAGTTATGCATCCTTGCCTCATACCTCGGTTAGAAACTCATCTGTTAGATAAAAGATTAGTCCATTTTTTTCTTTTACTCAGATGTCAGTCACAAAAATATTGGATGAGTTTGACTGAAACTGACTTCAAGGGTCAGATTCTGTTTTACGAATATTAAATTAAAGTACTTTAGCAAATAATAGCAGCAACACCCTACATTTAGTTTAACCTGTTTATGATATAAAATTAATGATTTTATGTGTCAGATGTAATAACAGAACTAACACAAAATGATAATTTTGGGAACTAACTCTGTAACTAGTCATAAATGGAAATCAGCTCCAGACCTATCAGATATAGTACTGAGAAACACCATATTGTATTTTGTTATTTAGAGCTATCTCGGTATTTACATTATGGTTCAAATTAACCCTAAACAGCCAGTTTAACCTAGCTCAACATCAAAGTATTAATTTGCTTTTCCAAAGGACAATTATTATTGAGTAGTTTAAAATAATAACGTAACTTTACAAGAGTGAACTCCATATGACCTTACTGTAGACATATGGTCACAGTAATAAAAAAATTAAATATTAAAAAGAAAGTATTTTTAACATGCAGCTGTTTCTCTTCAATCTTTTCCATTCAGTAATTCTGCCCCCCTCAATTTGCAGTATGTTAAATCTCATTAATAAACCGTAAGTATAATGTTAACTTGGCATCCTTATCTCCTGCAGAAAGCTTGAAAATTAAAAAAAAAAATACTACAGACAAAAGCAAAAGCTTTTCAGCTGGCAAAATATGAAAATATGCCAAGTTCTGTGGCAAGGTCCCAATAGACAGATTTTTTGTGAATGTTTCTGATATGTTACTCTGCCTAAAAACTGTAACTAAATAACTGTTGGAATTCATCTTTGATTATATTCCTGAATATGATGTTTTAAACAAGGGTATGACTTTCACATATATTTCCTTTCAGCTAATATTTTATTTCTAACTGTTGCAAGGAACTATTGGAACTGCACATCACAGCTAGAAATATGTAAAAAAGTAAGTTAAGTGTCATAGAGTGTAAATAAGTTGCCTGCCTAGAAAGGAGACTAAGATGTTATTAATAGTCTATCTCTTCAATAAATTATATGTACATAAGTTACAAGAACTCTGTTAAGGGTATCAAAAATATTTGTAATTGTATCTTTAACTCTAAAGTTGCAATAACAGTCTATTGCATAACAGAATTTGTACAGCTGTAGCTTCAATTGCAAGAATAAAGATGTTGATTGGCCTTTAAAACAATACCCTCAATCACTATAGCCCTTGTACAGAAATTTCTTTTCATGACTTATCAAGCTGTTTATGATATATAATTCCTCATCTGGATATCTGAGCTACAGTTTCACTGTTCCTCAAAAATATAAAGAATATAAAGCACACTGATATTGTAAATTTTTCAGAAAGTACAATGCTGAGAGCTGCAGATAGAAAAAAATGGACAGCTCTGTTATTACTAAGGTTATATGTTAAGATAGCACCTCATATGAACTGAAAAAGACCTAGGATGGGATTTAAGCTCAGGGAGTAGGTTTCCTTTAAAATCTGTCAAGAGAAATAGAAATTTATGGAATATAGTTCATCCTGCCCTGAAGTATGCAACTAAAGTACTTTCGAAAGTGTTTCTCTCTCTCTGTTGACTATAAATGGGAACTTTGTAGACTAATTTATATGCAGACAACTATTAGAATTCTAAAGTTAGGTGAAATTAATTCCAGACCTCCTATCCAGATACATTATAAAACATATGGAAAATAGAAATATTAAAGCCTATGTTTAACAATTCAACATACAGATGATGCACTCTATGCCTCCAGTAGTGAGTGATTCCTTTAAGGGTGGCTATGGGAAGTAGAGTTGTTAACCAGTAATTGATTTCTGGTTCATCCATATAATGAAAACAATCAGACCAACTATATATATATACATATATATACACATACATATTTAAGTTTCCTCTTCCGCAGTGTGTTGGAGCCATACACAGTGAGTTACTGTCGTAGTTCATCCCGGATCGGACCAGACTATGCAGTCTCTCTCTCACTCCCCCCACCTTCCGAGAGAACAGGGAGAGAAAATATAAGGAAAAACGGCTTGAGGTTTGAGATAAGGACAGGGAGAAATCCTTAAAGTTACCGTCACGGGCAAAACAGACTCGACTTGGGGAAAACTATTCATTTATTACTACAAACAGCAGGATAATGAGACAGAGAACAAGATAACCTCCCTCCACCCCTCCCTCTTCCCAAGCTTAACATTATCTCTACTACCTTCCCCTCCCGAGCGGCACAGGGGGGAAGAGGGAATGGGGGTTGTGGTCAGTTCATCACATGTTGTTTCATGCCGCTGCTTCATGGTCGGGGGAAGAACTCCTCGCATTCCTCCCCTGCTCCGTTGTGGGGTCCCACCCCTACGCCACAGTCCTTCGTGGAACTGCTCCGGCGTGGGTCATCTCTTCCACGGGTGCAGTCCCTCTAGAACAGCTGTCCCAGCGGGCCCTCCACAGGCCACAGCTGCCTTCAGGCATCCACCTCCCCCGGTGTGGGGTCCTTCACAGGCTCCAAGAGGATCTCTGCTCCTCTGTGGACCTCCATGGGCTGCAAGGGGGACAACCTGCTCCACCATGGTCGTCACCACAGGCTGCAGGGGAATCTTGGCCAGGAGCCGCATTACTCCTCCCCCTCCTTCTTCACTGACCTTGACGTCTGCAGCCGTTCCTCACAACAGGCTGGTAGATGTCTCTCAGGATCTTTTTTTACATCTTATTCACTTCTCATCTCCTTTCCACTTCTTGCAGCCGGGCTGGACTAAGTCGGGCCCAATTGACTGCCTGGCGAGAGGCCAGAGGGTGAGACCTGCAAGGCCCATGAGGCCTGCGCCTCCCCCTCTGCGCCTCTGTCCCCGCTCAGCTTCTTCACATCTTCTCTTCTCTTTTTTTTTTCTTCTGTTTTCCCTTTCTTAAATACGTTACCGCAGAGGCGTTATCATGGAACATTCTGCTACCAATCGGCTCGGCCTTGGCCAGCAGCAGGTCCGCCCTAGGCCCGGCCAAGTCCACTGAACAAAGGGGAGCGACTTCTAGCAGTTTTCTACAGAAGCTACCACCTTAGGCCCCCCCTCACTAACAAAACCATGACAGTTACCCAGCAAAATATCCCGGAGGATTGTGTTGGTTTACTGGGGAGTGCTACGGTGGCAGCTTCTGCCAAAAGCTGCTAGAACTTTTCCCTTTGTCCAGTAGACTTGGCCTGGTCTAGGGAGGACCCCCCACTGGCCAGGGCCAAGGTAACGGAATGTTCCCTCATAGAACCTCTGTGATAACATACTTAAGAAGGGGAAAAATAATTTAAAAAAAAAGGAAGAAGAGAAGAAGCAGAAGTAGGGGGCAAAGAGAGGGAGATGCAGGCCCTGTGGGCCTTCTAGCCCTCACCCTCTGGCCTCCCACTGGGCAGCCGTCTGGGCTCGACTTGGCCCAGCCTAGCCACAAGCAGTGAAGAGAGGAGATGTGAAGAGAACATGAGAGACTTCTACCTGAGCCAATTGTGAAGAATTTCTGGTGAGAGGAAGGGCTGTGGATGCCAAGGTCAGTGAAGAAGGAGAGGGAGGTGTAATGCTGCTCCTGGCAGAGATTCCCCTGTAGCCTGTGGTGAAGATCATGGTGAAGCAGGCTGTCCCCCTGCAGCCCATGGAGGCCCACAGAGGAGCAGAGATCCACCTGCAGCCCATGGAGGACCCCATGCTGGGGCAGGTGGATGCCCAAAGGAGGCTGTGGCCCATAGAGGGCCTGCACTGGAGCAGCTGGTTCCTAAGGGACTGCACCCTGTGGAAAAATTACCCATGCCAGAGCAGTTCATGATGGACTGTAGCCTGTGGGAGGGATCCAGCACTGGAGCAGGGGAGGAATGTGAGGAGTTCTTCCCCCAACGAGGAAGAAGGAGCAGTGTAAAGCAACATGTGATGAACTGACCATAACTCCCATTCCCTATTTCCCACCCTATGCCGCTTGGGGGCAGGGGGAAGGAGCTAGAGATAATTGAAGCTAAGTTAAGCCTGGGAAGAGGGAGGAGTGGGGGGAAGATTTTTTTTTTGTTCTCTTTCTTATTATCATGCTTTGGTTTTACTAGTAATAATATATAAATAGTTTTTCCCAAGTCGAGCCTGTTTTGCCCGTAACAGTAATTTTAAGGATCTCTCCCTGTCCTTATCTCAAACCTGTCTCTCCCTATTCCCTCAGAGGGCGGGCATAGTGAGCAAGCTAGTGCATAGCTTGGTCCTGAGCGGGGCTGAACTATGACAAGGATGTACAATATAAATAGCTAGAAAGCAGTTAAATCTGATATGTATGTAGTTGATGTATGTATGTATGATATGACAGTTAAGAAGAGTCATCTAGAATATCAGTAAGATGAACTGAGTATCCAGAGGACCTCAGTGATACTGAGATAGGTTTAGGATCTAGAGCAGGAAGTGTGAGAACTAGGGTTTACATTTCAGCAGGAGAAGGAGGTTCAGGCTTCATACTTGGGCCAGTGGGGAGGGGGAGAGTTTGTTTGTTTTTTTTTTTCTGCTTATATTGTCTGTGAGGATAATCCAAAATCATCAAATCCCTGGCGGAATCCATCTCTCCACAGATGTTGCAGGAAGTCAAGAAAACTAACTTAAATGAAATTATGGTAGCTTTTTTTAATACCTCCTACCTGTCCTATAAAGCACTCTGTTAACCAGCATCTATACATGTTAAGTTATGTTTGTTAATATTTCCAGTTAAGACAAATAAAATTAAAGTGTAAGTCAGGACCTAGAAGAACTTTTCAGGAAGAGATTGTTCTTCAAATCTTTCTATATCATTTTCTGTCAGAAACATGATTTTAAGTGAATATCACAAATCCATCCTAGAAATAAATTGCTGGTTTTAATTAGAGTGATAAACTATAGAAAAATATACAACTAGGGTATAACATTCAAACCTTAAATCAGAAATGCATGTGCAGTTACTCAAACAGAATATGTGAGGCTGATGCAAGTTTTACTGGATGATGTTCTGTGATCTACATTATACGTGAGATAAGAGTAGACGATTGGCTCACTCTGCTCTGAAATCACTTGAATCAAAATCTTATCAGTTAACCTTTTAAGGGTAGTCAGAAAATATGCTGTTATTTTTTGCTTTTTTAGTACTCCAGATAAAGTTTATTAGTATTTACACTGTCTTTTTATTTTTAGAAGTACTCTGATTCCTTTGTGGACATGAATGCCTATAGAAAGCATTATAAAACACTTTATTAACTTAAATAGCAGGACAAGATGAGTCATTGTGGTTTATACATTTAATTTACACATAATAACATTATGGTTATATTATCATAACTGCATCTGTTGTACTAAAGTGTGTTCATTTATACAGACAAATGTATGTCATTTTGTGACAAATATATTCAAAAGAGTAAGCACTAAAAAGCACGATCTTAGATAACTTTTTGCTAAAATGGGGTTAATAAGCTTATTTTCAAAGTGCTGTGGAACTTGTATATCTATTTCTGGTTTTGTTCACAGCATATGGACAAATGGTGACCAGACTTCTGTTTCAGATCTAGGATCTAGGATTTCTTATTGGGAATGCTGGTGGACGAGAAGCTCAAAATGAGCAGGCAATGCGCCCTTGCAGCCCAGAAGGCCAACCGCATCCTGGGCTGCATCAAGAGGAGCATGGCCAGCAGGTTGCGGGAGGTGATTCTCCCCCTCTACTCTGCCCTGGTGAGACCCCACCTGGAGTACTGTGTCCAGTTCTGGAGCCCCCAGCATAAGAAGGACATGGACCAGTTGGAGAAGGTCCAGAGGAGGGACATAAAGATGATAAAAGGGCTGGAGCACCTTTCCTATAAGGACAGGCTGAGAGAGTTGGGGCTATTCAGCCTGGAGAAGAGGAGGCTCCAGGGAGACCTGATAGTGGTCTTCCAGTACCTCAAGGGGGCCTACAAGAAAGATGGGGAGAGGCTGTTTAGTAGGGCCTGTTGTGATAGGACGAGGGGTAATGGTTTTAAAATAGAGGGAGGTAGATTTAGATTAGATATTAGAAAAAAATTTTTTACAATGAGGGTTATAGAACACTGGAACAGGTTGCCTGGAGAGGTGGTAGAAGCCCCATCCCTGGAAACGTTCAAGGCCAGGCTGGATGAGACTCTGAGCAACCTGATCTAGTTGAGGATGTCCCTGCTCCTTGCAGGGGTGTTGGACTAGATGACCTTTGAAGGTCCCTTCCAACTCTAACCATTCTATGTTTCTATGATTCTATGATCACTGGCTTGTAGCAAACAAACTGCAACTGTAGTACTGTGTGAGATGTACACCAATAGTGAGGTGCAGACTCCCCGTGACATCATGTGGTATATGCATAATAACATGCATCCTATGTTCCTCAGGTTGAAATGGCATGCTACATACGATTTGCTACACAACCAGTTGATAAAATAAAATTACTTTTTTTTTCTCTCTTTCCCAGTTATCACCTCTCTGAGTTGCACATAGTTTATACAACATAGATAGAAAGTAAGTATACATTCAGAATCTTTCAGTTTCTTTATTCAGTAATCAATGAAGTGATGAAAAAGTACAAAAAAAAATCTTCAGATTTCTTATCTTTAATTTCTTTTTTTTTTCTCTTCAGACTATTATCTTCAGTATGCAAGCTGCTTAGTCTATTAATCTGTTACTTTACTGTTCCTTATTCTTAAAAATACGCCTGTTGCAGTTCAAAAGAAGAACATTTCTCAGGTGAAAAGCTATAATCACAGCATGAGATTGAGATTTTCTGTGTCAATTCAGAACATTAATAACTTTGATAATTTGTATATGGTTACCAAGGTGATTCATTGGAATCTGTTTTGCAGTCTTTGGAAATGGAGAAAGGAGCTAGGTATGTTCCTAAAACACAGAATGTCCACCTTGCTTGACCGCTGCAAAGAAGAATATACTGACTGTAAAAGTACTTCAGTATAAACTTGACATTGTTGCCATTTTTGTGACACTGAGATTTGCAAGTGTTTTTCTCTCTTATCATGTATTACCTGATTTATATTTCTACTCCAAACAATAGTAAAACTTAATGTCTAAGATGGGCAATGATGAAACCTGATCCTGCACAACTGCAAGTTGTTTAGCGTATTGAAGAAAATTCAATTTGGTATACTAGTAAAAACTATAAAAGAATCACATAGTTATTGCTGCCCTAAATCGAGTTGTTTTCCAAAGATTAAAGCAAGCTATAGTACAAATACAATTATAATGTCTTCGCACATGGTTCCAAAGTTTCCTTTTGTCTTATTTTCTTTTTATTTTCTCTCTTGGGATTACTTTTCAGCCTTTATAGCAATAAATCAATGCTAATCTCTGATTCCTCACTTTGTTATTATACAATGTTAGGTCACAATAGTTTAGATAAAGACCAGTAGACTACTCTACCAACATTAATGTTTGAAAGATCTCAAAACTTTGAACTATGGTTTGTGTTTTCAGCCAGGTGATGACTGTCTCTGAAAGCAATATCAACATGAAGAACCTAGACACCAAAAAATACATCAGTAGTTTTCAAATGTTTTCCTCTTGGGATTTTCAAATAGATTAGACAGCCAACCTCTAGCCTTTCCAACGGATGTTTAGATTATTTTGCTGTTGCAAAATCTGCTCTACGTCTATCAATATCTTTGAACTTCTAAATTTCATTAAAACTCAAACTTCTGTAATTTAGAAAATATTTTTCTATGGAGAGTGTTATTTTTACTCCAAAGATTTAAGAACCATTTCTTGTGCAGAGGACAGAAACAGTCCGATATGCCACTGATATATACTGAAAGTCCATTTTCATGTCTTTGACTGTAGATTCAAAACTTAAGGTCCAGTAAGGTCTTTGCTTTTTAAGACTAAGATTATTCATGGAAGGGAACAGGAAAAAGAAAAGTCTTAAATGAAAGCACACAGTCCATTTAAAGATTCTTTGATTTAAATATGAGTTTAAATGCACAGTTTCATAAACATTGCTTTTGCAGACTGTTTATGCATTATGGAAAGTGTAGCAATCCTGAAATTCTTACAGACAGTTTGCAAGCCCAATAAAATTGGGATGATAGACATGGACACTTTATTTAAAAGGGAGAAACATTAAGGAGAATATTACCGTAAGTTATTGTAACGTACCAGTTAGTATGGAATTTCTGTTGCTGGCTACTCAGTATTAGGCCAAAGACATCAGAAATGTCATAAGCACAGTTGACTTTAAGGCAGGAGAATGAGATAAGTGACCGTTTAAAGTCACCTTCATATCTATAATTCTACCTTAGCCTGACTAAAAATAAAATTCTCACATGGTTTGAGATAGCAATTTTTTAAAGGGGCATATTTTTAGGCACCATTGACTTCAGAATATTTCAGATCCTGTTTCATTTTACCCTCTCAGAAAATTTAACCTTGATGATGATCACACTGTCACTATTCAATAGTACCTGATAACTTGCTCTCACCTATTGAATAAATACAAGCAGCAGACAGACCATATACAGATTACATTTAGTTCAAGCAGATTAATATTTAACCTATTATCCCCATGGATGTTAGATACAGTTGTGTCAACAACTGTGTATACTTAGTGCTGCAAGAAATATTAGCTGGTTTGAATATTTGTTTGCTACATTTTCAGATGTCATGTAATAAATACATGTCTAAGCAAGCAATATTTTGGGACGTTGTTATATTGATTCTCCATGGACCACTGTTGGGTATGGATAACAGCCACCAGTCAGAAATGTGCAGCTTTTACTATCCGGGTGTTCACAGTTTTCTCTGTAAAATTTAACTGAGTATCAAGTTTGGCTGGTGCAGAACTTCTTCAGCTGCATCCTTTGAAGTATAGTGTGCTATAACTTTAAGGAAAAAATAGTAGAAATGTGGAATTTATGAGGAATTGTTTATGAATGTCACTTACCGTATACCTTAAGGTTTCCTTGAGTTTTGGTTTGTTTTTTTTTTTAAAGATCAAAGACAATATTTTCACTATAGAACATATCATGTTAATGACATGTTTAAGTTAAAGAGATCCTTACATAACAAGTTCTGGGATGGGCGTGGAATTAAATGCTGAATTTTAATGATGACTGTTTGTAGCAATTAGATAGTGATATTCTGCTAAAAATTGTCACACTTCATAAAAAAAGACAAAATTTTACGTTCTCCATGGAAATTCCATCTGGTAGCTCTCAGATCATAGAATTCCTCACAAATGTATGACCAAATGAAGTTATGTACTAATTAATGCATTGTACTGTAGCTGGACAGCAGAGGACAAGTTACAATATTAGAAGGATATCTGAACTGGCACTTCATTTCTAACCACCTTAAATGAATAGTGTAATAAGCTTTAATAATTTATTTTAATACATTTCTTGTGTGTCCTGACTTCGGCAAATTGTTTTAGATATTCATGAAAGGTCAGAGTCTAGTCCATAAAACAATGTGTTAAAAATAGTGTCCATTCAGCACCATGTTCATCTCTTGAGTAGAAGGGACATAGCACAGATAAGGAATGCATTTGTCAAAACTTTGTTTAAATTTAATTGTAGATACCAGCCAAGTAAATTTTTTATGTCAACATTTAAAGTACAATTCATATCACTAAATTACCTTGGCTGGCTGTGGGAGCAGGTGTCATTTGCCTAAATGAGTGTTTGTGTATAGATACAAGCTCACTAATAAAAAAGTTTTACCTTTATTTTGATGGTCTGTATAATTTTGCCAGTATTAGATCGTAATAGGTAATATAGTGAGACGACTGATCTACTCTCCTTCAGAAATTAGTTTTTACAATCTGAAATTTTGATTTGAATATGAGAACATTACATAATAACATAATTTTATGCACAATCACTTTAGAAAAGTTTTTTAAAGCCCTTAATGTTATTTAATACCGTTTGTAGAGATTCCCTCACAGTCTACCTTGCAGATCTCTAGTATGACTTCAACTGTTTATATTTTCTTCATTTAGTTATAGGTAACTAAACATATTGATATGCTTATGTTCAGAGGGTAACTTTCCACAACAGCAGTAAAAATATACCTTTAAAAAACTAGTGGCAGTTGCAGTCCTTACTGACAAATGAGACATTTCAAATAGACATTTTCTCTGTATCTAGATAACATTTCCACTGAGATAGCTTCACAGCTTTTTCCAGGAAATTTTCTTTGATAGTTTTTTTCAAAATTTAAGGACTATACTGCAATGAAAAAAAACCCCAAAGCTTGGGTTCACCTGCTAAACAGATCTAGTCTGTGAAATGTATCGTTTCTATACCCTGTCTCAAAAGCATAACATAAGAGTAATTCCTTTGGTTTGTAAAACCTAGGAATCAAAGACTTGCCACTGTCTGTGGGAAAAAGAAAAATGAATACCCTTCCTCTTAATTTACTTCTGCATCCAAAAAGCTATATATTCTATGAAAAAGAATATGTTTCTGTCTTTTGTTATAGTCTCTTTTTTTTTCCAGATAAATTGTACATCCAAATAATTTCACTTATAACCTCTGAGTATCATCTGCCTACTGTTGTCCAAACCACATGGCTGATAGAATAGTGGGAGAGATAAGAACCTCAATCTCATGGCATAAGTACAGAGATACAAAATCCAGCTACAGCTTGATTCAATGCGGAGTACTGCATTCTTTCGTTTAGTAAATTCTTGATTGTGACACTATTTTAGATTATTAGTTATTTTAATTAATAACAGTGTATATGAGGATTAGAATTAATAGCTTATCATAAAGATAAAAAAATATATGATGGCAAAATGTATATGTAGAATAGAAAATACAGATTTTTTTTTATTAGATACTATTTTTTATTCTCTTAGACCTTAGTCTGAAGCTTCCTTTGACTTTAATGGATTGAATCAGGCCCTTACTGTTCAAGTGTCATCTTTTATGGATATTCTTGAAGGCCTCTTATATCTTACATAGTGTCTTGCTTTGTGCAGCTCTTTCCCACATGTTCAGTTCTGAATGACAAATAATTATTTGTCTCATCTGTAAGATTTGTGGGTTTTATTTTATGGCCAATTTTTTAAACTATGATAATATACAGCTTTGGACACGTCAGTGTCTTTATCCCCCTTTTCTTGTGTCACTTATCTTAGATCATTCCAGAACTCAAGTTTTACCTGCACTAATGCTCATAGGAAATTTTTTAGGATTGCAGACTCAGATACTTTAGATGGAAAATTTTCTACACAAGTGGGAAGTTCTTTATAGTCTATGTGGCGTAGAAACTTAATTGTTAAGACAGGAGACAGACAGTATTCCCAAAGTCCTTCACTGGCACTTTGGCATAGAGGCAATTAAATGAGCCCGGACAGCTTGCCTCAATCATGAATACATACTTTTTTCTGTGACTGGAGGAAAAAACCTCAAAAAGTCATCACTCTGTCAGTAAATCCTAGATAAGTCTTGTATTTCTTTTCCTCTGTACAAGGACTTGTAGTCTGAGAAAGACCCAAAATGTTCTAAAATTCTCATGTTTACCTGATGCTTTGTTTTAAGTCTCTTTCACTTCCTGAAAAATTTAGATCTCAGTAGGATCACCAGTTCCGTCTAACTGTAGCAGTTATTTTTGTGTAGCAGTTATTTTTGTCAAGCAATCCTAGAGCAAAGCCACGTGATTAGTGTAAACAATCATAACTAATAAGCACAAATATTAAAAAAACCACTAAACATAATTATTAATTTGATATATTGAATGTATGAGTATATAACTTTTTTTTTTTTGCGGTGAACTAAATAAGAGAAAAAGGATGGTCTTGCTGAGGTTATATGAGTTATATGAGAAATAGATACCTGTTTGCTTCCTCAGACACATTTTTAGAATTCAGTTATTTAAGAGGCTAACTTTACATGAAATTTATTTGAACTGTGTTATATTTAAAATTTAATGTTCATTCACTGTATATCCAGCTCACAAAGCTGATCAAACAAGATGCATATATACTTAAAATATGTATGGCAAATTTGTTCAGTTTCACAAAATACTTAACATTGCCTCACTTTTTTACTTAATCACCCAGCTGAACTACATTCTTTAAAACAAATTTTCCTAGCTGATTTTTCTTTTTTTTTTCATTTTGTATTTGTAATAGTTTAGGAAGGATTTCTTTTCCCTATAAACTGAAAAGGAAAAGTGTTTCTCTATATAGAAGTGTGAACATGTTAGCACATGTTTAACATCCACAAAAGGCTAAAGAAATAGAAAATGTCTGGCAAGGATACTAACAGGACAGAAAAATTATTGAAACACAGAGTTACCATTAGTAATATTGTTTTCCTCTATTACATATACACAGTATTATGTATTTTTTATCATTTAAGTAGTGGCCTGAGAAAAAGAACTTGAAAATATATTTGATACATATTCTTTAAATTCTCACCTTTTAGTGATTGTGGAACAATTAATGTTCCCAGAAGGAAATATAACTCTTTCTTCATTATGAGAGTAATTATTTCATTAATTCTCCTTTAGGGCTGCAATGGCTGATACTGTCATAAAACACAAGGTGGAATTTGTTGTAGAGCTTGCAATTAGAATTTTATTTCAGGAATATTTTGAGGAAACTGAAGAGTTTTCAAAGAAATTTAGCACAGCCAAATTCAGAAGGAAGTAACTTTTAAAAAAGGGCACATTCCTTTGAACATGTATTGTATTTATTAAACCACTAATTCCATGTAATGTTTGATATTTAAAAGACATATTAATATGTCTTTTAAAGGCAACTTTGTGATGTTTAACACTGTAAAAGAGTAAATGACCTGGGGAGAGGGTTATTTTCTTAAAGTACTATCCTATCCCTGTTGAAGTTACTAGCTTTGGCTTCTGCAGGATTGGCCTCCTTGAGCTGAAATGAGGATTACGTGGAGCCAGGTGAACAATTCTGAGGATGATTGACTTATATAATCAGCAAGATTTTTTGTTCCAGTCCATCTGATAAGGCAACAAAGTGCTGACATTCAGGAAATGTAGCAATGAGTGGCAAAATTGTTTAGATTATTTACTCCCTGGAGGTGTTGTGGTTTGTTTTGTTATAAATAAGGCACTTCAAATTACCCTTCCTGTGTTTCTGCAGCATAGTAGAGTTAATAATGTGTAACTGATAGAATTTCTAATAAAGCCTTATTAAAAGTATTTGTTCAGTGATCATTTCACCCCTTAGTTTTGACTTGTTGTGGCCCTTGGTGTTGCACTTAGTTTCTGTCCAGCCTATGTCTTCCCTCTATTTTTTTCATAACATCCTCTTAATTGGTTCTTTGCTCCTGTCCATTAGTAACTTGTCTTAATTAATTCAATCAAAAAAGTGTGATATTATGTGCTGAATGTTTTATACCCTAATTTAACACATCTTAAAACTGAAGAAGCACAAAAAGAGCATCCTATGGCAAAGGGTAGAAAAATCCATTTATCTCTCTCATGCTTTATTCACTTGAACTAGAGGCCATCATAGCTTGAAGTGGTTTTCTGTGTCTCCATGGACACAATGGACAGCAATTTTGACTTTAGCTCAGATTCAGAAACTGCTTTCAAGAAATTTGCAAAGCTTTATTTTAGCGCTTTCCACAGTGGTACGTGCTTTGCAGGCATTCCTGGGGACACCACTCCAACTGAAGAGACTATGCCAGAAGAAGGTGGGACCAGGGAAGACAAGGCCACCTCATTAAGTACACCCTTCTGAGGGAAGTACACAGGAGTCTCAAACCATATCCATTAGAATTCCACAGGAGATTTCTTGCCCATAATCTCACTGACATTGAGCTTAAGTTGAAAGCAATGACAGTTGTGAGAAAATTATTACCATATTATGAAAGAAATGTCAGTGGACTTTCAAGTGCCTTTTTCTGAAATAGAAATATGTACAAGCAGTATAAAATTTTATTTTCTTTTGAATGAGCTCCTGAACAATGTTGTTGAAACTTTCTTTAAAATGTTTTAAATATGTATCTACGTTACAAAAATTTACAACTATAATACAGAGTAATTGCTTTGCTGATGGGATTACTTTGTATAGCTGCTTTTCTAAGCTTGGATAAATGTAAATGGCTGTAAATATGAAGGGAAGGCTTCACTTCTAAAAAATTTGCTAGTTACACATGAGGGAATGAATTACCATTCTAGTAATATGGCCACTCACAAGAACATAATCAATTCCCTAGCCTATACTAAAGCTACAGAAATCAAACAGAACCCCAAAAGCAAGCCAACCAACCAACCAAATAAACCTCTAAAAGGCATATTCCTCAAAATACCATGTTATCAGTAGGAAAGTACATTGAACAACTATAGATAGGAATCCAGGCCATTAGTGATAATGAATGGATGGCCTAGACAGAATGTATTTCAGGTATCTCTATTTTATCTATATGTATGCTTCAGTGACAAAAAGATCATCAAGACCATTGCATTCACAGGGCCGTTTGACTAGCCTCTCATCAGTTTTATTTAACTAATACAACATATATTGCAAACTCAACAACAGATTATGAATTGCAAACTCAACAACAGATTGTGAAGGACGTCAATTGAGCCATGCTATTCCTTTACACAGAAATATAACCAGAAGGAACAAAACTGTCTTCTGCATTTTCCTCCATTTCTTGTTTGAAAGAATACCAAAATGTTATTTACCTGCTGTAAACATCAGTTTAGGATGCTACAGTGGAGAAGTGGATAGAACAGTGGGAAAGCATTGAAAGGAAATAGTCATCAAAATGATGAGAAACTCACTGATTTGTGTTTAGAGAACAGCCTAGTTCTTTCCAACATCAAGTTACCTAACAAACTCACCAGATGGTGAATCAGAAAATCAAATAGATTATATTCAAACAAATATAAAAGCACATTGAACAGTCGTATCAAGAACAGCCAGAATCTTAGCGTTGCCAAACTGAAAATAAATCCAAGAAAGAAATCTCAAGATGAACGGAGTATCTGTGAGAGACAGATGCAAAGACTAGAATGAAAGGAAAATGAGCTGCACAATGGAGTTCAAACTTTAATACTTCAAGCCAAAGACAAGGAAGCTAGCCAAAGAAAATCAAAATAAAAGAATACTAAGAACAACTGAAAAAAAAAGGGAAAGATAAAGAATAAGAAAGCTGCTAAAATACTGAAAAGCAAGTGTGTCTTATCCTGTGAAAGTACAGTGTAAAAAGAGATATAAGGTGATAGTTGGAAATGTGGAATAATCCTGAAATTTCTTATTGATTTCAAAAGCTCAAAAGAAATCATACTACTCTAACAAACAATGTATATAAATCTTGAAGAAAAACAAGCTGTATTTAGGACCATTATATTCTACATGGAACATTTATTCTGAAGACCCTGGTAGAAACGTACATCAAATTAATTCTCAGTCAATAGAAGGACTAAATTTCAAAGGCAATTAATAGACTATAGATATCTGGTAGATCTTTGATTTGATAGACCAAGATGTTTGACAGAGTAGATCCACATTTTTTAATATCTTTCTGTCATATGAAATCTCAATGGTTATTAATGTTCTCAGAACAAGAACATAGCTGAACATGAAGGCTAGCATCAAATGTATCTACTTTCTCTTTCTCTCATCACTGTGGACGTCTAGACTATGAAGAACTAGATAGAAATCCAAATATTGTTGATATTATGGACACAACTGAGAAAAAAAATGAAAAAAAAGTTTTAATTTGCAAATTGAGCACTCGAATTTATGACAAATCCTTGAAATACTAAAAGAGAAAAAAAATAATATGGTAGAGCAGCTCACCAATTTCAACAGAACTTTAGAGGTGCATGGAAACCTCATATGTGCAGTAATTCCAAGGTGAGGAAAAGTACAAACTGTATTCACTTAGCTTAACAGTGGATGAACTTAAAGGTTCACAGGAAAGATTCTTACCAACACTGAGACATTTCAACTCAAGTACTTTGATATGTGACTGAGAGTTTAAAAGTGTTTTATAGGAAAAAAGACCCCTTTGAAACAATAGCTAAGATACACCTTACCTGCCTGGCTTAAGACATCTATAGAGAAAACATAATAGAGGGTTATGATGCTTCCTGCGGGCTCCCTGGCAACTGTATTACTGTTAGCCACAGAATAACATGTAAGACAATCTCATACATCTTTAGTGTAGATATCTAAATTTAGGTTGGATTAATATATAAAGTCTAGGTTGTTTTTTTTTTTCACTGAAGGAAAGATATTCTCAACAAAATTTGAATCTCAGATACAACTTCCAGCAGCTAGTTTTCACCAAATTCAACAAAAAGTTCATGTAACTGGGTGCACACTTTGACTCCCCTGTAACAGTGTCAAATAAAAAACAAATGCTTTGGAGAAATGAGCACAGTTACCAGCAAACATGAGGGAAAAAAAAAAAACATTATTTGAGGATATAGGGTAGAGGATATTAGTTTCAATAACCGTGTACGTAACAGTTTAATGCAGCTGAAGATATACTAGGAAGTACAGATTTATTCACCTGCTATGGGGAGAGTTTTACACACTGTCTTGCTATACAATAACCTTATTTTATAGTACAACATGTATCGAAGAAATGTTTAAGTAAAAAATAGATCTGAAAATGATTGTCCATATCAGTCCCCAGATTTTAAAGCTTTTTTACATCATTCACATATTTAGCCACTGTTCCTCATTCTGAGAACAATAAACTAAATATCACCAAAGAGTAAGAAAAAAATGAGGTGAATCAAAAGAAAGATAAGTTGTTCTAAAAATCAGCATAATTTCTTGGGAAAAGGCTTTTTCTCTATCTTCGGGATGTTCACATTCTGATCTTCATAAAGACTTTTCAAAGCTTTTAAAAGACTTTGTGACATGAATAATATTGCATTGTTATCTTTGGATATTGGTTTTTAGGGTCTGCTTGTTGAAACTCATGAAACTATTTGATCCACTCACTTAACATTAATAATTAAACATGAACATGCAACCAAATACATAATGATGTCAATATCTTGGTTGTGGTTAGTACTAGGACTTGTCTTTCTGTCACTTACTTAATATCATAGTGGTACTAATCCAAGAACTGTGATGCACTGAAATCACAAACATCTAATACCCTTAATCAAATCAGAAGATGTCACCTACATGTCCCTGCTTTACTTTCTTTATATTGACCAGACCATATGGCTAAAAAAAGATGCAAAGCCCACCAGAGGATGTTATAAAGAATAGTTTCTAAATTGACTTCTGACACTGGTGAACCTACATTAAAGTACAGCTTTTTCTTTTTTTTTTTTTTTTTTACGTCATTCTGCAATAATTGTAGTCCTAGAAACTTATCTAAGTAACTAGCAAGACAATGTAAGTTAGAGTCTATCAGATTGCAGAGACATACTGTTTACTCTACTGTTTGCAAAATAGACATAGTAGAAGTGAGAAAAGAATAAAATCACTTTGGCAAAACTGTTTGTTCCATTTTAAGCATAGAAAATTGCAGAGCACATATTTTAGTGCAAACTTTTTTTTTCTGTACCATAAGCTTCAACTCCTTTTTCTTTGATAATCTGTTCTATTTTTTTCAAAGATCAAAAAACTTATTATCCCACCAAACCCATGGTGAGCTTTCCTCTTATCCTTTTCTGATTGTTGGTATTGTTGCAACCTGTTCACAGTAAATACATCAGATTATCTTTCACAGTTTGCTCAAGCTCTTCCATGTCCACAAAGTTGTCAAAGCACTCCTTGAAGCACACACACATATACAATCAGAAGAATACAATCTTGACAGAAAAGTTTCATTCTTCATTTACACATACACTTGATACTTTACTTCTTACAAACATCAGGCTCATGTTATAAATGAGATCGTTAAGAGAGTTTCAAATAAATTAGTTTTTAATGCCTACACAATCCATACTTCCCAGAAGATGAGCCAGTGTTGAAACACAGGCAGCAGCTGAAGCAGTTTATGTATGTTAAAGCATGGACAGAAAATTTAACTCATGTTTTTGAAAAAAAATCAGGTTTCTTTCAGAGAAAAATGAGGATAAATTCATTAAATATGTTGATTCCAATTACA
Organism: Chlamydotis macqueenii; assembly: GCF_036417535.1. Taxonomy (NCBI): domain Eukaryota; kingdom Metazoa; phylum Chordata; class Aves; order Otidiformes; family Otididae; genus Chlamydotis; species Chlamydotis macqueenii. The sequence goes on from NC_141560.1 coordinate 32,169,585, forward strand.
GACGGCACAGAATATCTCATTAAACTTCAAAAGGAGAAAGGAGACTATGGATTCCTAAGGACAGTTAGCATGAGAGAGTAAGTCAATATGGATGAAATTAGAAGGCTAAAAGGAGAAGAGAAACGTAAGCCAAATTCATGCCAAATCTACTTTTTTTTTGTCATATATCAACCCAACTAATGTTTTTTTAATGCATATCCTTCAAGATTGTGTCAATTACTTCTCAGATGTGGGTGAAAAAGGTTTAGATTTCAGGTCTATTTTTTTTTCAGAACAGAAAATGCAAATAGGTAGTATGGAAAATGGCCAAATAAATTGTGCCAGGGAAATCAGGTTTCATACTTCAGCTCTTAACTCATGCTTAAACTTTAGACTTGAAAACTTTCCAGTTGTTTTTCAGTTTATGTTATTATTGTTTATTTCTAGTTCTAAATACTTTGCTTTAAAAAGAATCCTGATGATGGCTATTGATTTCAGTTATTGCTGAGCAAGCCCTTAGGTTATCACAGTTGTTTGTCTCAGTCCCATAAGGAACTGCATTCACTTTGACCAAATTCCCCTTGCAGTTCCAATTGGCTATATCATCTCTGTCTCTAGCTGTGCATTACAGAAGAGTTACTGGGTTTCACTGTAACAACGACTGCAATTCAGTAGTTGATAAATTGATCCCTGTTTACATAATTTAAAAAGCACTTGGATGATGTTTTGTTAATAACTATTCTCAAATGTGTTGTTAATGATTCCACATGTATAGAGCACATAGAAGCCATCATTTCACATTACCAGCACACAGGAATGGTGCTTGAACAGTGGTATATAATGCATGCTTAACACTTCAATTGTTGTGCCTCCTATCTAATAGGCTAGATTTTAAAGGGCTCACACACAGTGCCTACAGAGAGAGTTTTATCTTGCAGCTGGCTTATCCTCCCAGTACTTATCCTCTAGTTAGCTCTTGCTCTTTTTTTTTTCAGTCTCTATCCCTTTGAAAGATTTAGAAAAAACACTTCAAAGTGTTGTTTTTCAAAGATATGGTACTTAAGATAAACTCCCCTCCAGTCTGACCCTCTCCTCATGTTTCCCATCTTACATTCAGCTTTTTCTTCTCCAATTTGCTGCTGTCCCATCCAACACCTAAGCCTTGCACTCACTTCCCATATGCAATCAAAATATATTACAAATAAATAAATAAATAAATAAGAGATACAACATTATTTCATTTAACAGCTTCCATTAAAGAGTTTCCAAGTAGTTCGGTTTTACCAGCTTGCCTGTGAACAAGCAGATTGAACTAGAGAATTCAACATTAAAAATGCACTAGTAGTGTATTTAATCCATTTAATAATTGACAATTTTTTCAAAAGACGGTTAAAATAGTTAAATGGCCAATTCTAACCGGCTTTCAGAAGGAACTAAAGGAAGAGAAATATCAAGAAACATTCTTGTTCTAGGAAATGTCACATCTCTATAGTTATCCCTGTTTGTCATCTGTCTATTCTGTAATTTTCTGTTCTGTGCATGTGCAACAGACATCGTCTTGCCATTTCTCTAGGTTAAAAATGTTCTTTGTGACAAATATGTGAGACAATCCAGTACATAACTAGTGTAAAAATAATCCACTAATAGTCATGTAGTATACCTCTATCAAAGTATAATATACATTATAGGAAGTCTCATATCAAGTGTGCAAACTCCATCAATTCAGGTTAAGTAAGTGCCTTATGTTTCTATATTCAACACTATTTTCAGAGTTTGTGTCTTTGTTGAATTAAAAACAAAACCAAAACACCAACAGCAGAAGCAACCTTCCTTACAAATACAGTTACAAAGCAACCTGGCTAACAAATGATGCAATGACAAAAAACTGTTCTTCACCCTTGACCTTTTTCCTTTTCCCTTAGTTTTCTAAACAATTTAAGTGTATTGCCACTTAGATGATACTTGATGCAGGATTTGTGTCAGCCAGGACAGATCGTTGAGACTGATAAGCTATTCTGAAAAGTGCCTGATTAGGTGTGTTAGCTTCTGTAATGACTTGTGTTAACACAAAACAAATAGATCATGTTCCTGCTAGCCTGCTCCTTAGCATGCACTCAAAATTGACACCATGTAGTCACTGTCACCTGCTCATTTACTGGCAGGACACAATAAGATGGTGTATTCTGGCAAGTGGATGTCCAGCACCTCAATCACTGACACAGTAACAAAGGCAAAAGGGAATGAATACTCATGAGAAAGCATCCCAGAGGGAAGATCCCCTGCAACTGCCAGCACTGCCAACCAGTCATTCCATCCCACATACCTTTTCTACTCTATCTACAGAGTCATGATACTTAGTATATCTAGTTGGCTTTTTGCACTCTTATAGATAATATATTTGAAAACTTGACTCAAATGTACTACTGGAAAGTATTAATTTCCCCTGCTTATTGGCTAACTTCCAGATCACACTTCCAAAGACTGTGAAATCTTGACTTAGTAGTGGCATGAAACATTTAAAGAAGGATATGCAGCAATGACAGCAAAACCACTGCCATTTTAATAGAACTTACAACCTAGTGTTGCTTATGTTTTGTACTCTTGTATATACTTACTCATGCCAGAATACAAAAAAGGGCAGAACTAAACCCTATCATAGAGACAAGATTCTAAGAAAGAAATATTGGCTTTTTAAGATGTCATTCCTTCCGGGATTTGTTTTCCTTTAAGGAACTACATTATGCTCTAAATAAATTGCTGCAATTATGGCTCTGATTCAGAAAAGCACTTCAGCACATATATAAGTTAAGCATGAACATGGCATGCGTTTTCCTGAGTGCTGACTTCTGATGATATTGCTGTAACTGAAGATAGAAACCCTACACCTTTTATTCAGTACATAGCAAAAGTAAAACTTCAGATGATAGCTCAACAAATAAGTCGCCTTTTGGCAAGTATACGCACAGTATCATAAAATCTACTGTGCAACTAAGTTCACAACACTGGTTTTCCCAGCTTTTCTTTCACTTATCTTGAAATAGTCCTGTTGCATTTATGAGCATAACTAGGTTTATCAAATGAACACCATGTATTACAGGTGTCCTTCAAAGAAAAAAAAAAATCCATTTATTTCATGAAATTAGGCAATTCAATCTTAAATCACCACCCCTACACAAGACTGAAAATATTTTCCGAGAAGGAAGTTGACCAAGAGCAATATAACGTGTCCAGATTAGGTAACTGTGTGAAAGATTTAAATTTTAATTGTAAGTGAACTCTAAAATATTTAGACCTCCTGTCCAGCTAAGCAACTGGCAAATAAATATTTATTTAACGTCCGGAAGACCTATCAATACTTCTAGAAAAAAAAATCCCTACAGCAACATCTCAAATCAGGACCCTTTTAATATTTCCCATCTTTGATCTTAAGGCACAGATATGCAGCCTCATCATTACCCATTCTAAATCACTGTAATCAGAAAGAACAGATTGTTTTTGCCTCCTTCCCACTGCCAATGTTCAGTCCTGCAAGAAGTGCTATACAGAGAAGGAACAAGAGACAGCTCAAGGATATTTCCCTCCTTCTTGTTCCTTCTCCTTTAAGAATTAAGTAATTTTTTCTTACACCAAGGAATCAGCAGTTTTTGGAGGCGGAACAGTCAGGGAGTTCTTTTCCCAAATTGAAGTGAAAATAAGCTCAGTCTTGCTTTGCTTGCTTTTAGGAATCTTAAGGGAAGGAAGGACTTATCACTGCAGAATCAACAAACTAATAACCTGTAAATGCCTCTCTGCAAGTCTAACTATTTTTCATGTAGGTTCTTCATGTTCTGTAAATTTGAACAGGTAACAGTGAACAAGGCAGTATCCCTTAGTGGGCCAGGGCTCCGAAAAAAAAATGTAAAAGAAGTATGAAGTAACAAGGAGAGGTGTAATTTAGTAAAGACTTTGAAGGCACAGTAAGTGTTCATAGAGGAAATAATGAAAAAAAAATAATTAGAGACAAGTATCCAAAGTCTATGTCACTGCTTTAGGCTGCATACCTTAAACTACTTGTCAGTGATAGCTTTCTCTTTTGCAGAATGTTGTTTCCCCAACCTGACTTTTAAACATTTGGGTTTTGACAGCACTCTGAGGTAAAGGTCTTCTCTGACTCATTAACTTCCCATGTTCCACTCCCTGCTTTTATGTTTAAAGTTTAAGATTTAATGTGGTAGCAAAGTCCTAATAACAGCACAATTATTTATGGCCAAAGACTATTGAATAAATTCACATTTGAGTACACATTGGGATTTGAGAGAATTCTTATAAATAATATTGAAGAAGAGTGAGAGTCCATAAATAAAAACGATAGGGGCCAAGAACGTAAACACCACGCAATACCTTGTATGTGAGATTGTAGAAGAAACAACTTTAAGTAGAATTCTAGATCAGAATCTGATTTCAACTGTGATGGCAATATCCTATTCAATCCCACTACTTTTTTTTTTTTTTAATACAATCAGTTTTGAGGGGTTTTTTTTTTGTGTGAGAAATAAATTTCATGTATATAACACGTGGTATTATATCACTTCCTGTTCCTGTGCCAAAAATAGGAATTGTTGAAAATAATGTGCCATGAATACTGTAACTGCTTGCTGTAAAGGTCTAACTGGGCCTCTCATCTGTCACTTCTTTACCCTTTTTATGAGACAATCAATAAAACTTGTCATGTTTTTCCTTTTTATGGCTTATTGAGCTCTTATCAAATACTCAGTGAACTATTGATTAATGGACAAAAGGGGGAGTATAAGCTTTTACTCACCTTGAAATGTTGTTTCTGTGAACAATAAGACTTTAAAATAAAACTTTGCAGAGGTTTAATTCTGGATTGTGAATCATACTTTTTCAGGTGTTTCTCAGCATCATCAGTTATTCATCTCAGAGAGTTCTGGTCCATGAAATCTGCAATTAAAATCAAATGCTAAACAGAATTTTATATGTTCCTTTTATACGGTAAGTCAGGATTTTTCATTCCACTTAGATCAATGCAGAAATACAACTGGGATCCATCAAAGCATAAATATTATTTGGCTAAAAAGATTGTGTGTTGCCAATTAAGTGATAAAATGTTAAATTTTTGCATCTGGTTGCAAATTAAATGAAGTTACTTTGGTCTGCCCCAAGCCAAGACAAACTAGAATTCTTATTCATAACCATAATTTTCTTTTTTTACTTGTGCTTTTCACCCCTCAACTCTTCCAGACCCCTGCAGCCTTCATTAAGCTCCACACTTATGTTCCCAGCAAAGGTTGCAACATTTCCTTTGTGAGACTTCAATATTTTCACTCTCGCTGCTGATGAAGATAAATTCCAGCAGCTGTTAGACAGGTTATATATGTGGAAATAGGAGAGGTTACTGTTCTTCCCAGAATTTACAAAAAATTCAGACTTTAGTTTTTTGTACCATTGTTTTTTTCAGTGCACCATTTTTAACACCTCCTTTTTGTTGGAATCAATAGTCAACAAGCCCATTTTGGTTCTGTATATATATGTGTACGATTGTACCCAAAAGCTCATAAAATTACTCTCTTTGTAGTGTTTTCAGTCTTTTTTTTTCCTAGGTGTTGTGTGATGTCATAGTAAGGTTTAATCTGCCTATTTTTCCTTTAGTTATTTATATATATATATATATTAATGCAATTAGCCTGCTTCCTCATTCTTTTTCAGTAAAGCTGCAGTATAGAGACACCTGCTGGGAAATGAATGAACAGAAGCAAATGCAGATATCAATAATAATAATACCAACAACAGCAACAACACCAACAACACCATTATTCTTTTTTACAAGTTTCAAGATGGAAAATGTCAACTAACTGTATTTTTGTTTGGTATTTTTAAATTCTGCAGAAATCCTATTAACTTGATCCAGAAATAGTCTAGACAAGGATGTTCAATTTGAATATTCAATCTGACTGATTATAACAGAGCTCAACCTATCCATGGGATTTCATATGCTTCCACACATTTTGCCCTTTCAGTATCAATCAGAGAGAATCCTTGTGATTGAACCCAGGAGTAAGCAATGCCTTGTTCCAAATTCTGTGCATTAATTTTAGAAGTTTAATTATTCATGAAAATCAAGTGCTACATCTAATGATTCTATATAGCAAAAAAAAGAGAAGAGAATATGACAAAACAGAATCTAGGGAACATATTATTGAAACCCATACTGTGTCCAATGTGTTCACACAAATGAATAGTTAAAGTTAATGCTTCATTTCAATCTTATGTTGAAACTTTCTTCTCACATTAGATTATAATCCCTCTATCAGTCATAGTATTCAATAAAATCTTCATTAGTCAGAAAAACGAGGAAAATATACTTAGTTAATAATTATTTTATGATTGTATAATGATTTTGCCTATAAAATGTATATTACATATTGAATATCTTATATTAGACATTTAACGGTATACGGTTAGATTTTTGTTGTTTACTCTTTTGTGTAGTTTCTGTCATAATTCACAAGAAAATAGCTTCCTACTCGTCTTCAGAAGTCTCCTGAGGGTAAGTGTTGTAGCACATGGTCCAAAATGTTTGCAATGATAGCTCCATGTGCTTATGAGTTAATACATTCCTGGAAAAAAATCATTCCAGCAGTTAATATTTTATGATCATTTTCCTAAAAAAAAAAAAATAAATCTTATAAATAAGTTAATATAAAAACTATGAACCTTTTTTCTTTTTTTTTTTTAATATTTTGACACCAGTGCGAACAAATAGCATTTTCCAAATGATCGCACTAAGGAATAAATTCACAAAAGTATTTTTATGCTGCAATGTTTTGCATTACAGTTCTTGGCCCAAGGCACCTTGCTACTGGTGGAAATGATGGCACTGAATTAGGTATTTGCTTAGGAATGAGAGCTGAGGGAAATTCACCATTTACTTGAAGGAACATAGTCATGTTTCATCCTACCTCTTAGCTAAAAACACTGATCCCCAGACCACAGGACAGTCTGGTACACTGACCTCATGCATCTTCTGCTTTATAAGGAGCCTGAGCTGGGCTGGGGAGGATAGTGCAAGAGCCTAGCATTAAGGGTCAGGAAGGAGGGTATTGCGGAAGGAGAAGCTCCAGTTCAAACTCTTCTCCAGTTAGTGTGCTAGGTCTAGATATATAGGAATCTATTATGAGAAACTATTATGAGAAACTTCAACAGGAAAGACTGTTATGAAAACTTGACAGAAAAATACATTTATGTATGGGCAATTCAACCTGGTAAGAATATTAATAAAAGGGAAATAAACAAACAAACAAAACAAGTTCTTACCACAGCTACATGAAATATTGTTATTTTATATGAAGACCACAGTAATCAAGGTGAATAATTAGTTTTCTAATACTTAGATTCTCAAATGAAACTCAACTCTTTACCTTCTACTATATATTAGCCATAAAGTTCCTGAAACTACTTCCCAAGTATTTCATTACCAGTCACTTTGATGGGAGAGTTCAGATATTTTGTAAACCATTTAATCATACTCTTTGCAACTTCCTTCTAAACTTATAAATGCACATTATTATGCCCTGATATTATTTTGTTGTTTTTTCTATTAGCGGATCTTCTGACTCCACTGATTCTTGATACCTAATAAATACTGATTGAAAGGGGGATACTAATTGTTATTCCTGCAACAATCAACTTGAGTTAGAACTAGAAGAAGGAAATAATTTCCTCAACAGTGCAGCATTTGATAAATAAATACTTCCTCCAGTAAAGTGAGATGCTGTAGTTACCTTTCAGGGTGATTATCATCCAGTAATATTCAGCAGTATATGCATCTATTACATAAGTTAGATTTTCTACTTCACCTGTGTTTTATTTAAGGTTCCTATATTTGGTATACTTTATCAACTTTTTTTTTTTTTTAAGGGGGAGAAATTTCTTGTCTGCTACCTAATTTCTTTGCATGACACTCCAGTGCTTTTCTAGGCTGTTCCTCTTTCGTGGCGCAGTCAACATGCCAGAGGGAAGTGATGCCATCCAGAGGGACCTAGACAGGCTGGAGAGGTGGGCCCATGCCAACCTCATGAAGTGAAACAAGGGCAATTGCAAGGTCCTGCACATGGGTTGGGGCAATCCTAAGCACAAATACAGGCTGGGCAGAGAATGGATCAAGAAAAGCCCTGAGGAGAAGGACTTGGGAGTGCTGGTGGACAAGAAGCTCAACATGAGCCGGCAATGCGCCCTTGCAGCCCAGAAAGCCAACCGCATCCTGGGCTGCATCAAAAGAAACATAATTAGCAGGTCGAGGGAGGTGATGCTCCCTCTCTACTCCGCTCTTGTGAGACCCCACCTGGACTACTGCGTCCAGCTCTGGAGCCCTCAACATAAGAAGGACATGGACAAGTTGGAATGGGTTCAGAGGAGGGCCACAAAGATAACCAGAGGGCTGAAGCACCTCTCCTATGAGGACATGCTGAGACAGTTGGGGCTGTTCAGCCTGGCGGAGAGAAGGCTCTGGGGAGACCTCATAGAGGTCTTCCAGTACCGAAAAAGGGCTTATAAGAACAATGGGGAGAAACTCTTCAGCAGGACTTGTAGTGAGAGGATGAGGGGTAATGGTTTTAAAATAGAGGGAAGTAGTTTCAGACTTAATACAAGGAAAAACATTTTTGCAGTGACAGTGGTGGAACACTGGAATAGGTTGCCCAGAGAGGTGGTGGATGCCGCATCCCAGGAAACATTCAAGGCCAGGTTGGATGGGGCTCTGAGCAACCTGATCTAGTTGGAGATGTCCCTGCTCCTTCCAGGGGGATTGGACCAGATGACCTTTGGGGTTCCTTCCAACCCTAACGATTCTATGATTCTGTGATACTATGATATCAATCTGCCTACTAGCAATTCATACACAATTTTTGTCCCAAGTTGCATTTATAGCTACAATGTTACATGTCTCTCAGTGACATCCTAAGTAGAAGTCTGAATACAGAATGTATTGTTTTTGTCAACTTTACTTCAGCATCGAGTTTAAATAGGGTCCCTAGACAATGTCACTTTGTGAGTCACTCATCTAAGGTAGACCTTTAGATAGTAAGAAATTAAGAGCACCACACAACCTTCCTAAAGGCTTAGAATTTGTAAATTTTTCTTATAATCTGAAATTAGAAGATTCATGAGAAGTTTGTATTCCCTGATATCTATTGTGTTCATTCTGAGACGATACTCAGATTTTATGTACAAGTGGAAAAGTAAATACCCTATGTACACATCTCTAAACATGTGTGTATACACCAAAATATGTGTATGTACACAGACATATATACATATAAACATATATACATGCATATATATAAACTATAGCTGGATAAACTATTATATAAAGTGCAATAACCAAGCACTTTGAAAGATGACTCTTTGACATAATCTGTTATGTTATTTTAATTTTATGTGTACACATTTCTATTTCAAGTTGTTTCTGCATGTTTCTCACTATAAGCAACTTCAGTGTACAGCATTCAAAAATAATATATTTTGCTATTAAATTTTTACCATAATAATGACTATTTTTTGGGTAGTGTACAACAAGACTAACCTCCATTGTGGAGGACTAATTAGCATTACTTTGTTCATTAAAGTTTTTCATTACTTCTTTTTTCAAAAGTATATATTAATATATATTCAGAGATCTCTCATAAATGTAACATTTTCTAATCATTCTCTATAAAAAGGAAGTTCTATGTACATCAGAGTGTCATGACTCTAGTAATATATATTGAAGAAATAGTTCTAAAGGTAGTTAGATTTCTCTATCTTAAAAACCATTTAAAAACCCCTATATCTCAGCTTAATGCAGACTGGCATTTTTAAATGAACCAGCTAACTTTAGCTGGAAGTAATATCTGAGCACAACCACATAGTTAAAAGAAGATGTTTACCACTGCTCCATTTAGTATATCAAATATAACTCATCAACAATCATTAGTTGTTACTAAAGAGACTAAGGACACTTTCCAGCTTCCCAGGCTTTGTAAATGTGCAGGTTAAGGAAGCTGGAAGGAGTATAGCCACTACAGTTGATCCAAACTGGCTAAAGAGAGTATTCCATGCTATAAATGTAGCATACAGTATATAAGTGGGGGTGGGTCAGTGAGCTAGCTGGCTTTTCTCTCACTGTTTGGAATTGTTCTGGGATCGTTTTCAGGGGTTTTTTTCATTCTGTGATTGATGCTCGGGATGGGCTGTATCAATCATCAGGTCATCTAGTGGTGAGAAATTGTGCATAATTTGTTTTGTATATTTTATTATTTCTATTATTATGATGATGATAATTATTTTATATGTTATTATCTTTTCCTTTGCTATCCTAGTAAATTGTCTTTATGTCAACCCACAAATTTTCTTTTCTTCCCGATTCTCTGGCTCATCCACTGGGGAGGGGGAGTGAACAGCTGTGTGGTACTCTATTGTTGACTGGGTTTAAGCCACAAGGTACCAGATGCTACTTCAGAAAGTCTGGATAGCTACCCCTTTAGCAGTAATATTATTGCTCTGCTCCCATTCTCTCTCCTAACTGAGCAGCAGTCCTGTTGTTTTTGTTCTACTCCAATAGACTTTACCACACGTGTAAAATGAAACATGAATATAAGACAGTTCTGTGAAATTGCTGCTTGTGCTGATGTGATTAAGGAGACCACAGAAAACATTATCTGAATGACAGTAGCTAACTCTTTGTTTTAAAAGTGATTTTAAATGTATCCTTACTTCTCTTAACTCAGATAAAATTCAAGGTTCCTATTTTATGTTCTCTGACAGAATTTGGGAATTTAACCGATATTCAGCTTGCCACAGTGGGGCTAAAGGCTAGGTAATCATGCCTTAGAACTGAGAGGGCAACAGTTAACACTTTTGCTAGTGCCAGTTCTAAAAGGACTACTTTAGTTCCAGCACCACATTTCAAGTCTACCCTGAAGCTTCTCCTCTGAGAGGGGTTTAATAATAGTTATTCCAGGCACCCAAAAAGAACTGGACATTATTCCTTCTGATTCAGCTTCACTGATGTTAGGTGTTAATGAGTAATCTGAATAAACTAGTGGAATAAACCCAGGAGCAGGTGGTCATGTAACACGAAGAATACCTCTGTATCAGTGTGGATATGTCTTAAGCCTGTGTTACTATGTTCTCATAGGTTTTTATTATATATATGAAATGTTCTAGCAATCAGACTAATAATCTCCTTAATCAAATAGTTCCTTGGCTGCATTCCTGTAACCACAACATTAGGTGAAATTCCTGATAGCAACATACATAGTGGAACTGCATTCTCAAAAGGCAGTAGAGAGCCAAAGTCTGAATGAGAGATCTAAGTCTATATAGCCACTTAAGACATAAACAAAACTATTCACTAAACTATATTCTTGATCTCAGTTGAGGTCAAAGTCTCCGTATTATTTGGAAATAAGTTGTTTTGTCCACTACAAAATCGAGAAAGGAAAGCCATTTCCTGTGAGTAACCACATAGTTATTATACTCTTGAAGAAGGTGAAAAATGTATTAGTCTCCAACATCAGTTAGGGGGTTTTGAAGTGTATTCTTGTTGCACTGGCACATTAAATAAAACCCACTTTTAAACATAATGGCTAGTTGACTTAGAATTAAAATCTATGTGCCTTTTTAGAAAAAATATTTGTCATACGTTTTTCCATATTCACCACAGACTCTATTGAATGACTCAAATGGTGCTTAGTATATCTAAAGGCATCCTTCCACAACACAATTTTTTCTCTTCTTTTCTCTACAGCCTTTAAAATAGCATAGTACAGATATGCTTGTGGTTTACAAATGGAAGAAAGATCCAAGAACATTGGAAAGCCTCACATATTATGAGAAATTTTGTGCTGATGAGTTAATTACTAAAGGGTAACTTTTAAATATAGTAATATTATTTAACAATAAAATAACTTGTATTAATATAATCATTTAAAAATATAGTTAATTACAAATTTTATTTTTAATTTACCAGACAAAAGCTAAAAGAAATTGTAATCAACCTTACTAAAGAGAATGTTGGACATGCTTTTCAGCAGGATTAAGTTTGCAGCTTTTATGAACTATTCACAAAATTAAATGTCTTATTTGTAAAAATTAATATGTCTTATTTGTACCGTAGTCCTGTGAGAACCCTTTCTATAGAATGGTGTGTGTGTGTGTATGTGTGCAGCTGTCTGTATATACACCAGTCCTTTGGTGGTAGAAATACAGAATTAGTGTTTCTGGACAGTAAAAAGAGCACAAAGTATAATATTTGAAACATTTTCAGGAGAGCATTAGTAAAACTGCATGTTTATTTTGAACCTGCAAAAAACCACCTGCCATTTCAGTCAAGGTAAGACGGGTTTCCTAATGTGAGTAAAGTGACACATCTACATAAGTGTTTCTGTAGCTTTATTCACATAACTACAGAAGCTGAACCAATTTAATATCTGAATTTAGCTTACCTGTTTTATTTGCTAGCAGAATGGATTTGATATTTTCATATTCATCTGAAATGTAATAGAGTATTTGTTGTTCCTATATCACTGGATTTCCATTTGCAATGGCATTATTGATTGTGAATAATTCTTACTTTGAAGTAAAAAGAATCAAGGCATCAAGTTTTCAGCACAAAGAACCAGCAGGAAATGAAGGACAGGAGAGATTAAATGAAGTAAACACTTATTTTATCTTTTTTGTTCTTGCAGCTAGTGATGCTGCACTGCAGAATTTTAACCATGACTTTCCACCTGTCCTGGATCATGTTGGTGGACTAGACTAGCTTTACTGTATGTGTAAATACATACACATGTATCTGTTGTGGTTTTGTTTAGTGAGGGGGGGCCTAAGGTGGTAGCTTCTGTAGGAAACTGCTACAAGTTGCTCCCCTTTGTTCAGTGGACTCAGACGGGCCTAGGGTGGACCTGCTGCTGGCCAAGGCCGAGCCGATTAGTAGCAGAATGTTCCGTGATAACGCCTCTGCGATAACGTATTTAAGAAGGGGAAAACAGAAAAAAAAAGAGAAAAGAAGATGTGAAGAAGCTGAGCAGGGACAGAGGCGCAGAGGGGGAGGCGCAGGCCTCATGGGCCTTGCAGGCCTCACCCTCTGGCCTCTCGCCAGGTGGCCGACTGGGCCCAACTCGGCCTGGCCTGACTGCAAGAAGTGGAGAGGAGAGGAGATGGATGATATGAAGAGATCCTGAGAGGCGTCTGCCAGCCTGTTGTGAAGAACTTTTCTTGTGAGAGGAACAGCTGCAGACGCCAAGGTCAGTGAAGAAGGAGAGGGAGGAGTAATGCAGCTCCTGGCCAAGATTCCCCTGCAGCCTGTGGTGATAACCATGGTGGAGCAGGCTGTCCCCCTGCAGCCCATGGAGGTCCACAGAGGAGCAGAGATCCACTTGGAGCCTGTGAAGGACCCCGCACCAGGGGAGGTGGATGTGTGAAGGCGGCTGTAGCCCGTGGAGGGCCCACTGGGACAGCTGTTCTGAAGGGACTGCACCCCGTGGAAGAGATGACCCACGCCAGAACAGTTTCAGGAAGGACTGTGGCGTATGGGTGGGACCACACAACGGAGCAGGGGAGGAATGTGAGGAGTTCTTCCCCCGACCATGAAGCAGCGGCATAAAACAACGCATAATGAACTGACCACAACCCCCATTCCCTCTTCCCCACTGTGCTGCTCAGGGTGGGGGGGGAAGGTAGTAGAGATAATGTTAAGCTTGGGAAGAGGGAGGGGTGGGAGGAGGTTATCTTGTTCTCTGTCTCATTATCCTGCTGTTTGTAGTAATAAATGAATAGTTTTCCCCAAGTTGTTTTTCCCGTAACAGTAACTTTAAGGATTTTCTCCCTGACCTTATCTCAAACCTCGAGCCGTTTTTCTTATATTATCTCTCCCTGTTCTCTCGGAGGGTGGGGGGAGTGAGAGAGAGACTGCATAGTCTGGTCCCAGTTGGGGCTGAACTACAACAGTATCTTTAAGCTATTCTTTTAGAATACGTTTTCAGGATCATCCTCCATTTATCTGCGCAATGTTTTTCATCCCTGTTAAGTTTAGCAGCAGGAAACAACCTTATCAGCACAAAGTAAACTTGTTTCCTAAGTCTAACATATTGGAAAATAAGAACCTTGCCTTTGTGTTTGATTGGCTTTGTGTTAATCTGTTGATTATAACACTTTACTACACAAGTACATATATATATGTGTATATATATATACATATATAAACTATGTAAAAATATGTAACATAAATGCTTTGCACAAATCTAAGATCTCTAGGAAAGAACACCTCAGAAGAGGAGAAAAAGCAAATTTTTTTCAGTCTTCTTAAATAGTTCCTTGTTCTGTTTTAATATCACAATTAGGAAATTCCAAGACTCAAAGCATGATACAGGATAATACTGTGACCCTGAACACTTTTCTTACAAGAGAAATGCAAGCTAAGGATTAATGTTGTGGTTGGGGTTTTGTTTTGCTTTTTACGTGAAGGAAGAAAGCTTTAATTCACAGTCTCTGCCCAGCAAAGTGCAGTTAAAGAAAAGCACATTCTTTAAAAAGTGGAAATCAGCACTTTGTTCCTTTATTTTTATGGGTTTTTTTTCTCTTTTTATTACAGCTATTATGCAGACCAAATTTTCAATTACTGTTTTTAAGCATATAAGTAGATACATCATATGCTATCTTAAAACATTTATTAATATATATTGGCCTATATATTCTGTGGTTGCGTTGATAAGAGCATGCACTATAGCTCAGGAAGGAAAGAATTATGAAACAAATATTCATTCTGATGTAAGAGTGGCAGTTATAAGATTCAGTATGTCTTACTGAAATGTACCCCTCTGGGCTTTCCATTTCATGGGGAAAAATCCAAACAAATAAATTAAAGTCTAACTTTTTAATACGTTTCACAGAATCAAGTAAGAGGAGACAGGAAGAGATCTTGAGAAATTTTCATGTACATTTAATGTTATTTTCTATTAAAACAAAACTATTGGACACACTCAAAATTAAATACTTCAGTGTTTCAAAATAGAAAATGAGCTAGAAGTGAGTTGTAGAAGAAATTCCTTTTTCTGACAGTTTTTATTAAACAGGTTCTCCTGTACCAACACAAGCTATGTTTACCTTGTGCTTCCAGTTGGGACTGTAGGACATGTTGACACACTTAGTTAACAATCTCAGCTCAGATAATGATATCCCTAGCTGCAGATTTACTTAGAGGGATGTTCGAACCCTGTTTACAAGTAGAATATATGTCCTGGAGTTACATCTACTTATTTCAGCCTATACAAAGCTGTTAGTCAAGCAATATATGTGTCTGTGTCTGTGTGTTTTTCTTAGACATTATCTAGATACATAATTATCAAGCATATATTCATTTATAAAATATATAGCAAAATATAAGTATCACATTATAGAACAGATATATTGCCACCCTCGCACTAGTTACATCACAGTAGGGCTGGCTCTCTTCACTAGTGAAAGATTTTTCATCATTATTTGCACATATTAATTCTACACATGCTAGGATTTTTGAGTCTTCTACATGTCTGCATAAGGAAATATGTTTAGAATAGTTAAGCACTGATGTTTTCAGATAGCATTTGTTGTATCTAACTTGACTTGTGACAGTCAAGAATAATAGATGCAAGTGCATTTTTTTTTCAATCTATCTGCAGCTATGCCATTCCTAGTGCCATTCCTGTACCACTAGTAATGGCATTCTTAACACAAAACAAAATCTTACATAATTTAGTCATGGAAAAAGGATTGACATGACATTTACATCTTCTACTTAACCAGGAAGACCTTTAGCTTTGCAGGAGAAAGATATGAAAGCAGTTGAAATTGCCAAAAGTACACAGGACAAAAGACGTGAGTTTACGGACAATAATACAGCTGACTTTCTGAGTGGATTACCTGAATTCAAGGGTGTAACAACTCAGAGTAGTTTTAGAAGCATGAACCTTCTAAGCACCTGCAGTAAGTAACAGCTGACTGCATAGATAAAGAACTGGCATTCATTAGTGATTTTCTCTTCCATCAACACTTCCCAGACTGTCAGTCTAAAGAGATTTACCTAGAGGGATGATGAGATCCAATGCAGAGGTATTCAAGTTAGCATTCAATGCTAAATTAGCTGCCAAATAAAGAATAGTCTTATTAGCACACTCCTTTGTCTCATGCCAGTGCTTCCCAACAGAACAAACTAATTCCTCTGGGGCATGTGGCTAACATGCGTTTACCGGTTTAATACCTGAAATAGCTCATTTGGGGTCAGATAGCTCTACACAACTGTTCGTTGTACCACACCAGAATGTACTGTGACTAAAGGAGCAATAACTGAAAAAAACCTGCCAGAAATAGACATTGTAGAGGAAAACGTAAGAGCAACAAAATGTCCTATCGATAGTGAGGCTGTGATTAAACTGGAGAGTGTTCAGAATCTCAGATTGTCAGAAGTAGATGGAAAAATCTACAGAAATTGTGCCAGAATTGTGTGCTCCTTTTGGGTGAAACCAGGTTCTTTTCAACACTTTCAATCTACCATGGCTGTGACTAACACTTCAAGGTGCTCAGGGTAAGTTAGTCATAGTCAAACAAATCTAATGAAAAAGAAGACCAGTTAAAAAAAAATATGTCTACAAGGAGTGCTGTCAGGCAGCCTCTGAGTCCCTGCTCTTTGTAATTCTTCTACTGAATTCACTGTGTTAGGAATTTCATGGTTAATTGCAGAAGTCCACCAGTGGTAGGGCACTTTTCACTCCAGAAAGAATGTAAATGTTTGAAGCAATCAAATATTGTAGGAACTGTGCAACTGTGCAATCAAGCAATGATTCATGTTTTCTGATCCAAATAAGACCTTAATTTTTGCAGATTTGATTTTGTCTTAGCTTAAAAAGTAATTTATGTTGCTTGCCTTAATTACTTACAGTGAGGAAGGACAGGAGAGTTGGAACACTTTTCTTTGGTTCTATTATTAAACAGTAGACTATGGGAATAAGTATGTGCAGAAAATCATTGTACAAGCTCTGTAATATGGGTGTAGTTTATAATGACAGATGAGATATACAAGAATGTAGTTCTCATGTTTGTACATCTCTTTTTTTTGTTTTTATAGTGATGAGCAATTCGTGGTGGAAACCAAGGCAAAGAAAATATGTGGATTGGCTATTTAATCATTGCTTTTCTGGAAAGACGCAAATAGATCATGATTTATAACACTGTCCAAAATTATGTCAAAGTTTAGGGCAGGCTAAATAATAAGAAAAAAATCTAACTCTCAAAATAAAAAATCCAAACCCTGAAACACTTCACTTCTGACGAACTTATTTTAAAAATGTAACTAACAGTATTTCGTTAACACTTTTCAATCACCTTTTATAGCTATTTTGTACACCATACAAAATGAAACCTTTGTTCTTCCACTCTTCATTTGGCTGGTCTATTTAGGAATTTTTAATCTATTTTTAGAAAATACAGTGGAAGAAAATTGTTCTTCTGTGTTCTTCTAAGGAGTTTGCCTGTGGCCAAAGGCCACCTTAGCTACATATCTCCTGTTTGACCTCAATTCATCAGGAAGGGTAAGGTGCATTTCATCTATTTTTTTACCATCTTCAAATACTTGGTAGAAACGATGATAAACAACTGATGCCAAAGTAGTTTCATATAAAAAGTATTTAGTCTCAATTCATTAATCAAGCTGTCTCTGTGGCTCATGGAGAGGTAGGCACTTCCAGAGGGCAACTCCTGCCGTTCTAAAATATGTGTCAAAGTTGCCGAGATGAATAATATTTTGGAACATCTTATTTTTTCCTTTGGCTTAAGAAGTGCTCGTATGACTAGCTTAGAATGCATGTCTAATTTATGAAATGGCTAAAGACAAATGAGATAAATCATATTATCAATCAATATTTCTGTATGTAGGACCCTTCTGTAAAATAGGAATATGAGCTTTAGAACTGTAAGAAGAGAAGCTTGGAGACTACTGTCCAAGTAGGTATTACAGCCTAAGGCAGAATGAAATCTAAATATAACATTTAACACATACTGTTCTGAGCCTACTCAGAGCTGATAGAAAGTACCGTAAGAAAAATAATAATATCACCTACTAGTCCTTAAAAATAAGAGAAATTACAACTATTTAAATCTATCTCTACACTTAATGGAGGATGACACTATTTAGATGAGATTTCTTCGGCAAATATTTACATACTAGAGACTGCTTGAGGATACAGGCAGTTTAAAATGTGACATCATCAGGAATACCAATTTGCCAAGAATACAGCTGAAGATATGTTGAGGAAAGTACTCAGGCAATTTAAATGAGAATTTCAAGACATGAGAGATGGTTAGAGCTCTAATTAAAGGGATAGCCAAGTTCTAGATCTTGAACTGAAGTAGCAAAACCAATAGGGCATTAATTCATTTAGTTATACATGACAGTAACATGAAAATCTGACAGCTCAAACAGCTGTCCAAATTACTGTACATAAGTGCTACTCTGATTTTTACAAAATCACACACATACGTTCAGATTATGAGTCTGCAGAGGGTTCTGTGAGCACGAGAAAATATCAGGGTAAACAGAAAAATTTCAGGATAGGGAAAAATTACCATCATACCCCTGGGGAAAAATATACATGCAAACTACTGAACACCAGAGCAGAAGCAGAGAGGTTTGATGACTGAATATAAACCATAAAACCTATAAAGAGATTAGGGGGACTACAGAAAGTCACTGGAGCTTTCAGGAACTGTCAGTACCAGAAGAAAAGCTTGATTTGTTTCTTCTTTCCTTCCTCTTTGTAAAACCTCTTACAGTGCACTATTTAGTCCATTCAGAATCTTACTGAATCTAACACTAGATTCTGTGCCAAACCAAGTAAGAACATTTCATGAAGGTCCGTTTTGTTTTTTGTATATTATTTCTAAAAAATGAGAGAGGGACATATAAACAATGTATTATGCATTTGGTAACCATGTATTTAGTAACATATTATCTTTTAATCTAAAACTTCATTAGCTAACAGTCAGTGTTTGGGTAAACTGTTATAACATTGCAGCAGCCAAACACTTAAAAAAAAAAAGAAAATAAATTGGCTAAGAAAAAACAAGGATAATAAAAACCAAAAGGTTTTCTAAATTACTGTTGCCTGTGTCATTAAATTTCATATTGTGCATGGAATCTAAATACATCACTTTGTTCTGCATGACAAGCAGAAGTGAGCATTCATACATTACTCAGCCACTTAATTAAGAGCCTGGGATATTTGCAGTTAGCAGAAACTAATAAGGGAATCACATTTACATTCCAATCACTCCTCAGGGTAGCTGTCTGCAACATAAGCAAAGCTTACTGGGTAGACGTTCCACTAAATGCTCAGCTAAAACCTTAGTTTTACTGTATTTTTGACTAAAGAATAATTCTGGTTTTGATTAAAGATGAGAGTAAATAAACAAATTTGGTCTGGATTTTCTTGTGTCAGTTATTTTTAAATTCCAGTATGTCTATTACTTTGTATAATAAAATAAGAGTGTGAGTTAGGGCTTTACTAGCACAAAACAGGAGATTCTATAAAACAGCCAGCTGGGCTTCCCCTACACATGATATTTAAAAAAATTTTGCAGAAATAAGCCTATTGCAGACAGCAAACAGCCACTCTAGCAGCCTTAAAGAAACATTTCAAAATCCATGTATTGGTACATTATGAGCCATGTCACAATTCCAAAAACTTATTAAATAAATGAAATTTGCTGTAGTACCAATTTTCTTCTTTGTTCCTCACTACTGAGCAGCTTGTTTGGCATTTTATTTGGGAACTCCAACTCTTATAGAATTTCAGATTTTTTTTTTTTTTCTAAAATGGAACAAAACTATAGTAAGTCATTAGTCAAGAATATTGTCATTGATGATGTCCAAATGACCCTCCTCCATCTTCAGATCATTGCTAGGGTCCTCATACCCGTTCTAATCCTTTCTTTCACTTTTCTCTAGAGGATATCTGCCCAAAGGATCAATGGATCTGATATCTTTAAAATTCCTGTCAATTTTCTGTAATTCAAATGGAAAAGATGCCTTTAAAATAGGGCAAAAATGTTATTTGAAAATAAAGCTTGTTTATGGCAAGTCACAAATATATGTAATGAGCTTTATATTAAACGAAATTATGTTATTTAAAACTATTAAGATAATGATTGTTTCATAAAAACCTCTCTGAATTCTAAAATTTCAGGATAGGAAAATAAAACATTAATAGCTGAAAACACAAGACAAATGTGTTATTAATTATTTTTCTACTTTAACAGTTGCAAACAGGGCCAAAACCAGTGCTAATAATTTGTTCATCAAAAAGAAAGCAATTTAAACTAGAAAAATATGTTACGTCAATCAAAAACACCCCAAACAAAACCAAAACAAACCTCAAAATCTTTCATACATATTTTCAGCATGAGAAAAATTGTCACATCATAAATGTAAGCAGCAGTGAATACTTAATGTTTACCACAGTGTTAGGATGTGTCTATATCACAATGGATGCATTCTTGCACAGCATGCAAGTATGTTTAAGCTGGCTCTGAATGAGTTCAGGGTAAAAACTCAAATATTTCAGTGACTGAAAAGTAGCACTTCTAGCCTAACAATGAGTCACTGCTGTAAGCCATTACTATTGCACTCTTTGCTGTCAGTCCACAATGCATATGTTCCCTGTTGGCCACCTCATCTGTACTTTGAGTACATGTAACTGACAACAAAAATTATCCTTTCTTTTGTGGCCTTTCCACACTCGCACTGAGCATAAGGTGTCTTTTTTCTTTGCCTCTGAAGTTATTTTCCCAAGGCTCTTTTTGCTGGTCTGAGAGGTCAGCAGTTCTGAGTCTCCCAGCTTTTACATTTGAAGTATTACATTTGAAGTACTTAAATTTGGGGGTATTTTTAATACTTTTATGAGGGAGTCTGCAACATATTTGTTTTGACAGTTTTGCTTTACTATACCATGTGTTGTCCTCAAAATCATATTATCATACTTTATTTTTGTATATGGCATTTTTTAGAAATCTAATTTCTTTATGGCTACAATGGCCAAAGAAGACTCTTGACTCACAGTTCCCTGGAACACTCTGGTGCCGTACAGGAATTGTCTAATATTTTCAAGCACTAAATCTTTAATTCTTACATTCCTGGCGCTGCCTGTGTTAGAGTATGCATCTATGTAGAGTCATAGAATCATAGAATGGTTAGGGTTGGAAGGGACCTTCAAAGGTCATCTAGTCCAACACCCCTGCAAGGAGCAGGGACATCCCCAACTAGATCAGATTGCTCAGAGACTCATCCAGCCTGGCCTTGAACGTTTCCAGGGATGGTGCATCCATCACCTCTCTGGGCAATCTGTTCCAGTGTTATACCACCCTCAGTGTAAAAAAAATTTTGCTAATATCTAATCTAAATCTACCTCCCTCTATTTTAAAACCATTACCCCTCATCCTATCACAACAGGCCCTACTGAACAGTCTCTCCCCATCTTTCTTGTAGGCCCCCTTGAGGTACTGGAAGGCTGCTATAAGGTCTCCCCAGAGCCTCCTCTTCTCCAGGCTGAACAGCCCCAACTCTCTCAGCCTGTCTTCATAGGAGAGGTGCTCCAGCCCTCTTATCATCTTCGTGGTAGTTAGATAGAAAAATGCGGAGATGTTAGCATTAAGTGTTAACCAAGACCGCTCCAAAATTAGAAGTAGTTTGATTGTATCAGCATGGTTACGTGCACTTAGCATTTACGAGTGGTCTGACATACTTCTGCAAATGCAACAACACTCCAGCACTGAGCTGCTGTTTTCAGATCTGAGCTTTTATCACCATGTTAGAGCTCCCTTGTGTGCTCCTCTATACAGCATTGGTTGGAAATAGAGATTTCTATGATTCTATGATTTCTGTATCCTATTAAAATGTGCAGTACAGGCAAGCCTTCAGAGGATAGAAATGTATTCTTACTCTTCCTTTGCTCATAAAGAAACAGAGGAACAGAGAAATAAAAGTTTAAAATGCCTTAGGAATCATTCTTTTTCAGTCTTAAACTTCTGACACCTGCAAAAATCGTGTTTGTCCAACAGTGTTTAATGACAGTGAAATCAGCAACAGAACTGTGATTGAGTGCGAATTTGACTCAGGGCAGAACTTAGAAGAGCTACTTCAAATGCCAACAGTTCTTAAACAGCTGTTCTCCTATATCATAACTGGAAGAGATCAACAAGTTTGAAGTCAAATGAGGAGAAACTGTTCTAGTAGAAGTATCTTATCAGTAAATTAGGATACATCCTGTAACCTGCTAACCTTAGGCAAACTGTGTAAGTAGACTAAGAGTTTAGCTATGTGAATTCTATAAATAAAGTTTATTTTTCACCATTTAGCTGTTCTGTGACAATACAGGTCATAATACATCTTGAAAAGACTTGAAACACACAGTCTTGAAGTAGATTTTCACATATAATGTCAAATACAGCCAAAACCACAAAAAGATCCCCACTACTTGAACTTCTTTGCTTTCCTTCTTTGGCTCTTCTTCTACTTCAAAAGGAGTTGAGAAAGTGCATCACATTGTAGCCCAATAAAATAAATAAACTTTGAGCTATGAATAGACATTGGCCTGATGTTTCGCTTTCTTAGTTCTAAGCATTTTCAACTGTTTATGACACTTGTCTTTTCCTTTTCTTTAGTGCAATACAAGACAGAGAAGAGCAAGAGAGGTTCTCAAGCTGGCTGAGATAGGAAACCTATCACTTCACAAATGAAAGTAAGAAAAAAGCAGAGGGAATTTGCCTTCTCATTTTCAGGATTAAAGGAACAGTGTCAGGAGCAATACAGAATGTACAGTTGAGAGGAGAAACAATGCTTTTCTACCTTTTTAGTTGATTAATTTTGTTTTGGAGATCATAAAAACCCTTGATATGGAAGGAGAAGTGTGAAGATTGCAAAAATAATTGGGAGAAGGCAAGTAATGCTTACCACTTGCTGTGAGGTTCAGCTTTGTCTGTGATCCATTCACAGGCAAACTTTTATGCATATGGACATTTTCTTTTCCGTAATGTATAAAATAACAGTTCTTTGTATGAAGTTACTTCCATGGCAGGGTATTGCCATCAAAAGAAGACTGCTTGGAAAGAATACCACTTGATGCAGAGAGTAGTCACAGAACACAAAATAGGGTATGCGACCTGAGCAACTAGTAACAGGTTTTTTCTCTATCCAGAACACTCAGCTGGTGCTCAGATCTTGCAGAATAATTAATCTGGTTTACAGTTTGTTCCTGAATTCCTCTTTTGGGGCAGAAGGGGTTAGGGAGAGGGAATCCCCACAGCTCTTCCTCAGTATGTTGTTTACTGTAATTCATCTTGTTTTCAGCTGCCATACTCCCCAGGCGGTAGAAATGGGCTTACCTGTGCTCACCTGGGAAACACTAGGGTAGGAAATCTGTGAAATGTACACTAGCTCTGTAGCAGGGGAGAGACCACAACATTCCTTTTCCTCTAGCACTAACATGAGCTTTGTGACCTGCCCAGCCACATAGGCTGAGTACAACTAGTTGCAGCACAGTTCATAAGTATCTCTAGGTTAAGAAATGCCTAAACTTTAGATAGATGCTGCTAAATAACAAGCACATTTGCACAGATAAAAACCAATTAACATATCATTAAAGAACTTAGTTTATTCACATTCAACTTTGGCTCTATACACCAATCTACCTCAGAAAATTTAAAAAAAAAAATAGTGTCCAGTAGGATAAGTCTGGCATTTCTTTCTGTGAGATTTTATGTGTTCCTGCTGTTTTTCCTGTGTAGTCAAGTTAGTGGAAATGCAGTTCTCCAGAAAGAGATACTTTAGAGAATATCAGCAAGCAGGTTGAGGATATCTATAATGATTTTTAACCTGTGCAAAATTACCAGATCATAGTAAGTTAAATTCTCCATGTGTCTATGGCTTGTGCAGCAGAAATACAGTCCATGGTCCTCTTGTCCACCCAAATGGCTATTTCAAAGGGATAATTCAGGCTTCAGAGTAATTTGTATATTTTTGACTAAGTCTGAACTATCTGTAGAAGAGTATCTGTCAGAAACAATAGGTCATCATTTCAGAAGAGTAGTCATTTATCAGTAAGGGAAAATAAAAGTAAGAACATGTGAAATGTACACCATATTCTTAATCTCTGTCTTGGTTCCTGTGGTAAAGAAGGTCTTTACGAACCAGCTATGTAAAAACTGTGATAGGATACATCCATTAAAGGTATTCTTTTCCCATAGTTTTTCAAAAGAAGCTTCTATGCATTGCTCTGGTAGAAAATTAGTCCTTCACAGTTAAAGTGGTCAGCCAGTAAAACACTGACATTTAACAGTTTCAAGAAGTTAAAGTTGTGAACTGCATTCGCACTTTGTTGTTCATTGGTATGTAGCTAAATCCCAGGGTCAATTTATGGTATCCTCATTATTGCTCTAATTTTAGAGCAGGAGGTCAGCAGTGCTGTGAGCTTTCACACATTTTCTTTCCTGTTACAGTCCTTGAGTACCTGGAAAAAACAGGCCTGAAACTTGATTTTCCGTGTCACTTACACAAAATATAATTCATGGGAGATCAACATCCAACAGCATTATACTATTTCAGTATAACTTATTGTATTTCTCATTCAGAAGCATTTAAACCATCATGCCTTCTTGATCTTATAATAATACCCAGAATACTCTCCTGAGATTCCCTTTGCAATTGAAAGTATATTTTAAAGTATTTCTAATTGTGGTTTTTTGTTATA
The DNA here is from genome assembly GCF_036417535.1 of Chlamydotis macqueenii. Taxonomy (NCBI): domain Eukaryota; kingdom Metazoa; phylum Chordata; class Aves; order Otidiformes; family Otididae; genus Chlamydotis; species Chlamydotis macqueenii. Next base: position 32,194,373 of record NC_141560.1, read on the forward strand.
CTAATGCAAAAAAAAAATCCTCTTTCTAGTAATGTATATTTTACTTGATCAGTCTGTTTTAAGAACATTTGCAATGTTTTATTTCCAGTTAGTTAATTATCTGCATTTACATGTAATCTCCATGTTGTATTGTGTCAAAAAGAGATAAAATGAATTCCAAAACAAGATTAATTAAAATATTTGAAAAACTGTGTTACAAATGAATGTGTAAAAAGGCATAATTCCTAACAACTAGTGTTTTGATCTGAAAAAAAAATTGAATAGCTTGATTACTATTAAATTAATGGCATACTTAGCTGTTCTATTATATTTTTCTACCCACAGATTTCAAAGGACATGAACAGGACTTTCTTTATTTGCAAATGGAAGAACTGAACCACAGAAACTGGCAGGTGTCTAGCATGTTAACCTGAAGTTTCAGTACTTCTTATTTTTCTGATATTGGTAGTTGGATGATTCTGTTTATCTCATGGAATGCCACTTGCAAGATGTAATTATGTAATTACAGCCATGAATTCCACCAAGACAACTCTCATGCAAAAATTAAAGTCCAAACTGAAATGTGTTTAGACCCAGACCTTGATGAGCTGCATTTTATTTTATTGAAAGGACCAGCAAAATATCTTCTGAGATGCCATGTATGTTCTAGATTTTAATGGTGTATTGATTCTTTGTTTGGGATGAAATTAAGTCTGTACAATTCTCAGCCCTACATAGATGCTCTTACCATTAATATATGTTGCCATTAAATAAATATCAGTTTATCACCCAGTTCTTTCACAGTTATTTCAAATTCTAATCTTTCATTATTTTCTGACTAATATTAAAACTGTACTCTGGAAACTAGTAGACATTTAAAATCGGCTTCATTATTATCAAATCAAAAGTCATAAGGACATTGATGTATTATATATGTATTTATACTTGCCCTAAAGTTTCCTTTAATGACATTAATTAATGAAATTTGTATTTTTATGTACCACCATGTCTTTCTGCTGCATCACTTTGATTTTATAAACTTTTTTTTTTGATTCAGAAGTTCTAACACCAGGCACTATATAAAGAGTTTCATTGAAAGCATGTTAAAGAATTGTAGTCAAACTCAATGCTATGGTATCTTTAGGATTAATTTCCATTGATTAAAGCCTTATTAGATGGGGAAAGTTTCCTTAGGAAGAGAATTCTTCCTTTCTAAATAATTAGTAGTGGTCATAAAAACAAGTGATTTTCCAAAGTCCAGACAAGCATGAGGAATATTGTCCTCCTAAAGCTGAATTACCAGCACTCACAGCACTTAGTAGGATTTTTTTATCATGCACATTCAAGGACAGTAATTGATCCTTGCTGAGGATAAACATGCAATGTAAATTCTGCCGGTGTAATATACATCTGACCTGCAATATCCCAGCTATTTCATATGTGTGCCTGTCTCTGACAAAGCCTTTCAATTGTGGCAAATTATATGGTGATTTTGAAAAGAGGATAAAACATCCACAAGGAATTAGTCTATGAGGAGAACTAGATCTGAAATAGCTGATGTCTTACCTTTTCTTAGCTGTGCTTTTTCTTTTTTTTTTGCCTGAGTTAAAATTAATTACATTCTCTGTAGTGTTACCACTACAAAATAGAGAAGCTTTTGCACAAAAGAAAAAAAGATAGTTCAGCTTTTATTTCTGTAAAAGGTCCTTTTAGGATGGCAAGTGAAAAAGACCTGTTCCAAATGTCATGCTTTAAAGCAATACCAATAAGTGAGACATGAGATCTGGTGACAATTGACATAGAGAAGGCTAAGGAACACAGCAACATTTTTGCCTCAGTTTTCACTGGCAATTGTTCTTCACACATCTCTCTAGTCTCTGAATTTCAAGACAGGGACTGGGGAGGGAAGTCTAACACATTATAGGAAATAGATTTCAGACCATTGGAGGAACTCGAACGTGCACAATTCCATAAGATCTAATGAGATGTATCCCAGAGTCCTGAAGGAACTAGTAAATTTAGTTGCTAAGCCACTGTTCATCATATCTGAAAAGTCACAACAGTCAGGAGAAGTCCTCAGTGGCTGTAAAAAAGGAAACATCACACCCATTTTTAAAAAAAGGTAAAAAGGAGGACACTGAGAAACCCTGATGTATTTGATTTGTGCAGCAAGGTTTTGGTAGCAGGGGGGGCTACAGGGGTGGCTTTTGTGAGAAGCTGCTAGAAGCTTCTCCCATGTGTGATAGAGCCAATGCCAGCCATCTCCAAGATGGACCTGCTGCTGGCCAAAGCTGAGCCAATCAGTGATGGTGCAAGGTCCTGCACCTGTGTCAAGTAAACCCTAATATCGATAAAGACTGGATGGTGAACAGGTTGAGAGCAGTCCTGCAGAGAAGGACTTGGGGATACTGTCAGATGAAAAATTAGATATGAGCTAGTAATGTGTGCCTGCAGCTCAGATATCCAATCTTATCCTGGGGTACATAAACAGAAGCGTGGCCAGCAGGTTGAAGGACGTGATTCTCTCCCTCTGCTCTCATGAGACCCCACCTAGAATATTGCATCCAGCTCTGGCGTCCCCTGCACAAGAAAGACATGGACCTGTTAAAGCAGATGTAGAGTAGGGTCATGAAAATGTTCCAAGGGCTGGAACACCTTTCTTATGAAGGAAGGCTGAGAGATGCAATTCATAAAATCACAGAATCATAGGATAGTTACAGTTGGAAGAGACCTTTAAAGGTCATCTAGTCCAACACCCCCGCAAGAAGCAAGGACATCTCCAACAAGCTCAGGTTGCTCAGAGCCCGGTCCAATCTGACCTTGAATGTTTTCAGGCACGAGGCATCTGCCATTTCTCTGGGCAAGATGTTCTAGCTTTTCATCACCCTCACTGTAAAAAATTTCTTACTTATACCTAGTCTAAATCTACTCTCTTCTACTTAAAATCCATTACCCCTTATCTTATCACTACAGGCCTTGGTAAAAAGTCTCTCTTCATCTTATAAGTCCCCTTTAAGTATTCAAAGGCCACAGTAAGGTCTGGACCTTCTCCAGCAGGTCTATGTCTTTCCTATCCTGAGGGCTCCAGAGCTGGATGCAGTATGCCAGGTGGGGTCTCACCAGAACAGAGGGGCAGGATCACACTCCTCACCCTGCTGGCCACATTTCTTTTGATGCAGCCCAGGATATGGCTGACCTTCTGGGCTGTGAGTGCACGTTGTCAGCAATTGTTTAGTCTGAAGAAGAGGAGACCTTATCATGGCATTTCAGTACTTAAAGGGGGCTTATAAGAAGGACAGACTTTTTACTAAGGCTTGTAGTGATAAGTAAAGGAGCAATGGTTTTAAATCGGAAGAGGGTAGATTTAGATAAGATATGAAGAAGAAATTATTCACTATGAAGCTGGTGAGATACTGGAGCAGGTTGCCTAAAGAGGCTGTGGATCCCTGGAAATATTCAAGGTCAGGTTGGATGGGTCTTTGAGCAACCTGATCTAGTCAAAGAGAGTAGAATGAGATGGAAAGGAATAGAATAGAATAGAATAGAATAGAATAGAATAGAATAGAATAGAATAGAATAGAATAGAACTGTTCAATTGGAAGGGACCTATAAGATCACCTACTCCAACTGCCTGACCACTTTGGGGCTGACCAAGAGTTAAATCATACTATTAAGGGCATTGTCTAAATGCCTCTTAAAGACTGGCAGATATGTAGGGGGGTTGGACTAGATGACCTTTAAAGGTCCTTTCCAACTCATTCTATGAGTCTATGAATCAATAACTTTATCAATTTATACATTAATAGACTTAAAGAAATTGACAAGAAACTCTTCAGTGGTGGATTGCTCTTGAGTTTTGTTTTTTAAAAAAATCTCTTGTAAGAAAACCTTATTTAAAAATTATAGTTGGGGGCAATTTTATTTTATGGAAATTACTAAAGGCTTTTCACAATAAAATTATCAAATAAAATACTGCTAATGTTGCCATTAAGTTAAAGTTCACCACAGTTCACTGCCATCTAAGTCATGTTATGGTTTGAATTATCAGTGTATCAAGCACACATTACAATAACAGAATAGCTAAACATCTACACTTCCAATGTATCCAAAGCACATGTGATGTAAAAATTGCCTGAGCATCTGTATAACTTAAATGGGGAAAAGAATAGATTCTCTTTTCTTTAGAGCAGATGTTCAAATTCTAAGGCAATGCAGAGTGAAAATCTTTACTATTTCAATGATGTCTCATAGCCCATGTGAAAACAAGAAACTGGTCTTATTCCAGGTCAGCTACAACACACTGACACAAATTACACTAAAAGTGTCCTCTACTAAGAAAAGAGCCTCAAGATTAAAAGTATGCAGATCCTACTTACTTTCATTATGGGTTTGAGGCAAACGAGTAATTACACGGAGAGAAGTTTGGACTCCTGTTATCTATTTCAAATCTATACTGTTGATAGTGAAAATATGTCAATCTCCAGGGCTTTTTGGCCAGAACCTATCACCACAAAATTAATTCACTTACAGAATGTTTACCAAAACTCTCGACTACCTCTAGATAGTTTCAGTCTCTGATTTATCGTAGATGAACTGGTTACAGAGGATTTTAATGCAGTTATAATCTCTATGAACACAGATAAGCAAGTAGTTTTTCAAACAAGTCAGAACTGCCTGATAAATTAATTTACCATGGACAGAGGAAGCAATTTGCACATAAACTTCGAATTTTTTCATCCGTTATAGAGCCTATAAGAGACATTACAAATATTTCCAAATATATTGTTATTTTCTTTCAAGAACCATTATAATAAATAATGGTTTTTACACTGGTACATCCAATACGTGTTGTAAAGATAGATCCATATAAGGAATGCCATATATGCATATTTACATCCAATTGCTTTTTAAGAATTTTTACAACCTCTGCAGTGTATCTGTGAACATAGTGCATAGCAACCAGTTTTTTCTTTTTAATGGAGATCATTAACATATCATTTATTGCATTAGAGTGCTTCAAAAAACCTTTTGGAGTGTTCATGACTGCAGGATGTCTTCTGTTACTTCTTCACATGAAAGTGATACAGCAATTTGCAGGTGATTCAAAACTCCACAGCAGAAGGCTACAGCACTGCATACAGACATTCTGGGTTGACATTAGTCTGGGTCATCACAATAATTTGACTTACTGTGAAGCTAAAGACATATGAATAGAGCCTTACTGTTCTTGTGCCACAGGCACTTTTTCTGTTTTAGATGACTGGTATACTCTTCACTGTTGTAACAGCTGAAGCAAATCTTTCTCTATAGCTTTCTATTTCATTTTGCATATAGTGAATGCATCCAGGCATTTAGCAGTAGAGATTTTTGAGCTTTAAAGTAACTAGACCTTAATTAGCTCACTTGCATGAGAAGTAGCACACTGTTCATTCCACCAGCTAGTTCAGGCAAACAGCTCCCTTAGGTTTTCAGCCACTTGCTCGACAGGCTTCTTTTGTTTAGCAAACCTGAATTCATCCTCTATATTTGCTATTAAACATGAGACTAGGAAAAAAAAAAAAAGGAATAATTGAGCCTGGAGGAGAAAAGGAAAGTAGAACACTGCATCCAAAAGTGGCTGAAATGAAATACAAGATAGATCACTACAATCCTTTGAAAAGAAGAGTGTACTATGACCCCAAAAGATGAAAATGTTAGGAAATAAAACTTGATATTTAAATAGCCTAGAAAGGAACATATCCAGATCCTATGCTAATGGTTTTCTCTGTATCACAGTGTTGCCTTATAGGATAGGTTAATCCTGCTGTTTCTACTGCTGCACAAAGAAAGAGAGGAACAATCTGTCTTTGTACTGAGCAGCACATGAGCTGTTTCTCCACTGTCATACATTTGCCACATGGACAACTGATGTCCTTTCCCTGAACTTGTGCAAAGCATTTGACACTGTCCCGCACAACATCCTTGTCTCTAAACTGGAGAAACATGTGTTTGGTGGATGGACCATTTGGAGGATAGGGTATTGGCTGGACAACCACAGTCAAAGAGTTGTGGTCAGTGACTCAATGTCCAAGTGGAGACTGGTTATAAGTGCCATTCCTCAGGGATTGGTATTGGGACCAGTCCTGTTTAACATCTTTGTCAGTGACATGGACAGTGGGATTGAGTGTACCGTCAGCAAGTTCACAGATGACACCAGACTGTGTGGTGTGGTCAACACACTGGAGGGAAGGGATGCCATCCAGAGAGACCTTGACAGGCTGGAGAGGTGGACTCATGCAAACGTCATGAAGTTCACCAAGGCTAAAAGCAAGGTTCTGCACATGGTCGGGGCAATCCCAAGCACAAATACAGGCTGGGCAGAGAATGCATTGAGAGCAGCCCTGAGGAGAAAGACTTGGGAGTGCTGGTGGATGAGAAGTTCAGCATGAGCTGGTAATGTGCACTTGCAGACCAGAAAGGCAGTCGCATCCTGGGCTGCATCAAAAGAAGCACGGCCAGCAGGTTAAGGGAGGTGATTCTTCCGCCTTAATTCTGCTCTTGTGAGACCTCCCCTGTAGTACTGTGTCCAACTCTGCAGCCCTCAACATAAAAAGGACTTGTTGGAGGGAGTCCAGAGGTGGACTCATGAAGGTGATCAGAGGACTGGAGCACCTCTCCTATGAGGACAGCCTGAGAGAGTTGGGCCTGATCAGCCTGGAGAAGAGAAGGCTCTGGGGAAACCTTATAGTGGTCTTCCAGTTCCTGAAGGGGACTTATGAGAAAGATGGAGAGAAATTCTTTAACAGGGCCTGTAGTGATAGAATAAGGCGTAATAGTTTTAAAATAGAGGGAGGTAGATTTAGACTAGATATAAGGAAGACATTTTTTTTTGTGGTAAGGGTGGTGGAACATTTGAACAGGTTGCCCAGAGAGGTGGTAGATGAAATACTAAAGATATTTTCTTTATTTAAAAACAAATGAAAAATCATAACTCTTGTTTTACTCATCAATGCACTAGTACAAAACATTTGATAAAACGTTCATTCTCTTTGCTAAAAGTGAAATGAGTACCCTCACTTTGTCCTTTACCTAAGGAACCCAATGATAATTGTGGAGATTGATTTCTAATTATGCTTTCCACTTGTGTGTTTGGTTTCATAAGGGCAGTACAAGCAAATCAATCACAGAACACAGAATAATAAATCTTTCTGAACCTGTACTTGTGCTAGATATAGTGGTGAACATGCAGCAGTAGCAATCGCCAAAAGCAAGGGATAAAGTTGAAGCACTTGTTCACAGCATTGACAATTTTCTTAGTGAGACTTTTCTATGAAAATGTTGGAATCACTGTCTGTGATTCACAGTTTTAGAGTAACTCTTTTTGAAAGACTGCAAAGAGTTGAAAATGGGATCTTCTGTGTTTTAGTGGTCAGGAACTGCTTTAATAAGGCATCATTTAGACCTTCAAAGAAGTCTAGTATTTTGCAGGAGTAAACTTATTTTACAAAGCTGTACTTTCTGGGCTGTGTCCTGTGGAATTGCAGTGCAGAATCAGACTTTGAATCATGACCTTAGCCTGCAATTGATGTAGAAGTATTTGATTAGTATTTGGGCATCAGCCAGCAATGTTCATTTGGTACAAAAACCTTGTTAAATCAAAAAGAAAGGATATTGGCAATCTACAATAAGGAAGTGATATTTTCACAGATAGCACGTATTCTGCAGAGCTATAGGTACTCATGATACTTTCACAAACAGGAAAAGTAGCCCCTTTTTATAGAGCAGAAAAAAGAATAAAAGAATATGAATAGATTATTATATACACTTAAGAGTATGGAGGAGAAATCACGAAATCAGCTATTGTGCAATCACAATCTATTAATACCGTATTCTCAGCAGTGTAGAGGGTTTTTTATTTTTCCATTAGATTCTAAATTAATGTATTATATTATTTGCTTGATAAAGTGAAAGAGTAGAAAACGTACAGTGGAGAGAAGAAATAAGAATTAGCTAGGAGTGACTTTTGTAAAAGGATTCTAAAAAAACAAGTAACCAAATCACAGATTCATTTAGGTCAGAAGGGACCTCTTGAGACCATCTAGTCCAAAGCCCCTGCTAAAGTAGGGTAAGCTAGAGCAAATTGCCCAGGGTATTTTAAGTACCCTAGAAAGAAACACCTGGAGATCCTGGGCTAGTGGTTTACTCCATATCACTGAACAGATGATTCCTGCCCTTTCTGCTGTCGCACAGAGAGGAACAACCTGCCTTTTCTGCCTGAGACAGCCCACAAGCTGCTTCTCCCTGTCAAACACTTGCACCGTGAAGAAAGGCAGAGAGCTGGCATTTGAAAATTTAAGGCTACTGCCTTAAACAGTGTGCCTTGGGACATTTCAGTATCTGTATCTCTACACTCCAGAACACACAAATTGCATGGCAAATGCCCAAGTTGCATGACATAAAAAGGAGATCAGCATGAGGGAAGAAGTCAAGTTACTAACAGCATAGAAATGCTTCATACTATGTTGACAGAAGACAACATATTATGTTGACAGAAGACAACATACTATGTTGACAGCACAACCAGGAAAACTGTAACTGGAATGTAGGTAGGTCTCTAGTTTTGAAAGTGAAATAGAGTAGAAATTAAAAGAGAAAAAAGCTCAATGTAAAACAAGGATGTAAGGAAAGGGGTAGGAAACAATTAGTTAGAAAGCTTGTGGTTGCAGAGACACAGTGGATGAGTTTGTTTTGTGCAATACAAGTGCTAAAGAGGCTATGAAAGAAAACAAACAGCAATGACAGAAATGAATAGACTTCTGCAGTGACTGAGTTATGAAGAGACTTCTATCACCAGAACTTTTTTTCAATTAAAGCAGTGATTATTGGGAAAGTCATAAAGGATGAGGCAGGTAGATTTAAGGAATTAATATAACCTTGGAAAGAGAGAACTGAAACAAAAGTGAAGTGGAAAGTCTACCCACCCTCAACTAAAATGGAAGTATTAGGGGTCAGGGAGTCAAATGAAAGATAGACAGAATATTTCTTTAGATTTTTTAAAATTTGTTTTCTTTTGGGTGAGTTTAATTTGAGGAGACATATAAATCAGTTATTCATGTCCAAAACCTTCAAAAGATCAGCAGACAGGGTGAGTGGTAAAGACACAGGACTGGCTCAGGAGAGTTTGATCATCAAACTGGGTGAAATTATTTAGATAAGGGAACTCTTACGGAGAATAAGAGAGGTGAATACACCAGATGAAAGGAGACTGTTATGGTACATTAGCCATCAAAGTCAGCATATATTGTTCTGTGGTTTGAGATCTTCTGCCACCTCTATATCTTCAGCATAAAAGAAAATAGTATCATGTCCTCTGCTTTGGTGTAGTAATTTCTAGTAGACATAATCCAATTTTCAGCAGTTCTGTCCTGTCATTCAGAAGCCTGAAAAAGGAAAGAATAGCTTAAAAAAGGAAGTGGGTATGAGTAGATATTAGTGTTTTAAGGAAGAAGGGGTTTTAGAAGTGAAGACATAGATGACAGAGATTCGTGAGAGATCTGAGAGACAAAAAGCTTTAAAAGAAGGAGCAAAGAAAAGAGGTGGTTTTTTTTTTGTAAGAGCTTCAGACAAGTCTAATAACCTTTAGAGAACTTCATAGACCTTTCACAAAAAAAAAAAAAAACCAAAAAAAAAAAACCCGTCATCCTGAGAACGAATTGCCTAAAAGAGAGAAACCAAAGATACAAATAAATGAAAAATTTGGACAGTTCACAAGTAAAAAGTGGCAACCACAAGTATTCTATACAATTACAAGTATTCTATACAAGGACTGTACCACTGCTGACTGCTGTGGAATATTTGCTAATGATCTGGAATAAAGTGTGCAGATGATTCAAAATTATTTTAGTTAGTCTTTACCAATATGACTGTGATGATTTCAAGTAGGCCTAGTAGACTAAAGGAAGAGTTTACGAAAACTAAACTTCCCTGTTCATGAGTACAAGGTAACCTACCTTAGAAAGTCTATTTTGAAATACCAACTGCAACTTAAATGTAAAACTCAGGGGAGGAGAAGACAGAAAGAGAAAACTGCACAATTTTAGAGATCAACTAAGAAAAAAAAATGTTTACATATAAAAAAAAAAAACCCTATGATTGAAAATAATACTAGAGATATCATAGTGATATTATGTGAGCCAAGAGTACAGCTTCACCTTGAACACCAATGGTTTCTGGTCACTCTGCCCATAAATTATTTAAAAACTGAAATGTTCAGAGAAAAGCAACAAAAAGTATAAGCACAAAGAGGGTCCATAGAAAGTATATTGAAAAGATGAGTAGCAGGTAGTGTGACAAAGACACAGAAAAACTATACTTCTATTCATATGCTGAGAATAACAAGATTTCTGTTACATTGAAAAAGTTTTTATGCTGAAGTTTCCATAAAATGAGATATTTTTTCCACTCTTAAACCAAAGATTTAGAAAGGCTTCTCATTGTGCAGGTTATGACATTATCTTCTGGCATGGATTTTTTTACAACTTTTTCTGAAGCGGCTGACACAGACCATCATCACAGACAAGTTCCAGAGTACTGGTAGCCAGAAAGATAGTACAGGAAAAAGAAAATAAAAGTGGTCTTAATTCTATTTTTACTTTTGCTGAAGTTTATTAGAGTATAATTTAATAAGTCTCCTTGGTACATTTTTGATGTACATTAAGATTTCATAGATTTCTAATCCACGTGACTTTGATAAACTTCCTTCAAACTACTCTTAATTTTCAGATTCTGCTCATATTTTCCTGCCTTTTGATATCTGTATTTTCTTAGTTCCTTCTGTGAACTCCTTTCAGAACAATCAAAACTTACAATACAACTTGATAAATGAGATTACTTTCTAATAGAAATTACTGCATACTTCTGCTTTTTAATGTATTTTAATTTGTGCATAGTGACCATTCATTAATAAAAATGTTCTATCTGGAAGAGACACAGAGGGAGAGAGGGAGAACAGGAGAAAAAGAGAAAGGAAATAGAGATGGGAAGGTGCGGAAAGGAAAGGTGTGGAAAGGAAAGGTGCGGAAATGAAAGGTGCAGAAAGGAAAGGAAGGGAAAGGAAAGGTGCGGAAAGGAAAGGTGTGGAAAGGAAAGGTGCGGAAAGGTGCGGAAAGGAAAGGTGCGGAAAGGAAGGGAAAGGAAAGGTGTGGAAAGGAAAGGTGCGGAAAGGTGCGGAAAGGTGTGGAAAGGAAAGGAAAGGTGTGGAAAGGAAAGGAAAGGAAAGGAAAGGAAAGGAAAGGAAAGGAAAGGAAAGGAAAGGAAAGGAAAGGAAAGGAAAGGAAAGGAAAGGAAAGGAAAGGAAAGGAAAGGAAAGGAAAGGAAAGGAAAGGTGTGGAAAGGTGTGGAAAGGTGTGGAAAGGAAAGGAAAGGAAAGGAAAGGAAAGGAAAGGAAAGGAAAGGAAAGGAAAGGAAAGGAAAGGAAAGGAAAGGAAAGGAAAGGAAAGGAAAGGAAAGGAAAGGAAAGGAAAGGAAAGGAAAGGGAGGGGGGAGGGGGAGGGAAAGGGAAAGGGAAAGGGAAAGGGAAAGGGAGAAGAAAAGAGAAAGGGAAAGGGAAAGAGGAAGGGAAAGGGAAAGAGGAAGGGAAAGGGAGAGGGAAAGAGGAAGGGAGGGAGAGAGAGTTATTCTAGAAGGAATCTGAATTTTTGTTATCAACTAGTAGGCTTTTAGGAACCTCTGAATTCTGCTTACTTTCCATAATAAATCCTATCAAACTGCGACTTTTCACACAGTAGTTCTCTAAACTACTGTCTTTGTCCTCTTTAATATGGTAACTTTTATTACATTAGAAAACATTCCATATTTCATGTTTTTTTCTTCCAGTGATTCCACACTGATACACATTTCACAGACATAATATCTATATTTATTTCTTTTTTTTTTTCAGTTTGTATGGTTAATCACAGTTGTTCTCAAATGCAAAGGAATATTTCCTTACATGAACATATCAAAATAGTCTTTCTAAATAGGAACTTTCAATGTTGTATGTTGCTATGTTCCCACAGTTTTCCTTTTCTTTGTAGAAATTTATAGAATGCTGGCTGTCAAACAGTAGTAGCCTTTAAAATTGTGTTTATACATTTCTTATTGCTGTATTCTTTGTATTATTTTACATTATAAAGTAAATTTTAAAAATTTACAATATGTATGACAAATTCTTCTTGTTCCTTTGCTGAACACTTATATTGTTCTAAGGCATGTCAGAGTATTTCAAATATGGTGGCATGCACATAATTTTTGGCATGACTAAAGGCACAGTGGAAATAAGCTGAATAACAGTCAAAATCTAGTAGTAAAGAGAATTGAAGTACTCAAGTTCTCATGCATAGTTTTCTGCATAGAGACAACAGCCAGCATAGGATTACAGTAATCAGAACATATATAGAGTTACACTCTGAAGGAATATTACTTGTGATTATTTTTCACAAGCCCATATAAAACAATTTAAATATTTTACTTCAGGACTGGACACAGCTGATTAGTGTACATAGACAGTGATACTTTATTTTTAAGAAATGAATTTCAGACAAGACATGCAGTGTTTGTGTCTCCAATACGTCTGAACTTTAGTACTGAGTTCAGTCTAGCATATTGTCTCTACCGGTGGCTGGTGGGCATGTTCTTCTCCAGAATGCCTTTTTTATTATTATTATTGTAACAGAATTAGATATTTCTTTTGCTGTTAGTCAGTTTATTCAGTATGCCCCTTGCCCAGGCTGTAATCCTTGAAACACTCGTATCAAATTTGTATTGATCATCACAACTCATCAACTCATCACTGATTTAGTGGAGATTTTCCCACAGACTTAAAGAAAACTTGGATCATATCTTTATAAAACCATTTTAATTATTACCTGAAGCAGGTTTCATTATCACACTTTGTTACACTGATATCCATTCTGACCTCTTAAAAAAAAAAATAAATTGCTTTCCTCTGTTTCTTTGAAGCAAAAAGTCATCAGGAAGATCGCCGACTGTTACTGTTTTTCACTGAATAAACATCTACAGTAATTAAATACAAACACAAAAAAAAAAAAGGAAAGCAGAGAATAAATGTTTATATGACTAATTCTTTCCTGAAATAGAGTACCTCATGCATTGTTATAGCCTTCTGTCTTTTGCTGAGAAATATAAGTACCAAATATTTTTTATTCTTCACCTTTCTAGTCACCATAAAGATATAAACATAGCATAATCGATTTTTACAGCAGTTATTTGTAGTGTTTGTCTCTTGCTGCTGCACTCCTTTTTTTTCCTTGCTTCTTTCTGTGTGAGCTATAATTCCTCTTAATGAAACTGAGGGAATACAGTAAGTCATTTCAAGGGGTGAAAATTTTTTAAGTGAGCTTATTGAGAAAGTAAGTGCTAAAAAAGGTAATATGTTAACAAAAATATTCTCACATTTTTAATATTATCCAACTTATTAACTGTAATAAAATTACCCTTGACAGGTAACATTAGGGTTTTCATATTTCTTTTTGCTAGGTACTTAGCATACCTTATAAGTTTTAATAAGGAAAACAATAATTACACAGGTGAAAATACATGGTGCTGGATCATTTTTTTAATGACTTAATAAATCCATAGGTAGAGGCAAACTCCAGTGAGGTCAGTGCATTTACTTCCAGAGAGACTCACAAAAATAATTTGATACAGAAATATTAGAGTAAGGGATTAGATAGGTGTGGGATTTCTGTTACTGTTGTTGTTATGTTTTGTTTTGTTTTTTCCCAAAAGAAAGTTCAGTGCCAAAAAATGAGCTCAGAAAATAATTTATCAATATTTATCAAAATATTTTCAATCTCAGATAAAAGGATGATAATTTTTATTTGTTTCCAACTATTTTGCCTTTGAAAATATCTCCTTATTAGTAAAATAATATATCTTTTTCAATTTGTCTGTTGTCAAAGATTTTTAAATTCCATGATCTATTTTATTCCTTTTTTTCACTAAAATAAATATTCATTATGAAGAATATATCCACTATTCAGTACAAATAGTCACCAAAGCTGAATTAAAAAAAGATAAAATCCAGTGGTTTTGGCTAGCTATGTATGAATTACTATATCAATTCAATATTCAGATCAAATAAATTGGTTCTCTTACACAAGCCTGCACAGTTTACTCCACAGTCTTCTATAATATGATACTTTTTCCTTTTTCTGAAATCAGTATCTACTTATATATATGTATATATATTACTTTAAGAGTGATTAAGAGAAACTGGTTCTTTTAATCTACTTAAATTTAATATTTGACTATTGTGAATTTTTGTTTCACATCATCTTTACTATTATTCACACTTGATTTCAAAGTGGAAAATATGGAAGAAAATAAAAATTATTAAAATAAAAAGTATGCCATATACTCTCTATTAGACTATGATTTTTAATTAAAATATTCAGACGTTTTCCTTTGTTTTTATTACAGTAATTCTTCAGATTTTTCTCATTTTGTCATCAGAGCACACATCCATTCAGGGGTTACACATGCATAAAGAATATAGGACTGGGTAAAAAAAAGATTTAGGATTTTATTTACCTAAGGGTTTTTTAGCACCTACTCCTGCAAACCACTCGTTCTGTAAAAGTCAAACTGCTTTAACCCTGCCTCAGGAACAAAAGAAATGACAATCTCTTTGCTAATATCTGAAACAAAATAAAATTCAGCTGGCTCTACTGTATAAGTAGAAAAATAAAATATTTCTGGTCATTTAGAGGAGTTTCACCCTGATGTCCCTGTTTTCTTTTTTTTTTCCCTTTCATTCCAGAGTAACCAAACTCACTAGATAAATATCAGCACTCTTCTAAATAAACTTGCAACATTCTTATATGAGCTTTGATTTGTGTTGTTGACTTACATCAGATAAGCTGGCCCTCATAATTCTTATATTTTGTCTCTCCACTATGGTCAATAAATCTATTATGTAAAAAGGGGGAAATGACACTCCTATTTGTTGTATGTGCTCCTAGCATTTCTCCCTGTGTGTCCTATTTGTCTACATCACTGTGAAAACACATTTTTACTCTTAATGGTAAAAACTAAGGGAATACCAGCCAGATTCTGTTGTTTCACATAGTAGCAGCAAAATTGTGAGATTTTCAGTAGCAATGATCACATGAGTCATTGAAGGTTTTTATTTTTAGAAAACTGTTTAATAAAACTTTAATTAACAGTGTTTTGAAGTAGTGTACAGAGATTGATTGTAAGATCCCCATATAGAATTGTAAAAATGAACTTTGTCCAACCGGACTGATGCAAAGCCCATTGGAAGTAATTTGAAAAAATTTTCCATTTCCTGTTCTGGATTCACTGCCATGAGAACGTTGGTAAGAGAAGTGGGCTAACCTTTTATTTTCCACTTCAACAACTAAGCCATAATCATCAACTTCAAGTACTGAAACTGCACCGATTCTTGGTGTAAATCAATCAGTGTTTAGTTGAGAGAACTGTGCTGTTCTCTTGGTGTTTGCATGTGCTATAATCACATGTGCTTACAGAAAATGCGTAAGTACTAATTTATAATTAATGCTTGGTGTAAATCTTTTCTCTTGTATTGAAAGCAGTATTTGCTATTAACCAGAATTAGGTCAAGAATAAGTGTATACTAAAAAGACACTTCTGTTTCTAGATATTTGCAGATTTTTGTATCTTAATTATATGATTCTGGAAAGATGCAAATATTTTCCATTTGAGATGTATGTCGTAGCTCTTCCAAATTATGTTTTTATGGTTTATCACCAGAAATATGGCTAGTACAACAGAAATAATAAAAAGTTAGTATTTTATTATGACCTAAATGAAAAATAATAATATTTTGAAAATGTTTCAGTGTTTTACTTAGTCAATGCTCCAAGTATTTAAACTTTTGCATAGTTTAGGAAGTGTTTCTTGTCTACTTCCCTTTGCACTTCAGAGCTACATTTAGAGTTTGACTCCTAGAGTTGCAAGTTTTAACCCATATTCTTATTGCTGTAGTAGTCCTGAAACATATTTGGAATTTAAGAGCTGAAAGTTCTGTGACTGACTTTCAATAGCTACAGCTTCAGAACAATCATATCATACGGGTGTGATATTGCTTTCTGTGCTGTCTATGGTTGTTAGGCATTCTTACAATACTTGTTACTTTATACCTTGCTGCTTTCTTCCACTGTCAAGAGTAGCTCTGTTTTTCTGTACAGGGACTCAGTACTTGTATGCTTTTTTTTTTTCTGTGTGTAGGATTTACAGAGGCCCTGAGATCTCTACTAAAATTCAGCAAATATTTTAGTTACTATAGTTGTGGATTCCTTACAAATAAGTAGGATGAACAGCCATTAAATCTGGCTTGTTCTCTGATCTTGATTTCCAAGTGTTTAGTTCCATTTTACGGCTGAGGCACCTCAGCTGCAGAGTGGAAACTGACTGGCAGAATGGTAACAGAGCCAGAACTTTCAGGCCAGAAGCCCATTAGCTGAGCTCTAGCACCTTCATTAGAAGTTATTTAGATTAAGAATATTTTCTTATTTCGGAGGCTTGTCTTCTGTGAAGCAGCGGTTTAATAAAAACTATAAAATTAATTTGATATAATATGTTGTAAACATTTTTTCTTAAATTGTTCTTTTATCTACAATTTTTAGATTGATTTACACTGGTTTATGTATGAATCATCTAGTAGTATCTGATGGGATTTTATGAGTTTTAACTACATTTTAATATTTCTGAGCATTCCTTTCCTTTTATACTCAACATCCTCTTATTGAGGATGTTATTGATATTTCTGTGCTTTTATCCATTGTATAGAAAACAGGAAAAAAAAATTATAAACTTTTTTTTCCTTGAAAAGTTTCATAGTCTTTAAATATGAAATATACCCACCAAAAGGAAAGATTGTATTCTCTACCAATGGAGAATTGCTATCATTGAGAATAGAAAGACGGCACATACATCACAAATTTCAAACTTCTGGGAATGTAAATAGAGTGGACAGTAGTACATTGCTGCCTGCTGCTGTGCAAAGACAGCACAAATTGATTCAGAAATCTATTAAATTTATCGTCCAAAAACTAATACCTTTTGTTCCCTCAGGTTACTGATACAGGGCTCTTTCATACATTAACATATTTCAACATATCTCAGAAGCAGCCTTAATAACACATTACCTGAAGCCTGTCTGTGTTATTGGCCCATTTGTAACTACAATTGAGTTAATTTTTCCTCTCCAGATTGTGACTGATTAAATATCAAGAGATTCCAAACATCTTTTCTAGCAATGGGAATCTTTCAAAAATATATTTGGTTAAATAAGTAGAACAAGTTCACTGTTGCAGAAAGACTTTTTTTTTTTTTTTCTGTAAACCAGTATGAGAGTGGGGAATAAAAATAGGACATTACTACCAGAGCACTGTATGAAATAGGTAGTATACTAACTTTTATCTTTAAGATAAGAATCAAGCCTAAAATACTGCTGAACCTGAAACAATAGGTTCTTTTTTTTACAAAGTATTTAAAAATGTGTGTAGAATATATCCCTGCCAATTGTTAAATTTTATTGTGAGCTTGCAATACTTAGTTTTTATCAAACAAAATGTTCTAGCTTTTCTTGAATAAAAGGTAGAGTTTTAGTCTTCATGGCAACAACAACAGAAAAAAACCCAAACTTTCCTGATGTACACTGTAGAAAAGCAACCATGGACAAAAGCCCATAGCAATAAGCACTTTTATCAGCAGCTTTCAAATTCTTTCAAGAAACATGAATTTTAAATATCACAACATTGTCAATGAAAGCTCTGCAAAAGTTTTACACAAAATAGAATCACAGGATCATAGGATATTTGGGTTGGAAGGGACCTTCAAAGGTCATCTAGTCCAATGCCCCTGTAAGGAGCAGGGACACCTTCAACTGCATTAGGTTGCTCAGACCCCTGTCCAACCTGGCCTTGAATGTTTCCAGGGATGGGGCATCCACCACCTCTCTGGGCAACCTGTTCCTGTGTTGCACCACCTTCACTGTAAAAAATTTCTACCTTATGTCCAGTCTGAATCTACCTCCCTCTATTTTAAAACTATTACCTCTTGTCCTATCACTACAGGCCCTGCTAAAGGGTTTCTTCCCATCTTTCCTATAAGCCAAATTTAGATATTGGAAGGCCTCTATAAGGTTTCCTCAGAGCCTTCTCTTCTCCAGGCTGAACAACCCCAACTGTCTCAGCTTGTGCTCATAGGAGAGGTGCTCAAGCCCTCTGATCACCTTCATGGTCCTCCTCTGGACTCCCTCCAACAGGTCTACATCCTTCTTATGCTGGGAGTTCCAAAGCTGGATGCAGTACTCCAGGTGAGGTCTCACGAGAACAGAATAGATGGGGAGAAATACCTCCCTCAACCTGCTGGCCACGCTCCTTTTGATGTAACTCAGGGTATGGTTGGCTTTCTGGACTGCAAGTGCACATTACCGGCTCATGTTGAGCTTCTCATCCACCAGCACTCCCAAGTCCTTCTCCTCAGGGCTGCTCTCAATCCATTCTCCGCCCAGCCTGTATTTGTGCCTATGATTGCCATGACCGAGGTGCAGGACCTTGCACTTGGCCTTGTTGAACTTCATGAGGTTTGCACAAGCCCACCTCTCCAACCTGTCAAGGCCTCTCTGGATGACATCCCTTCCCTCCAGTGTGTTGACCACACCACACGGCTTAGTGTCATTGGTGAATGTGCTGAGGGTGCACTCAGTCCCACTGACCATGTCACTGACAAGGATGTTAAACAGGGCCAGTCCAAATACTGACCCCTGGGGAATGCCACTCGTAGTCAGTCTCCACTTGGACATTGAGACATCAAGCTGTTGACCACAATTCTTGGAGTGTGACCATCCAGACAATTCCTTACCCACCAAATTCATGTTTCTCCAGTTTAGAGACAAGGATATTGTGCGGGACAGCGTTAAATGCATTGCACAAGTCCAGGTAGATTATGTCAGTTGGTCATCCCCTGTTCACTGATGCCATAACCCTGTCATAGAAGGCCACCAAACTGGTTAGGTATGATTTGCCTTTAGCGAAGTGATGTTGGCTGTCACCAATCACTTGCTTATTTTCCATGTGCCTTAGCATGGTTTCCATTATATATCTAGGACATGGACCAGCTGGAGAAGGTCCAGAGGAGGGCCACAAAGATTATCAGAGGGCTGGAGTACCTCTCCTATGAGGACAGGCTGAGAGAGTTGGGGCTGTTCAGCCTGGAGAAGAGGAGGCTCTGGGGAGACCTTATAGCAGCCTTCCAGTACCTCAAGGAGGCCTACAGGAAAGATGGGGAGAGGTTGTTCAGTAGGGCCTGTTGTGATAGGATGAGGAGTAATGGTTTTAAAATAGAGGGAGGTAGATTTAGATTGGATATTAGGTAAAAATTTTTTACGATGCGAGTTGTAGAACACTGGAACAGGTTGCCCAGAGAAGTGGTGGATGCCCCATCCCTGGAAACATTCAAGGCCAGGTTGGATGAGGCTCTGAGCAACCTGATCTAGTTGGGGATGTCCCTGCTCCTTGCCAGGGGTGTTGGACTAGATGACCTTTGAAGGTCTCTTCCAACCCTAATCGTTCTATGATTCTATGATTCTATGATGTAAGTTGAAAGAATTCTGTCATTTCAGTATTCTGTTATTAAGTGGACATGGATGCTACTCCTACCCAAGCTCTAATGGTGTGATTTCAGTCTATTTCAGTGATTTTAGTCAATTACTATCTCTTTACACACTCAGCTTCTTCTGCTTCTGGAATAAATCCCTAAATTTAACATAGAAAATTGCTGCTTATGATCCACTCTTTATTGCTAAGCCATGTATCTATCCTTCTGTACAGCTGGGGAAGTTTGGACATGAGCTGTTCTAAAGACCTTAGCATACTTCAAATATTTACCAGTGGAGCATATTTCAAAAGCATTCACTATGCTCCCAGATTCTCACAGTGTAAGAAAGGCAACATAAAGCCATGTATCTCCTAACTGGTTGTTGTTTTACTGACAAAACAATGTTAGATTAATATTGCACTGAAAATTAATCGTAGTGTTCAGTATTCATAAACTGAGATGAATGTCGTTAACCTGGGTTTTGTATTACTGTTTAACACTTCTAAATGCCCTTGGCATGGAGTTTCCAGTTTTTTGAGGCCTCCTCCGCAGTGCAAAGTGCCTCTAAAATAGGGAAGTGATTACTTACAAAGGTCATCCTCTGATGAACAAGAATGGAATTAGCAGTCAAACAAGTTGAAAATAAAATTAAAACATGTTGCTAAAATAACATATTATTGCATCCTTCATTTGCTGTTGCCTCCTAATCAAACTTCGAATTTTTCTAATTTATATGTCTTAGTTAAGTATAAGACATTGAGTTCAAGACAGAGGCAATTGTTTGAAACTGAGAAAAAATGCTTCTGTAAATCCAGCAAATATTTGATCTTCAGACCTTAGACATTCATGGAGACACAGCTCTTAAAACTTCAGAAAGTCTTTTCCCAGTATGAACTAAATTCTGCTCACCTACTTCACATGGGTAGTCCAGCTACTTCCTTTTAAATTTCTTTTTTTTTTTTTTATGCACAGTGGACTTTATTTTTCTACAGCACAGCACAGCAAGTGCTATGACTTCAACACTGAAGCTACTACTTTTTCAACAATTACTTTTCAACACTTTTTTTTTTTAATGTACTGCCCTTATATGCACAGTGTATTTCAGTGAAAGCTTATCTCCCTGGTTCATAGCCATATGCTACAAGTCCACAATTAAGCTTATCCTCAGGCACTGAAGAAACAAGAACAGAAAGCAAAAAGCTTTGGAGAAATATTTGGCCATAATCTCTCCACTCATGCATTTTGCAAGCACATCAACTGATCTTACCTTACAAATTCAGCTTGTTGCCAACTCTGGTATTAATTTGCATGTATACCACATTTATAAGAAGCCCAGAAAAGAAAAAATGTAAAGCAATGGCTTACAAATAACCTGACAAAAAGCTTTTGATACATTGCTTGTAGCAATATTTAGTGCTCATTTTTCCTACATATTATATTAAGAAACTTATGGTAAGAATACAGTTGCTCCTGACACAGTCAGTTGAGTAACTGTCATAGGAAAAAAAAAGACATGCATTTAAAAAGAGAGGTTATGAAAAAGACTGAAGCTCTTCCACATTTCTAATTTAAATAAAGTCTACTCTGTAGACATATTAAATGAAATCCCAAAAATAGCTTAAGAAAACTAGAAGATAATAAAAGTTTCTTTAGTGCCATTATTGATAAACCTATTAAAAAAACAAACAAACAAACAAAAAACAGCTAAGGCAACCAATGCACACATAAAGAGCACAGGGAAGAAAAATTGTTTGTTCTGTTTATTCATTCAATTTAAGTTACTATCCAACAGTTGTTCACATTAAATCAGAGAAACATTTTCTTTATCCATAAGTATGCAAAACAGCAGGGAAATAATTGTCACATAAACCCCAAATTACTGAGACATTTTGTCTTGCCAATATAAAATGTATTCTATTTTTTTCATTCAGTATTCTTACTCAAAAAAAAAAAATTCAGATTTTGTCTTAGGTAAACACAACTCCCCCTACCGCTGACTTTACATCGCCTGAGAATACCTTTTCTCTGAGGACTGCTTTTAAAATATGTTATATATGCATATACCTCTTTGTGCTGTCTGTGTCTTTTTCCACAGATATTAAAACATTCCAGGTTTGGTCCTGTTAACGTTCACAAAAAACAAACTTTGGGGTCCTCTACTCAGGAAGTCATGTTCCTGGAAGTCATCTTCAGAACATTGATCCAGAAGATTTCACAAAGAGCGGGTGTCTTCTCATACGTGCAACTAGTTGGTTTTCCTGCAAGAAAATAAATCTAATTTTAATCTTCATTGATTTTTAATCTAATACAGAGGTTTTACGTCAACAATAGTAGCAGACTTGGGGCCTAGGTTTTCATTTATATTCACTAATCTGGCTAATTTTTTTGTAACTTAAAAAAGATTAAATATTTAAATTACATGACTAATAAAGAATATTTGTATGTTGCAGGTATAGAATTTAATCCAGTTAATGCATAAATTTTTTGCTTCATTTTCTACCTTTGGTTCTATGCCTTTTCATTTTATCCCTCTGTTCTTACGGATTGTATGAATTTCATGTCCTTTCTCTTCAAGCTCCTGCTTCTAAAATCATGCAGTTAGGTAGGAATCTGTCTTCTTTTTCTCTTTTTGCTTTGCAACATAGTATCATGTAAATGATACAACCCATCATAGTAACATGTAAATTTCTAAGATACGCTTCTAGATTAAAGCTAAAAATATGATCTGCAAAATAATAAGAATCCTAGAAGTCAGAGATGCAGGAATATTTATTATATATTTATTATAATCTCAAATATTTTAATAAACTAGATGGTTTTTATGTGGTATTATTATTATTGTTATTGTTATTATTATTACTATTATGTCTGGGGTTAACAATTTTGCTTTAGCACTTGTTCTGAAATTTATATAGTACAATAAAGTACTTCTTAAATCTAAAAAATGTTGTTATTTCACACATAGCACAGTATCCTCATTGCATGAATAAATACTATTCACAGTGGACAACATTTATTTTGAGATGTATGGGATGGTTTAAAATATAGAGAAAAGTACTTTCATTACCTTCTTTAGATATTGATCCCTTTTTAACTGTTTTATAACAGAAATTGAAGATGTGAAAAGTGATTATAAAAAAGTAGGAGGAATCTGCTGACACAACGTGTGTGGAAGACAGCTAAGACATGGTGTGAAGGAGGTTGAAAGATCTCTTCCATGTCCCAGGAAAGACATGGAGTAATGAGTGAGCTGCTGATGGAAAAGTCTGTTAGAAATTGATCTAATGTTTCTGGACAGTGTATTAGTTAACAAACAAATCGGTGCTGCTGATATAATTGAGATTTTAATCAGACAGGAGATACAACTTAAATCTCTACATGGAATAAGCCATTTAGCCACGTAGTCCATATCAGGATGGATCATTGCTGTAACTACAGCAGGATAAATTAAATCCTCGGATTGTACTTATGGTAGCTCACAAAATAATCCTCCACCTCATCATTCATACTTTTTGGTATATTCTCTTAAAGTTGAATGTATATTACTCTAAAATTGAGCAGTCTTTTATTATCTTTTTTTAAAAAGATGGCTAGACAAAGATTTTATATCTCAAGTTTTACCATATGAAAAATTTGCAACTGAGTTCCAAACTGTTGAAGCTGCTGAAATGAAAGATAAGAAATGCTAATCCAGGTCTATGTTTAGTCTACCCTATTTAATATTAGTTTATTACTGGAGGAAAGGACATATCAAGTACAAAATACTTTCCTTTTTTAGACACAGTATCATAGAACCATAGAATCATAGAATGGTTTAGGTTGGAAGGGACCTTAAAGGTAATCTAGTTCAAATCCCCCTGCTCTGGGCAGGAACATCTTCCACTAGACCAATTCGCTCAAAGGCTCATCCAATCTGGCCTTGAACACTTCCGGGGATGGGGCATCCACAACTTTTTTGGGTAACCTGTTCCAGTGCTTCACCACCTTCACAGTAAAGAATTTCTTCCTTATGTCTAACCTAAGCCTACCCTCTTCCAGTTTAAAACCATTACTCCTTATCTTATCACTACATGCCTTGTCAAAAGTCCCTTTCCAATTTTTTTGTAGGCCCCCTTTAGGTACTGGAAGGCTGCTATAAGTCTCCCCAGAGCGTTCTCTTCTTTAGGCTGAACAGCCCCAACTCTCTCAGCCTGTCCTCATAGGTGAGGGGCTCCAGCCCTCTGAAAATCTTTGTGGCCCTCCGATAATCTTTGTGGCCCTCCTCTCGACTTGCTCCAACAGGTCCACATCCGTCTTGTGTTGGGGGCTCCAGAGATGAATGCTGTACTCCAGGTAGGGTCTCACGAGAGCAGAATAGAGGGGGAAGAAAATAAACACAAGTTGCTCATTGCTTCCTGCAACCTGCAGGCCATGCTTCTTTTGATACAGCCCAGGATATGGTTGGCTTTCTGGGCTGCAACTGCACATTGCTGGCTCATGTTGAGCTTTTCATTAACCAACACCCCCAAGTCCTTCTCCTCAGGGTTGCACCGATCACCTCCTTATTTTCCATGTGCATTAGTCTAGTTTCCAGGAGGCTCTGCTTCATGATCTTGCTGAGTAAAGAGGTGAGACTGATTGGCTTGTAGTTTCCCAGGTCTTCTGTCTTTCTGTTTTTAAAAAAGTTCCATTTAGTAGGAACCTTGCCAGACTGCCGTGACTTCTCAAATATGTGCAAGAGAGCTGACATATTGATTTCAAAATTTTATTGACTTTTTTTTCAGATGTAGTTCCTTAAATGTTTAGCTTGCAGTTGGAGGCAACCATTCTATAGTCACTGATAGAGCATTAAACACATAAAACAGCATTAAAAATATTTCTTCAATCAGCAATTCATGCAAGTATTATTTCAAATGAAAGTCAAGTTATTTCAAATTTTAGCTCCATATTCATCTGTATCCAAGAGTTGTACCTCATGGGAGCTATAGTTCAAATGATTTCTGTACACATTCTCTTCTAATGACTAATTTCCCAACCTGGGACATGTTTCTAAGGGTCAGTGTAACTGTAGCTTGTTTGCTTCTGTGTGAAAGAAAAGTATTTGGCCTATAAGACACAATACCTTTGGAAAAAGAAACATAAATTTATTGGTAGGATGATGTCATTAATTGTGATCATACTGTGGGAAAAATTACTCATTATTTTACTTAAATTCTCCTTTCTCTCACTGAATATTTTGAATTTAAGTAAATACAGTTTGTTTTGTTTCTTTCACTGAGTTAAGAAGCAGTTGATCCCTATAAGTAGCTGTTCAGCTAAAGAGCCATAGCCTGTCAGAAATATTTGTTCACTTAAAGGTGAACAACAAATTGTGAAAAAAATGAAATTATGTAGAAAAAGCTGATGAGACTGTCCAAGTTTCTGTATTAAAGTATTAATTCAAGGAGTGTAGAGGTTAGCTCGGAAGTTTTGATAAAATGGACTTGTTACATATTTGGGGATTTAGCAAAGAAAAAAACTAGAGAAAATTAATTTGTTTTAGAAACGCACATTGTACACACAGCAAAAGATTTACAAAGGTACCATAAGCCTACAATTTAGCATTAGAGATTTGTGTGTTTACACATCTAGAGGCAACATACAAATCCGTACTGATGACTACTGATCTATTGATTCTGGTGAGGTCAGCTGTGCAATTTGCTGCTAGTTCTTCCACTGCTCACCAGAGAATCTGAAGAAATCAAGTCAATTTCAAGACTATGATATAGTAGAATAGAAATATGAGCAATCTATTTACAATTGTCTTTGTATAAAAAATAAAGTACATGAAACAAAATGCCTCTGTAAACTTTAATCCATGATAAAAGAACGACATGATAGCAAAATGACTATCTGTATTTGGAGAACAAAAGTAATTAATTACTTCAGTATAACAATTTTTTAGAGAGAAATAAAAAAATAGTTTGTTGAAACTTTTGATGATTTCTTAAAGCCGTATGTTTCTAAACAGTGTTTGAAATGCAGCTTATAGATTGTGCTGTTAAATTAATGGTTGAAGAAAAGGATAACAGAAACAATAGACAGTGTGTGCCAACTGCATAGGTGTAATCTTTTAGTAGATGACCTGGAGATGGCTAACTTCAGAAAATCAATCAGCATAAATTAGATCAGATAACTTCTGAGTGAAGAATGGTTTCAGATTACATTAAAGTAGGCACGGTTCATGTAAGCATTCATTCATTACAAATATGTATCTGTCCATTGTGAGTTTATATGCAGAAGACTGAGATTTTCTGTTCAACTAATACTGGACATTAATATTATATGTAATATGTTGACTTATTTCTTCTCAAATGATCAATAAGGTAGCACATTGGAAGTCTTCTAACTTAGTTGTGAAAAAAAAAAAAAAAAAAAAAAAAGGAAATCCTGGTTCCTCATTAGTCAAAATTATAGAAGGAAATTATGAGCGACTGATAATAATTCTGTTTATGTCCCACAGTAAGGACAGGACAGTGCTTTGACCCTATAAGGGAAGCACATGATATTATAGTAATCCTACGATCAAATGTTTGATTCTGCTTTGCTTTTCATTTTACAGGTATATTTTAAATGAATTTTGGAAAGATACACTGGCAGAATAAAACCACAGTGCCTAAGGTTGCAATTTTATGTCAGACCTCTAAAATATGCCTACTGAAGCCAAAGAGGTGACTGAAACTTGTGTAGAAATGCCTGAGCTAGCTGTAAACTAGCTGAATGAAGTTAATAACAGTAAACATGCAAGAGGCTGAAGCTCAGCATGAGCTATAAAATAGACTCGTGAAAAAGCATCAATACTTAGGAAATTAGTCTGCCATAAAATTGGAGGTATTAAAACTACACTTGTACTGGTAACTGATTTTCCATATTTTTGACAAAAGTGTAAACACCCAAACATGAGTATGTTCTCTGTATTCTTGTACATCTATTTAGAATTGTGTGTACAGAGTTGATAAAAGTTGAATCATTGATTTTTTTCTCTTTTGCTGATGGATTACAGATACTGAAATATTTGTAAGATCTCAATGCTTAACATTATTTTTGTAGTACAAAATTGTACAAGAAAGCTAAGAATTACTGTTATTTTGTATTGTTGTGATATGGAATATATTTTGGATTTGTGGCTTACGGGTATGTGGCTTGTGGGTGTGGGCTTCCACAGAGTCTTTCTCTGTAGAGCTCAGATATTATATAGTAATACATGAGACAAGGAAAAGGGTACTCTTTCACATGTACTTTTTCCTTTCAAAGTAGATTATCGGGTTTATTTTATAATTTTAAAAAACTGCATGTTTTATAATGAGTGATTCCATGTTTTAAGGAGATCTCCAGCTTGGAGAGTCACTGTGGTAGATAGTAAGACAATAAATAAAAAATAACTGAAAACATAAACAGGTCAGTCTTTGATATTATAGAATATTCTTTTGTTATTTTTCAGATGTGATTAAACATTAATTGTCACCATACTTGAGAGAGAGTGAGCAGATTTTTTTACAGTACTAAGTGAAATGCAGCAACAGTGAAATCTTAGGTCAATGAGGTCTCACTATAATGTCCTTTTACACTATCTTAGCTGAAAAATAAACCAAGACAGTTGGGTTTGTGTATGAAATATAGAGTATTATGGTATCACTGGAGTGAGATTTAGTCAAGGTTTTTGCTATTACAATTGAACTAATTTATGTATCTAAACACATTCTGAAAAGAGACTCATTTACAACACAAAACCAACGACCAAGATTGGGCACCTTTGAGAAGAAGCCAGTGGGACTACATGACTACTGCTCCATCAGAAGGGTGTTCTTCTGAACAAAAAAATAAGATTAACTGCTCCTACCTGAGGAGATTGAAGCCTTTCCATTGTATTCTCTGCCATCCCAATAACTTTGCTGTAGAAAACTCTCAGAAAGAAAGGATGTGGAAAGAAAAAGATGAAGATCCTGCCTGAAGGAAAGATCCTGGAAGTGGGGTACAATCCTGGATATGAGGGGCAT
Source organism: Chlamydotis macqueenii (assembly GCF_036417535.1). Taxonomy (NCBI): domain Eukaryota; kingdom Metazoa; phylum Chordata; class Aves; order Otidiformes; family Otididae; genus Chlamydotis; species Chlamydotis macqueenii. The sequence goes on from NC_141560.1 coordinate 32,221,993, forward strand.
CCATAGAGACAGGTGCCAGGGGATGGCCATGAACTTGGCACAGTGATGCCCAAAACTGGTAGCTGCAAACAGTGACACAGGGGGAAGAAACATGACTTTCTACCTGACCTCCAAAGTAGAACATTGAACCAACTCCCAGTCCTCATAAACTGAAAGCACTGCTGAATGTCAATATAATTTGTGTAGAGCCTACTGCACTTTAATTATGCTATGGAGTTGACTGTGGTGTACCTGCAGTGGACTATCTCTCTGACATTGTAGACAACAATACTGAAGCATTTGCCTTTCCTATAAATGCAGTCAAACTCGACTGAAGAATGTCTCTCTTTATGTTCCAGTATATTATGGAATATAGTTTATCCCATCTGAGTCTTCAGTTTAAGGGTAAATGCAAAAGAGAGATAACTCAGTATCATATCCACAGCAGAACATTTTCTCTACATATCCTTTATAGGATTTAAATTCAGTTAATTTGCTTTTGTGTGAGCTTTGCCCTTAATTTCATATTCTTTGTGGTATGAATTATTACTGACATTTAAGAACCTCATTTTATAGCTGTGATCAAAATGGAATGCAGGTAAATAAAAAGTGACATTATACATAACACAATATAGAAGGCTATAAAAAATGCAAATTGTAGTAGCTCATCCATGCTCATATTTAAGGCCTCTGAAAATACTAGAACATCCCATGAAATGAGAACTAATGTCTACTTGCTTTTGGTAAGAAAGAATAGGAAAGAGAAAATAATTAAGTTACAAATCTTTGGTCTGATCTTGAATAGTAGTCTCTGATCTTGAGTGTGGTACCCTCCCTTAAGCTGATATCAAGCCATGTATTAATAGAAAATTCTGGAAAAAAACTAAACAAGATGAACATTTATGACAGGAAGGAATTTATGATATGAAGTAAAAATTATGTGAAACTTACTATGTAAATATTGTGTCAACTCCAATCCATATAAAATGGAAGAGAACTTGTAGTTTTGATGAATATTCTTGGTCTTTCACATCTAACTAAGATTCAAAGCACAACACAAAATCCTAGATGCTTAGCTGGGACGTTGCATGCAAAGCCTGATACTGTACTGAAAACTAATGCAAGCCTAAATGGAAATCATTTTTATTTAAAACTGCATGAGGATTCCTGTGAATTAAGACACTTTCCCTGTTCATCTCAGATTTAACTCTTTGTTCTGGTGCTTTCTGAGTTTGGATTTTGGTTTTTTTTTTTTTTTTTTGGTTTGAGGGGAGGGAAGAGGAGTTGCTTGGAGACTTTTTCCTAATAATTATCTAAGTCACTATTTTTGTTATTAAGAATCAATTGCTTGATCTCTGCAAAATTTAAGTTTTTATCACATATGTGAGGAGCTACTAGTAACTAGATAATTTCCAAAGTCTAAATCAAAGATAACTTTAACTCTGTGAGAAGTTTTCACCATATAAATTTCATTTCTGCAGTATCAATTGCATTCACAAATACCTTATATGATTAATGATTGTTAATGACAGTTGAAACTTTAAGCTTTCCCAAATAAAGTGTTAAGTTTCTTGGAAGTGCTTTATTTTTCATTACTCAGTAACCCTGATCAAAAATACTAACTGAAAGTTGTACTTGAAAAGTTAGCTTGTCACTTACAAGAAATTTGACCAGCTTTTCTTGCAGGATTCTAAAAGCCTTATGTGTCCTCTGTTTCTTTCTCTCTCTTTCTTTCTTTCTGTCCCTGTTTCTCTTTCTCTTTTTTTTTTTTTTTTTTTTTTTGCACACACCTATATATACAAAACACAACTACTTTCTTAGAGCAGCACTGTTTTCACTTACTGGTCACATTTTCTTTTTCTTTAAAAAAAAATTATTTTAATAACAATGTACCTTTTTGGCATTTTTTTTTCCTGTGTATATATATATATACGCATTCATCATGCTATTTAGTCTTCCTCTTAAATCCAAGATTTTATCCACATTGGTTATGAAACCAGACTAGTATATCTTTTTGTCCAATGCTAGCTGGGCTGAACTTTTTAACCGATTCTTTTACTCCACAGAACATCCAACTGGTTCTCATATCAAAGACTTACAGGCCTATGGGCATAAACTCCATGGTGAATTCTGAACAAAGAGTATACCTTTTTTTTTGTGAGTAGATTCTGGAAAATTCAAAGAAGGAAAGTGCAAAAAAGGAGCTATGTACAAATTTATATTTGTACATAGACATAGATAGACGGATATATACTGAAGAAAAAAAAGAAAGTAAAAGCTTAAAGAAGTGGACTGAAGTTCACCCATACATTCTTCAAGCATTGAACATTTGTCAAAAGACACTATTACAAGGGTTAGCCTTCATGGCTCCTAATGTTGCTGTCCTCCTCTGTTATTGAAAGTGATTACACAGGACAGAGGGTCGTCAGGAAAATCAAAGCACGAGCACATTAGCAGGTAGTTAACTCTGATCCATAGGTGTCCTGAGTTTCACATGCTGGCATGCAGGTAAAATGAGATTTCCAACTGAAACATGCCATCATCCTATATACTCTGCCAGCCTCAATAAAGAGGCCTGAACGGCATTGAGAATTTTTCATATGATGTTGACCTAGAAGAAGCCCTGTTGTCTCTAGAAACAGCCTTCATTGCTTCCCCTAACCAGAGTTCTGCATACATTGTTCGGATGGGTAGGTTGCTCAAGGAGGTGGCAATATGTCCACTATAACAAGTTTTTAAGAACGTCTTAGACAAACATGTTTTTCTCATCATGTAACTGCAACTGAGAGTACCTTCAAGACTAGGTGGTCAGTTAAGTTCTCTTCCACTTCGACTCTTACATTTCTATGATTTCATGGCCACTTTTATAAAATTTTATATTTATTCTCATGAACCCTAGTGAGCAAATGAGAAAATGTTTGCCAACAGGGAACTGGCACATGCAGAGATCAAGTGATTTGAAAGTCAAGCTGCTGCTGAATCTGAGACGGAACTCAAGGAAAGAAGCTTTGTGCCCAGCCTACCAGACAACAGTCCACCTCAGAAATCCCAAATTTATTTGGGAAGGCAACAGATTTTTATGCCACCTATTTTGATTCTTCAGTCACTACAGCATTGTACAAAGACATGAAAGCACCACTTTCATTAGGTTTAGACATATCCTACAGAGTTTCATTTGACCTGAAGTCTTTTCTCTACTTTTTCACATATATTTATTGACTCCACTGATTAAGGTATCTGCTTTATGTGAAGCCATCTTTTGTTCTTGTGGAACACTGTTTAACAGCTGTTATAGTTCAGATAATGGGTAGCAGGATAAGAATTAAACTAATACAGAGTAATATTTTAACATCTGGCCTGACAACAGCAATATCATTGAATCTCTCTTTTAGAAAATTAGTGAGTTATTTTTGTGTATTTTGACTCCAGTGGCAGTATGGATTGTTATGCACTTTGAAAAAAAAGTCTTAAAATCGTAAAAGAATTTTTACACAGACAATGAGAGTTCTTTACACAGTTTTTTTTCTTACATATTTGTTTCTTCAATTAAAAAATCTGTTTCCTATCAAAGCTGTTGTTCAGTTTTCCAGAAAAAATTATAGTAGATCACTGAGAATCAACATATTTCTTCATTAAAATGTTAACGTATTGGTGAACTTTGGAGTTTTGTTTACATGTTAATTTAAATTCCACTTCACAAATAAAGGCAGGATACACATTGGCACTGAGATGAGAAAGTTTTGTGGCAAACCTTTCCAAGACATCTACAGAACAACTGACAAAACATCTGTTAAAATTACAAAGTGGTCAAGATCAGATTCTTCAGCTTGCATACAAAATGTCTTCGCAACTATATGCTTGAATGTACTTAAGAAATCTTGTACATGGTGTCGTGTTATTTAAAGTGCTATATACAGTAGCAAGTAAAACGTCTGTTAAATGTTTCTATTATACTGTGCTGCAGCAACTCAGTACTTTACTCAGAAGCTTTTATATCGATGTGCTGGCTGAAAGAACAGACTTTCTTTTGTCTGTGATCATTTAGGACTGTTAGAAATTGCTGCCTTACTGAAGAATTACATTGTTTAAGGTGAAGAAAAACACCGACTGCTGCATACCATTCTGCCCTTCGCAATGGGAGAATGCTGCAGTAAAATTACAGTAAAAGTAATTCATCCTCCTTTACGCTGCTTCACTGAAGAGATTACAAACCTTCAGTTTCTTCAATGACGTGTGTAATTTAAACCTCTCAGTTTTCATATCATCAAGAAAGACAGACATGGAAATAAAGCAGTTTGGACAATTTTCACTAGCTCCAAGCAGGTGCAGATTTGCTATACCTGCCAGCTGACCTTCATTTTACATGTCAAACATTGTATTGAATTTGAGTCAGAAGAACTGGCAGGAATCTGAAATGCATTTAGTTTAGCTGCTTCTGGTTAGCCTTTTAGTTTCCACTGCTTTGTGGTCTTTACCACTTTTGAGGATGTCAAGAGGATGTAGAAAAAGGGTCAGTTTTCAAATACTAATGACCATTTCAAACAGATTGAAGATTTACATGTGACTGGAAGAAAAGCGCTCAAAACCTTTTTCTTGCTTAAGGTGTAGGAATTGTAGAATCATATAATAATTTGGTTTGGAAGGGACCTTTAAAGGTCATCTCGTCCAATCCCCCTGCAAGGACCAGGAACATCTCCAACTAGATCAGGTTGCTTTAGGCAGAATTTAGTATTTCCAGGAAACTTCTTAAAGAACAAAGTTCTACCAGATTTATGTTTGTGCAGTAATGTTTGACCAGTGTAGCTGTGCAGGCTTACAATATCAGGAAATAAACAGTATTTTGTGTGAGAATAAAAGGTTTCTATAACTCCCAAGGCCATATAAAGACAGTTCAATGTGTCACATGTTAACTTTGGGTCTTCTTGCTTCCCACAGCATCTATCCCTTGTAGTAGTGATATGGATGGGAGACAAAGTTTCTCAGCTTCCACTCAGCTTTGAACTCAGCAGAAATTATAAACTAGAAGCCACTGTCTCTCATATATTTGCTGCTACTCAGCACTGTACTCCATCTACCCTCCTTACTTTTCCCACTCTGTTACTATCCTATTAGCTTTTAAAAATTTCAGGTCTAAAGCAAAAAAAAAAAAATTGTATGTATTGTAGAGTTAAACCTATGCATTTAGATTCCCCAGAAAACTCAGTAAATGTCAGATTGTAACCTTGGGATAAATACAAATATAGAATCATAGAATCGTAGAATGGTTTGGGCTGAAAGGGACCTTTAAAGGTCATCTAGTCCAAGCCCCCCTGCAAAGAGCAGGGACATCTCCAACTAGATCAGGTTGCTCAGAGCCCTATCCAGCCTGACTTTGAATGTTTCCAGGGATGGGGCATCTACCATCTCTCTGGGCAACCTGTTTCAGTGCTTCATCACCCTCACTGTAAAAAATTTCTACTTTATATCTAGTTTAAACCTACCCTCTCTTAGTTTAAAACCATTGCCCCTTGTCCTATCATAACAGGCCCTGATAAAACATCTGTCCTCATCTTTCTTATAGGCCCCCTTTAAGTACTGAAAGGCCACAATAAGGTCTGCCTGGTGCCTTGTCTTCTCCAGACTGGAGAAGACTCTTCACAGGAGAGTTGCTCCAGGCCCCCGATCATTTTTGTGGCCCTCCTCTGGATCCACTGCAACAGGTCCATGTCCTTCTTATGTTGGGGGCTTCAGAGCTGGATACAGTACTCCATGTGGGGTCTCACAAGAGCAGAGCAGAGGGGCAGAATCAGCTCCCTCGACCTGCTAGTCACACTTCTTTTGATGCAGCCCAAGATACGGTTGGCCTTTTGGGCTGAAAGCACATGTTGGTGGCTCATGTCCAACTTTTCATCCACTAGTACCCCTAAGTCTTTCTCGAGAGGGCTGTACTCAATCTCTTCATCCCGCAGCCTGTATTGACATTGTGGATTGCCCTAAACCATATGCAGGACCTTGCACTTGGTCTTATTGAACCTCATTAAGTTTGCATGGGCCCACTTCTCAAGCTTGTCTAGGTCCCTCTGGATCACACCATCTCTCAGGCATGGTGATCAAACTGCACAACTTGGTGCTGTCTGCAAACTTGCTGATGGTGCACTCCATCTCATTGTTGATGCCATTGATGAAGATGTTAAACAGTACTGGTCTCAGTACAGACCCTTGAGGGACAACACTTGTCACAAACCTCCATCTGGACATTGAGCCTTTGACCACTACCCTCTGGATGCAACCATACAATATGACTACATTTGCAAGGTTTCAAGCCTCAGGTAAATATAACAATTTTGTTTCCACTGTCAAGCTATGGAAGTTTCATGAAAATCAGAGATTTTACAGAATCATAGAATCATGGAATAGTTACGGATGGAAGTGGCCTTTAAAGGTCAATGTTATTTATGTTATTTTAAACAGAAAAATACCATTTCCAGCACAGGAAGAACCGAGGCCACAGACTATTGAAGGCTTAGAGGCAGCACGAAGAGAATATCATCGTATGCTGGCCACATGCAGTCTTCCCCAACTAAATACCACTGATGATTGGGACTCAGATACTGGGGTAGGTGAATTAGTATTATCTTTCTTATTGCTTTCACAAAACACTGCTTAAATTTGTTCTGCAGTGGATAGACCAATATGCATGTGTTTTTTATATTATATTTTAACAAGGTTTTTTTTTTTGAGTAAAATGGAATGTCTTTTCACTTCTAAACTCTGATTATATGGGAACCTCTTAACAAAATCACTGAGTGTAATTTGAAAATGTACCCAAATTTTAGCTGCCACTCATTATATCCACTAATCTTGGAAAGCAGAATGATCTAAAATGTCTCTTTGTCTTTGAAGCAAATCTCCAGTATGTTTTACTTTGTTCTGTGATGTAAAATGCAATGTTACGTAGCACCAAGAAAGTAGAGGTATAGGCAAACCTGAAAAAGTACAGCAGTGCTTTATGGCTATTTCCTTTTGTGGTGTTCTTTGTGCTGTATGAGCACAAAGCAGCTGTCAGCACTGTGTAAACACAACAGTCAGTAATTTAGAAGATTTTAAGCCAAGGGAAAGCACGTGAAAACCAATATGATCATAAAGAACAAACCTGCTTTCCTTCTTGATCAATATTGCCTGGACAAACAAGTAACAAAAGCTGCCAGAGGAAAGAGTAGAAGTGTCATTCACATATTTATAAAAATACTTTTTTGACTTTTATGGAAAAACAATCCATCTCTTTCTCCTATTTTTTTTTGTTGCTTACCTACACTTTATCAACGCAGCTGCTTAGAAAGATCAGTCCGCCAGTTTAAAACAAAACAGACATGGTTATCTACGCCACAGTGTTGAAAGTGCTGGTAGGCACTGATCACTGTGTTCAACTTTGTCTGTCAGTGCTGTACTTGGATGACCCTGGAATGGCTTCTGAAAAAAGATTTCTAAGCACTTTTTTTTTTTTCAGTCTGAGTCTGGCTCCCTTGTTACATTTAGCAGGATCTAGCTCTTCTTTTACCAATATAAATTTTAAAAAGTATTTCATACCTCTAAGGAATTGTTTTAATTTTTTTTTTCCTGGGTTTAACTTCCTGAATCTATTCTCAATCCCTTACTAAATGTTGTTGGCAAGTATTAGCCAGTAAGATTAACTGTAATGTGTAGGCTTTTTTTAGTATCTGCAAATGGCTGCGAGTAATCCTTATTTACCCATGGATCTAATTCACATGTACTTTTGGAACTGAAGAATAGCATTAGAATGAATAGGAGAATATTTGAGAATTTATTTAAATAAAAATAATTGAAAGTTAATATCGTTATGTAACCTTCTCATTTTTACACATATTTTAAATTTTCACTTGAAGGAATGTAATCTGTTTAGTTACAAAAGTAACTAAACTAACTAAACTGACTAAACTAAACTAACTGTTTAGTTACAGAAGTAACTAAACTAAGGTAGTCAGAAAATATATCTGACCCTATGCATTTATGCTTGTATCATTTATATATATAATATAGGCATGTGGAAGGAAGATATTTCCTATTTTCTTAGCTTAAGTAATAATCACAGACAAAATTTTCAACCTCAGTGATACAAAAGTACAAATTTTTAAACTACCTCAGTTGTATCAGCAATAATAATTACTATTTTTGCATTCTTCTCTAGCTGGAATAAACTAAAAGTGTTTAAAGATTAATAACTAATAACAATACACAATAAAGCAAGTAGTTAAGAGCATAAAAAATTATAGTTTATAGTTAAATTGGCATACTTTAGGAGTTTGATAATCTGGACTCATATCACTGTAACTTTTTATTATCTGTTCATACAGTATTAATGACTGGCAGCCTGTGAATCTGAAACTTACTGGAGTAATAAAAAAAAAAATTCCAAAATTAACTACTTATTTCTCTACTGTGTTTGGTTATGGCCCAAGGGAAGCCAAACCCCAATACACTTTCCATGTTTCCATTATTAGGATCTAAATTTTTCTGTAATACATTGACAGGTTTTTAAGCTATGAGCTCACATAATCCCTACTTTGCTCTCAAATTAAAATAAGACTTATATCTAATCAAGATTTAAAATCTTGATTATTTCTGTTACAGAAAGAATTTGTAATGACATTGTCATTCAATTTCTTTTCCTGAGTATATCAGTCAAGTATCTTTTGCCAAATTCAGAACTCATGTAATACTGTATGGGAATGTGAGACTGTGAAATGAATGCCAGACAGCAGAGCAGTGTGACTGTCTGAGGCATGATCTTTGCTGACTTACACTTTGGGTAGTCATTTACTGTTGTGCAAAGTAGATACAGATTGCTACCAAACCATATTTTTCCACTGATGTTTCTGTGAACTAAGTACACAAGGTAAAAGTGACTATATCAGGCAATAGGGAATGTTGATATGTGACCAGCTAGAACATTTTCTTAAGCACTGTACAAAGAGATGGAAATCAAATTGCGCATGCAAGTCTGTTGTTTGGGCTTTACTGTTCACAGGTTGTTACTTTACTTTGCAGTGAAGAGTTCAAGCCAAACCTTGGAATTCCTCAGAGACATACTGATTTGGCAAAATTCAGCCCATCACTTGGTGCAAATCTGTACCCAAATTAATTAGAAGTAAGAGTTCAAAAAAGGATCACTTGCAGTTTGTTTCATACTGTGTAAGCCAGTTTGTGTGCATATATTCTTGGAAATCACCGTGTTCTAGTTAATTGAATTACGTAGTTATGCTAGCATAGATTAGTGCCGTGGTTTAACTCCAGACAGTAACTAAGCATCACACAGCCACTTGCGCACTCATTCCCCCCTCTTCTGTTGGTGGGATGGGGAGAAGAATTGAAAAAAAAAGAAGTAAAACTTGTGGGTAGAGATGAAGACAGTTTAATAAGTAAAGCCAAAGTTGTGTATGTAAGCAAAGCGAAATAAGGAATTCATTAACTACTTCTTATCAGCAGGCAGTTGTTCAGTCATCTCTGGGAAAACAGGGCTCCATCACATGTAACAGTTACTTGGAAAGACAAAATGCCATAACTATGAACATTCTCCTTCTTCTTCCCCCAGCTTTTTATGCTGAGCATGATGTCCTATGATATGGAATATCCCTTTGTTCAGCTGGGGTCAGCTGTTCTAGGTGTGTTCCCTCCCAGCTTCTTGCCCACCTCCAGCCTACTCACTGGTAGGGTGGTGTGAGAAGCAGAAAAGGCCTTGACCTTTGTGTAAGCACTACTCAGCAGTAACTAAAACATCCCCATATTATCAACAGTGTTTCCAACACAAATCCAAAATATGACCCTATACTAGCTACTATGAAGAAAATTAACTACATCCCAGATAAAAATCAGCACAATTAGGAAATACATATTAATATGTCTTTATCTAGAATTTAACATTTTGACACAGCAACATATTTAGTAAGTAAACAATAAAAAATGTTCCTCCACTCCCTCTTTTTTCTCTTTGATTCAGATGAAGCCCTAAGCTTTTAGATATAAAATGAAGAAAGGAAAATATTCTAACAGCTCCATATTCTGAAACAGCTAACCCTGCTACACAGAAGAATCAAATTCATTGGATTATTTTGAAAATTCAATATAATATAATTCATATAAATCTGAAATATGAAAATTAGACTGAGTATTGTTTGTAGATACTGATTTGTATTAATAAAAGATGTGATCAAACATTTAAATAACTGTAGTGTGAGAGAAAAACAGCAAATTCTCTGTTTCTGAATGACTATTCACAGTACTTGTGGATCCAGTGTAGATTTATATCACATCTTCATGCAGTGCGGTATATTAAACCATTTTCAAAGCACTAATAGAAATCCAGATCAAGATACTAATCAGAGGAAAATATAATCTATCTGTATGGGATGTTCTCAAGAATTAAAAATTATCTTTGGTAAAAAAAAACCTTAAATATTTTAAAACATTGAGTGGAATATTTTTTTTTTTTTGTTCAGTTTAGCAATGCTAGTAGCATTGCTAGTATTCCTGCTTTTGCAGGAATACTGTTAACAGAAACCTATTTCACTTTTATCCACTAGGTGGTCATTTTATATCCATGTAGTGAGTAGATTTAACACAATCAAGGTACTTCTCAAACAATTTTTTTTTTCAAGTCACATTACGTTAGCTAAATATTTTTGTCAAGAAAAATCTAAATTTAATATATTTTTAAAATATTGAAACACTTATTAATAAAACAAAAAAAATCATATTAAAATTACAGAGTTCAATTTCCAGTCTTAGAAATTTTACTGTTCACATGGCATTTTTTTGATACTTCTAATATGCAGAATTAACAGTTTAAATTACAATTACTATTTTAAATTACCATTACTGTATGCTTATATGTTAATAGCAGCTTCTTGTAACTGAGCTGCTTTGTGTATAGGAACACGTTTTGATCTACTATTAGTCATTTCCATTCCACTGCTGCCAATCTTCCAGGAGATAGACAAGAAAACAAATTATATTTTAGAACAAGCAAATGATTTTAAGATCTAGTCACCTTCAAGCAATTTGTTAATTTAGTGGGACATTTATGTTCTGAGTTCAGAAAAATATGCTGACGGGACTGCTAACCTGGGTGTGACTCCTAGAAACAGTAGATACTGATGATATACTGACATGTAGAAAAAGCTAAGGATGGCCATTAGGAGTTACCACAGAAGCTTTGGAATGATAGCTCTGGAGTTACAGCCCCACGTCTCTTACTCAGTCACTCGTAACTTTGAGCATGTTGTTTTACAGAAAGAGTATGATCCCAGCTAAATTTTCGACCACTAACAACTACTGATATGGTTTCTGACAGTACATGTCATGTATCATGATAATTTAAAAAAAAAATAGCCTGATTTTTAAAAAATAGAGTACTTATTAATGACAGAAAGTGTGATAAATCAGCAAAGCATTTTAAGTATAGTTTTGTCATTTTCATTTTATTTTCACCATGCATGTTTATGCAGCACCTTTGGTTCGACTTTATTGATGTGGAGAGTAAGGAGAAAGATTGGAAGGCAGCAGCATCACTGCCTGGGAAAGAAAAGCACCCACAGGCCACCCACAGGGACTGACAGGTTCCAAGTGCAGGAGGCAGCAGTAACAGCAGTAACAGCAGTAACATTTAATATTTCGGATGCCTTAACTGTACCAAGCATTCCTAGAATAATTAATAAATCCAAATCTATCATCTGATTAAATTCCATTTCAGTAAGCAATGAGCAACTTGTGTTTATTTCCTTCCCCCTCTATTCCGCTCTCGTGAGACCCTACCTGGAGTACTGCATCCAGCTCTGGAGCCCCAAACATAAGAAGGATGTGGACCTGTTGGACGAAGTCCAGAGGAGGGTCATGAAGATGATCACAGGGTTGGAGCACCTCTGCTATGAGGAAAGGCTGAGACAGTTGGGGCTGTTCAGGGTGGAGAAGAGAAGGCTCCGGGGAGACTTTACAGTGGTCTTTCAGTACCTAAAAGGGGCTTATAAGAAAGATGGGGAGATACTCTTTAGCAGGGCCTGTAGTGATAGGACAAGGGGTAATGGTTTTAAAATAGAAGAAGGGTAGATTTAGATTAGACATAAGGAGGACATTTTTTACAGTCAGGGTAGTGAAGCACTGGAACAGGTTGCCCAGAGAGGTGGTGGATGCACCATCCCTGGAAACATTCAAGGCCAGGTTGGATGGAGCTCTGAGCAACCTGATCTAGTTGGGGATGTCCCCGCTCCTTGCAGGGGGGTTGGACTAGATGACCTTTTGGAGTCCCTTCCAACCCAAACTATTCTATGATTCTATGATTTCCTAAAGAGATACGTCCTTGTAGTTGACAATTGGATGGCTGAGAGTTAAAGAATGAACACTTCAGTCACTGGGGCTAGATTACAGACGTTATACTTGAGAACCAAGCTCTTATTTTGCAACTTTGTATTCAACGTGCTTGTATAATCATAGAATAGAATAGCCTGGCCTTGGACGTTTCCAGAGATGGGACCTCCACCACCTTTCTGGGCAACCTGTTCCAGTGTTCTATAACTCGCATCGTAAAAAATTTTTTCCTAATTTCTAATCTAAATCTACCCCTCTCTATTTTAAAACCATTACCCCTCGTCCTATCGCAACAGGCCCTACTAAACAGCCTATCCCCATCTTTCTAGTAGGCCCCCTTGAGGTACTGGAAGGCTGCTATAAAGTCTCTCCGGAGCCTCCTCTTCTCCAGGCTGAACAGCCCCAACTCTCTCAGCCTGTCCTCATAAGAGAGGTGCTCCAGCCCTTTTATCATCTTCGTGGCCCTCCTCTGGACCTTCTCCAACTGGTCCATGTCCTTCTTGTGCTGGGGGCTCCAGAACTGGACACAGTACTCCAGGTGGGGTCTCACCAGGGCAGAGTAGAGGGGGAGAATCACCTCCCTCGACCTGCTGGCCATGCTTCTCTTGATGCAGCCCAGGATGCGGTTGGCCTTCTGGGCAGCAAGGGCACATTGCCTGCTCATGTTAAGCTTCTCATCCACCATCAGGCCAGATTTTTGTTTTCAGCTTCCTACTCATTAAAGGAGATTTCAGGTGAATATAAAGAATAAAAAAATTACCAGATATTATTTTAAGAGACAATTGAAAAGAACTCCAGTATAAATTCAGAAACATAGCCTGAGCAGAGGTTTGAAGCGGGCACTTTTTCTTTAAAGATTGAATCCTCTCTGAAACAAAGACTGCTTATATAGAGACATTGCAGAAGAATATCTATGGATCTTTATATATTTGATACAGCACATATTTAGATGCTTAGATGTTTTCCTTCTCATATTTGAATTTACACTTTCATTTCATGTTTTAAAAATGTATGCTTGTAAAAAAAAAGACACTACACAGCAATGTAGTATACATCACTAACAAAATCAAACGGCATAAAAGAAGAAATATAAGGAAAAGATTTAGTGTGGATCATATTTGAGGTACAGCAGTCTTCCATAGATAAAAAGCCTGTATAGTTATCTGAGTTCTAAAGATTGACAGTACTATTTCAGTAAAGTTTATTGTTCATACTAGGCCATTACAAAATGTAGTAAGAGATGGAACAAATTTAATTTTGAAGTTGACTTTCTGTGCGTAGAGCATGTGATGAGGGACAATGTTCTGACAGCTCAAGCTTACTCAAGCTTAATGACTGATCTAAATTGGAGCTTGGAGATAAAAGAAATTCTTTAGTGATGCCTCAGTTGTCATTGATTGCTATGAGCAATTTTAAAGCTATTCAAGTTGAGAATTGCCAGCTTGGTTCTGGAGGAGGAGAAAGTGGTACCTGAGATTGGAAGCTGGTGCACATGCTACTGCATTAAAAAAAAAAAAAAAAAAAAAAAAAAAGAAGAAGAAGAAGAAGGAAAAAAGAGAACATTTCTATTACTTGCATATGTAGGTGATAATCACAACTACATATAGCTTTATACATTATCAGGGAAAGACATGATGAATCTACAGGGTACAATGTAAGCAGTAGCTGTGACAGGAAAGACAAAAAGGAAAGGCTGGGCACATTATAGACATCAGCAGCAGCAAGATGACTAAAACCAAATGTTCTAGGCTAGGAAGTTTAGTGCGGAACAGAAGTTCCTCTTCTGAGTGTTGATCTCAGAAAGTATGTATCTCTGACAAAACTATCCCTATTCTTGCACATAGCATAACATATTTTTCATCTAAACTACTATGATTAGAACAGCCATAATAGTCATAGGGCAAGATAAAATCACACATAGCCATTGCTGCCTAGGTGTAGAGAGGAGCTTTCAGACCATTAGTTTGCCTGGCAGAGTGTCAGATCACAACAAGGACAGAAGCTTGTGTTTGGGTGAGGAAGAGCTATAACAGTTCTATTCTTTCAAAAGTTTTGAGAGCAGCTGTGTATCTTCAGTATTGCTGCGCCTTCTGAAAAGCTCACTTTAAATCCAAAAAGCTGTCTCTTGAGCAACGTATGCAGAGCCAACAGGCATCCGTACGCACATGGGTTTCACACAATGAGGAACATCCTGCAGCAATGTTTGGGTCTCACTGAGGCTTGCTGTCTTGTGCAGGGGGCAAATTTGGTTTTTCGACCATCTTCAGAACAGCCTTCAAAGACAACTCAGGTTATCTTTTGTGCTCATGTAAATGTATTGTCTACTTATGGTGGCACGGATAGTGTTTGTGAGCAAAATTTTATTGCAGAAAATGGCTTGCTGGTTAGGAGTCCTGTCTCACAGCCAAGAAAAGGACTGGGCAACGTGTGCTTATTTCTGATAAGTTTATTAGGTGCAAGATCAAATGTGGTAATGTAGGCTTTCTTAGTATTTTCAGGCTTGAAAGATACCGCATCACAATTTTAAGGAACTTTATTGACTGCAGTTTATTTTAAAGTTTGTATTTATCCTATTTTATATTCTTTTGCTTAATTTAGGTAGGTAATACTCTATGTTAGGAATAAAAGTCTACATCTGAAAATATCACGACCACATGTTTTATCTTTGTTGAAAATAAATTGGGATATTTATATTATTTGAAGATTT
Organism: Chlamydotis macqueenii; assembly: GCF_036417535.1. Taxonomy (NCBI): domain Eukaryota; kingdom Metazoa; phylum Chordata; class Aves; order Otidiformes; family Otididae; genus Chlamydotis; species Chlamydotis macqueenii. Next base: position 32,237,036 of record NC_141560.1, read on the forward strand.
CTGCAGAAAGTATTTTTGTTCTTGTTGAACATTTTCTGAGCAAGCATCACATTAGTTTTCTGTACATTGTCTGACTGTAAAGATTTGTTCTGCTGTGCCTTATCTCAGAGGTAAATATAATGCCTCAGAAAATGAATATTTTCCAAAATGTCCCCAAATTTCACAAATATTCTTGTTGAAATATTCAGAAGATATTGAACTTTATTGAGCTAATTTCTTTAGAACATCAATATTGCCAAAAGAAAAGCCCATGATCTCTTTATATTCACCATTTATCCTGAAATTTTAATGACAGAACTTTAAGATACTGTATTTTCTTGCTGTGCACAGTTTGATCTCTCTCCCAGTTGCTAAAGGATCAGCCGCACTGGGGAGATTTTGCTTCCTAATTTATCTCCTTCAAAAAAAAAAAATATAAAAGGTCAATATGTTTTTTTTTTTAAAATTCCTGTGACTTATCCAATATCAAAAAGATCATGCACTACTGAATACGAAGCTTGTTTGCAGATCCTAAGGAGTCCTATGGACTCTCCTTCTCTCTCACTTCATTTACTATGTGAACTTGGACAATTCCAAATTCAAATTTTTGTTTTCCTGTTTTATCTGTTCTTTACATAACTGTGAGAAATTTAATCTTTCAGAAGGATGATCATAGGTCCTCTGTCAGCCAAAGCAGCAGGGACTGTCTTTGTTATAAATTTAGACTTTGGCAACTTAGAAATGAAATGAAAAAGCTACTCAGAAAACTTTAATAAAGTGATTCCACAAATACATGGATTCTCCAGATAAGAAACTGTTCAAATAACAGAATTATTTTACAAGCCATCCACAGGGCTATAACATCAATATTTAGAATAATTCTTAAAAATCAAGGAAACGACTGAAACATTGATTTCTGAACTCTCACATGTTTATTAGCAAACAAATTACCATTTTAGATATGTTATTCAACAGATATTTAGATTTTAAAGACATTGCATTTTTGAGACAAAGGAATTCACCTTGTCTTACATTACTTCTGCTTGAAACTATCCCATTATCTTTCTAAATACCCAGGAAAAAAAATAGCTTAGCTTTCTCCTTTTTATCCCACTAGGTCCCTGCTGCTTGTTGAGGCCCACTTTTTTCCTTCTAATTACAGTTCAGTAACTGTAATAGCTGTCTTGGTAGGTCTAGAGGATATAGATATTATTCTTATTTATTAATTCACTTTGCTACTGTGTTTCACTCTGGTTTTCTATTAGGCATACTTTTGTATATTGTACTCAAAGATACCTGATTTTCCCATGTTGTTACATGCTAGAGGAATGGCAGACATGCACAGATTTCATGCAATAGGTTGCTTCCCATGGTAATTTTGCTAAGGACATGGAACTTTAATAGATGTTTTCAGGATTCAAGGAAAGCTGTTGCTCTGGACTTCCAGAGTGGCCAAAACATTTTTTGCCTAACTCATGTTCTCATCTGGCACAGTACAGGCAGTCCTTACCTGACTGTTCTACAGTGTCAAAGATGGGTTTTTTTCTTTTTAAGAACTAGGCTGCTAAGTGCACTCTTTTACTTGCCTTGTTTAGGCTGCTAACATTTGCCTAAATTATAGGCAGCAGCCGAATTAGCTCTTCTGGACTAAACACCTAATTCTCTATACAGGCAGTGAGGAAAGAAAGGTATCTTTAAAGCTTCTGTAAAGTCTTCTCCTAACTTAGCATCCTAGCCAGTGAAAGCACCCACCTCTTGGTGTGCTGTCTAGAGATCTTAAGCCATTTAAAGACATTACGACACGTATTATAACTAGTGAATGCAAATTAATATGTACAACATATGGTATAATATTATGCAATACATTTATTTGCTTTAGGCATAATTTTGCATGCCATATAATTCACATTGCCCTAAAAAGTCAAATTTAAATCCAAACCAAATACTTTTCTGTCATACTCATTATCAAGTCATCACTCTTTTCTCTTTTAAAAACTCTGACAAATTTTCAGCCATATTTTTCCTCTATCCAATTGACTTTTATCAGATAGATAAGTTAAAATACATAATTATATTGTTTCTTTTTTTTCCTCCTAAGCTAGTGCATTCATTTTTCATACAGCAAATTTCAGCAAAATCATAGGATCATGGAATAGTTTGGGTTGGAAGGGGGCCTTTAAAGGTCTTCTAGTCCAATCCCCCTGCAAGGAATAGGGACATCTCCAACTAGATCAGGTTGATCAGAGCCTATCCAACCTGGCCTTGAATGTCTCTAGGGATGTGGCATCTACCGCCTCTCAGGGCAACCTGTTCCAGTGTTCCACTACCCTCATTGTAATTTTTTTTTCCTTGTATCAAGTCTGAATCTGCCTCCATCTGTTTTAAGACCATTACCACTCCTCCTATTACAACAGGCCTTGCTAAGGAGTTTCTCCCCATCTTTCTTATAAGCCCCCTTTAGGTACTGGAAGTCTGCTATATGGTCTCCCCAGGGCCTTCTCTTCTCCAGGCTGAACAGCCCCCAACTCTCTCAGCCTATCTTCATAGAAGTGCTCAAGCACTCTGATCATCTTCATGGCCCTCCTCTGGACTCACTTCAACAGTGATTTTCAGAAAAATTTGCAAAATATTATTCAAGCTGTGTGATTTTCTATGAGTTTGTTATTTATCAAAAAGCACAGTATGTTAGGACTATTCTGTTTTACACAACTATTTCCATATCAAAGTAGTCACTGTGAGCTTCTTCCAGTAGGGTAGTAAAGAAACAGGACTAGACAATTTTTGTCTTTGTTTTCTGATTGTCTTGTCTATGGGAAAAGTGCCTTTTTTTTTTTTTAATTTCTTTATATAAGTTTCTTTAGCTTAGTTGGAAAGTACAGACTGCAGTGCACCTTGTAGTTGAGCTGGACTATGTTGATAGCCCTTAATTTTCTGAGGAAATAATACCTTAATCCAGACCTGTCCCACAAAGACATGCTTTATCCTTACCACAGAGTAAGTTTATCACAGTGTAATGTAGATATTGAAAACTCCAAGCACTCTTTTTAATATATTGGTCCTTGATTTTGAAATCTATGTAAAGTCAGTGCTGGGAAAGAAGGGAGGTTTTATATTGACTTTGTAGATCATCCCCAGGAAAAAAAATCTGTGGTCCTCCTGCTACAACACAAGGAGTTTTTGTGTTCATCCTGCTTTCATCATTGTAGCCACACTACTTGGCAGTTGGTTTTTATCTCCTCTGGACCTCACATAGTGCCCTGTAAACTAAATATTTTTGTGTGAAGAAGGAAGGAGACCCAGAAGCGAACTAACATGTATGGAGTGTGGAAATTGAGGGTGGTCAGGCCCTGAAATAAAGCAGGAAATAAAATTGAGGGTATGGAAAATTATATCACTTGGGGTACTCACTGAAGTTAAAATTTTCCAAATACACTGTATCTCTCCAGGCCAGCCAAAAGGTGGTGAAGACATGAGTGGAAAAGGCCAAATTGTTGTCTTCTAGAATGAAGCATTGTGGATTTGTGGATACTATTGTAGAAGAGCCCATCATCAACAACGAAGTCCACCTACAATACCCCTAATCTACTAAAAGTCTCCAAGGTATCTTATCTTCACTCAATCTGTATTAGGCTGAGACTGTTTAATTTAAGTAGTGCTGATCATGGTGGCAGATCTAGAACAAATATATGGTAGGCCTCAGATACATATTTATAGGTTTTTAGTCTCTCTGATAACAAATATAAATAACCAAATGAGCCTGTAAGTCTCTATGTCAGATCACAAATTTACATATTTAACACAATTAAAATCTATAAATTGCTAGAAGATTGTAAAATCCTCCTTAAGAGTGTTCTGTCCCTTATAAGATGAGGGTTATTTCTGAGGGTTACTGTAACCACAAAATAATGCAGATTTCTGTTAATTTCAACAAGAGTTAGTATAAATGTCCAGGGCTGTACAGACTTATAAAAAAATACATAAAAGCAGAAAAGTATTTTTTTTTTAATTTCCAAGCATTCTAACAGTTGTTTGTTTTTAAGATGCAAATTCTATTAAAGAAAACATACTACTTCTATGGCTGGACTTTATTTAAATGCCATTTCAACCTCAGGTGTTTTTAAGTATACGTACTACTTAAGAATATTTTACAGTACCAAAAATTGAGTTATTCATTAAATCAAAAACAAGAATCTGCCTACTCTTTCATTTTCTAATAGTACAATAGGTACATGAAACCCTGTATAGTTTAAGTACCAGTAATGTAAAAGGGCACTCATTTTTTCCTTTCATTTTCAAACACATTCTAAAACACAAGAAAATTCAAACATAGAGAAAATTATTTAATACGTCAACAACAATATTGGTAAAATTCTAAAGCAAATAAAACTAAAAAGCATTATTTCTATAATACTTCTCCATTCATCATGTAGTCTACATTATATCTAACCACTTGCATACAAGTTTTAGTATGAGGAGGAAAAGTAGAGTCTGCAGAGCTGTTATATTTCCTCTGGAAACTTAGTTAAGGAAGTGGACTGGCAGTTAATGGGCTCTCATCCTTTGAATGTGCTAATCTGTATGACCTTAACGACTCATCAGGAAACACTTGCTGTGCCATGAAAAATAAGGGTGTATCACACTGCTCCCTGTCACAGTGAAAGAAGAAAGAGAAGAAATGAACCTCTGAAGGAGAAGCGAGGTACAGAGTTTGCAAAAAAAAAAATTATAACTTATTTTTGTTTTCCATATTTTTTCTTACAAGTTAAAGCTTGTATCCCTGGGCTCCTTGTTTAGTCAATGGAGGGATATGTGGTCCTTCAGAGGGCTATTCAGAGCATCTAAGTCAGAACTAGAGTATCACACTAAGACAGATGCTGTGAGCATCCTGCTAAGCAACAATCTTCCTGCCAGCAACAACATATTGTGTTGATCTTTGTCCATACTAGATTGTGTGCTCATAACTGAGCACCCTCCCCCACCCTCCCAATATTATTCCAGTCATTTTTTTCCCAATATAATTATTGAAGATAAGATTCAGAAGAATAAAACACTAATCAGAATAATAAAATTATTAAATATGTAGCCTAGCAGGAACCCTGCCTAAGAATTTAATTCTCATGTGAAAATATAAACTACTAACCTTGAGAGAAAGAACAGTAGAGTCATAAACTTAACATAACGAGATACTTTCAGGATGCTTTAGCAGGAGCTAAGAAAAGTTAGATGGGAACACACACTGGCTGAAGCCAAAATAAGGGGGCTTGAGGAGTTTTGGAGCAACTGATAGGATACACAAACAGAGTGGCTGAAACCAAGATAAAGGGACTTAAGAAGTTTAGAACCAATTGATAGGGTGGAATAACCAAGGAAATTGGGAACCAGCAAACATAAGTCAGCAAGAAACCACCCTGGCAGCAAGAACAAGGTCTGAATCCATGCAGCTGGACACAGTGATAAGGAGGAGAGAACAACCGCCAGAGAGACTGTGACTCCTGAGAACAGACACGAGATGGACGCAGAGACCGGGGAATAACCTGTCGTGGGAGGAAACTTATGATAATGATTTCTTGGAAACCTAATTAATATATAAACAAGTCCATGGGAATTCTATGAATATGCATGTCTATGATGCATAAATACTGTACCCGTTGCTTAACACATTGCACACGTTTGGAGGAGCGATCCCCCGTGTGCCCGGCGCTGTAATAAAGAATACCTGCTTAATAGTTACATGGACTATTAAGTTTCTTTTATTTTAGCTTTTTTGGCTTCATTATCATGTGTCATTTTTTAAGTTAAGAAAGTATGAGTGAAGTTTTATTTCAAGGCCTCATCAACTGGCTGATCCAGTGGCTTGTTCTTGTCCTTCCATATTGTGTATAATTGCTTATTTTGTCTCCCATCTCCTACCTCTCTTAGCTATCTAATTTCTAATTAATGTTTTCTTCCCCAGACCCTCTATCAGTCAGTTATATTAGTTTATCAGTTTTCTAGTATAATTTTCTCTTATAGGAGGAAAAAGAAGGGAAGATAGGGCTTCCAAACTTGATTTCTTTCTTTTTCTATACTTTTTAAAAGTACTTTTTAAAAAAGCAATACCAAAAAAAAAAAACCCATGGATCTTTTAGTTTAACTTACTCTAGGCCTTTTCAAGGAATTTATAGAAATGCTTACAATAATATGTTCTGTATTATAACTCATGGTACACAGCTGTTTTATTTCTGTTTTCAAGTAACAAATACTGGGTCAGACACCCTCTAAGCCATACAGTGAACCCCCATATTCTGTGGTATAAATACCTTGTCCTGCAATTTTCACAGATCAAAAATTTCCATGCATATTAATGTACATTTAGGATACGTGAGAGGTGAAGAATTTAGTTTCTCAGGCAAATAGAACAAGCATCACTTTTTCTGGTATTTCATGAGGCTTTCAAGGTTATGGGAACACTCCCATTTAAGGTTTCCATTGAGGTGAAACAGATGACTGGCAATCTGCAGTTTTCAAAATGGGAAGTAAGTTTTTTTTTTTAAAGTACAATTTCTTTTAAAGCACGATTTTTTTAAAGCACTGTGATTGGACTGCATGCTATTCTTAAATTGGTTCTTGATTTAATAGACAGTTGCTAGGGTAGGGTTTAAAAGAAGAAAATTATTAGTTATTAGCTGAGAAATATAATATAGAGAAAGAAATAGGAACTGAATAAGCACCTAAGGATGTGGACTTATGATTGTATTATGTGGACTTTCTTATTTCTAGTTTTGATTTAAAGTTATAACAATAACTTTTTTTTCTTAGGTACAGACAAAGAAAAGGAATAGAATTAGGAGAGGTGATAATAGACTCAGAAGTGTTTTCATACAGGTAAAGCTACAACTGCAAAAACAATCTAGTCCTGGATATACAGCAATTCGGGAATTAACATGTATAAGAAATCCAAAGAAACCATTAGTTCAACATAATACAATACATAGGGTGCAAAATAAATACTATAGGCCCTGCAACAAATGTTGGTTTGGAAAACTGAAAGAATGTATAAAGAAAATCATAAGAGAAAGAAGGATTCAGTTAAGTAGATTAGCACGGAAAATGTTAGTCCTAAAACCTCCTTTTGTCTTAAGCATAATCTATAGCAAACATCTGCAATTTTGGGCTAAATGTCCAAAATATAATGTGAAGCCAAATAGAATAAATTTACTTAAATAAATTCTGAATAATTAAGCTGGTGGTAGAAATAAAATCTCCTACACTCATTACAGTACAAATGTAAAATAACAGATGCTCAGAAATTTTTCTCTTTTTGTAGAGAAAAGTGGTATATAGGACATATCTACAACAATGAAAATTAGTCTGAGTGCAATAGATTTCAAGCTAGCTGGAACTTTGTTTAGTCCCATACTTCATCCCTGCGCCAGTGAAGTTGACTGGAGCTTTGCCCTTGAGTTTCACAGTGACAAGCTGAGACTTTAAGTTTATAACCATTTCTTGTAGATTGCATTATAATTTGTTTACTCACTGTCTACCAACAAAATAAACTCTGATGCCAGTAAGGATTCTGAAATTAAATAATTGCTTTCCATGGGGGAAAATGAACATTGTTTCCTTAAATCTAACAAGAACTTGGATATTTTGCCACTTTGTCTTTATTTTTATATTCCTAAGATGCCCTGAATAAAATTTAACATCTTGGCAAATTTGAGTAGCTCAGAATATCTATTTTACTTTGTTTTCCTCTCAAAAATATCTACCAACACAATTTTCAGAGACTTAAGTATAAAAACTTTGCTGAAATTTCACCTAATAGTCTAGAAGCTAAAAAAAAAAGCAAAATTAATGTTTATACAGCGATATATCTCTTGTGTGTGTTTGGGTGTGTTTGCATCCCTAAAAACATACATGCCTGCAAAAGTGTGCTGTATGAAATGCAGCATTTTTAAAACACTTATGAAATGTGTAGCATAGCAGTGTTTCTCCATCTTTTTCAATCACACCTTGCTGTCACTAGGTTCTTCTCTAGTTCCAGGGTTCATTACTGCCTCCTTACTTTCTCCTTTTATTTCTTTGCCTCACACTGTTGCCAGCAGCTCCAGCAATGTTGGCCAAACACCGAAACCAATAATCTAAAAGCTGAACTCTGCTGTATTAGTCTAAAGCTATAGGGATGTCTCAGCACCATGCTCCTTAGGGCTCACAGTTCCCTATAGAAGTAGTGCAGAGTGAGTCAAGGTGGCCTATCAAAGAGCCAGCAATGATCAAGAAAAGATTATTACCTGGGCTCCAAACCATGCTGTGTCTTGTCTGGAACATAATTATACTTCAGTACTGACACAGATTGCACTGTCTGAGGACTGCTTAAAAAGATGCAGTAAAAAAAAAAAAAAAAATTTCCTTTCTTGTATTCTTTAGCAACTCAGCCACAGTAATATTACCATAAATTTAACTATATACCAAGAAGTTGCAAGCATCTAACTTCGTACATTAAATATAAAACCTTTAACTGAACATTCTTTTTAGTGACAGGCTTTTTTTTTGTAATTTCCTAAGCATTCTTATGTACTGAAAAACTTGAAGAACAGAACACTTTTAAATAATGTAAATGTGATGTTCAGTGCAGTGTAATTTGGATTATTTAACAGATCCAGACATACTTCTGACCTCTTAACTCTGAATTTGCTTCTGTCTCAATAAGCATGAAGCATTATTTTTGATTAGTCTTTGTTATGTTCCCGAGAAGTAACTAAAAAGGAACCCCTACCCTGCAAATGCTGTATATACTGCTTTCCTTTTCCAGTAACTTCTTTTATAAATCCTCCTCCTCATTCTAAAAGATACAGAACACAGAACATGAACAGCATCTCAAACAATGTCTATTGTGTCAAGGCCTTGCACATTTGTATTGTAACAGTGACTACTATATAACTATACTACTATATAACTCATATAACCTATACTATATAACTATATAACTACTATATAACCTTGAGAGACAAAAAGATATATAACTCATCCTATCTACTCATTCAAAGAAAGTACTGCAGAACTATGTAGTAAGACAGAGACACTGTTACGGAAGTTTTTGTCGTCTTTTTTTTTAAACAAATACAATCTTTCTGTACATGAACGCTAACTTTAAAAATATTAAAATTATATTCTAAATGTCAAATAATGCAAAGTCAAAATAAATAATGAACATTCTTGCATTGATTCTTTATTTCCGGTTACAATAAAAAAGAGAGAGGAAGATAAAGTGGAACTGAAGAGCTGGAGAAAAAAAGCCTTTGATATAATTTCACAAATATTTTAACAAAGAGCAAGAGATTTGAATTCTCCCTTAGTGGAACTAAATTGGGCTACTAAAGTTGTACAAATTTCTTATTCTTACTAAAGGGACAAAAGAGATGAGTGGAGTTTGCAGGGCTGACTCTTGCCAATTTCCTTCTGAGGAACAAGACTTTCATTGTGTTTTGGATCTCTCAGTGATTACCACAGTGGATGTTGCGGAAATGTATTTCCACATGGATTAGTAGATGAAGGGAGCCTCACCTTTTCCACTTTCAGATATCCACTGGTGTTTGGTTGGCCTCCAGGGCCACCACCAATAAGAAAAACTCTCCCCCTACTTAAAGGCAGATATAGTCCCAAGCTTCAGTGTATGTACATATAATCCAAAAGAGTTCATTGCCCAGGAATCACCTTCCAGTAACACAGAAGGACAGTAATTGCACTTAGCAAAAGTAAGTTTTAATTGAAGGACAGTTGTTCCTATCAGTCCATGACATAGATGGACTTTGCTGGGTCATTCTTCGTCTCCCTCCATCTCTCTCCTCAACCCATTCAATACATATCCCTGCTGCTTTAAAAGAATGAACAGTTATGAAATCAAAGTACTGTATTAATGATTTAGGGGTTTTAGTGACCTTGCTCTCTTATGCTGAACTCTGTCAAGCACTAAAAGGCAGGTGTCTTTCAACGCTGGGTCTCAAATGATGAAAGATTTGCGAAAAGTAATCTCTCATGCCTGGCTTTTTGTAACACCGTAGAAGACAGCTGAACTTCAGCCTCAGACTGCTACTTCTTGAGATGTCTCCTCAATGACCATGTTGCTTTCTGGGACTCCTGGTGTATGGGTTTAAGAAGCTGCAGAACAGCTATACATAAGGCCCAACTACAGCAGGGAATTGTGACAAGAACTATGAATGAGTGAAGCATTGTGCAAGAATAGAGAAAAAGCAGAGTGAGAGTGGTGGTGGGTATAGAAGAAGACTAGCCTAAAAGGGAGATGCATCATCAAAAAAGGGCTCAGCTATCTAGAGTGTTTCATTCTGAGTATAATGGTTCTACCTGTGACCACATGACAACATGACTACAATATAGGGGGAGCATATGGAATTAGGGTGGATCAGAACGCATCTAATACATTTTTCCTCAGTAAAAAAGAGGAAGATAACTTAGAATATTACCCACACTGATAACAGTAAATTACTTGAGTAGTAAATGAATTATTTTCCATAATTACCTTAGGATAAAGTACTTATACTTAGGGGACAGAAGAATTCATATTATCCAATAAGTATTCAGCACGTGAGACATGCATTTGATGTATTGTCCACAACTACGACATTCCTGCTCCATTTTCAGTCTAAGTCCATCAATGTTTAAGGAGGTATACAAAAGTATTCAAGGCAAAGAGCTTTCCCTGTAGTTTGTAACACTTAAATGCGGTTTAATACTGTCAAATACAATTACTTAGATTCCAGGAAAAAATAGAACATAGGTCAAATAATGAATTAATACTTTGAAATATACATTCTCATATAAACTTATAGTTTCTTATAAGTATTTTTAGGAACAGTATAAAACAATAATGTAGCTTTGATAACTCAGCTCATTTTGACTGCAGTGGGCGCAGAAGTGACAACACGAATAGCTTCGCTGACAGGCTCGAGTGGGTAGTTATTCTCAGAAGAGAGATGCTGACTAATGCACGTGAGAGAGAAAATGCTGAAGTAAAAATAAATTTAAAGGTACATACGTGTATATCCTCATCCCAGTACATAGTCTGAGTTTAGGGTAATTGAAACCCCACTAAGATGATTTAAACTAACCTGTCTAGTTTCATCCTAAAATGGATTAGGAGTGTTCACACAATCTGCTAATGACGTCCAGCTACTAATCCTCTTGAGCTGACAGGTTAGTATCAACCAATTTTGAACTACACTGTATTAGTGGGGAACTCTAAATCCTTGTGATTATTAACTTAATTGAATGAAAACACTATATCAGATGTTCTGGGAGCAATTTCTTAGACCTCAGTGAATCACAAAGCACAGGCAACACGGGCAAAAGCAGCTAAAAAAATAAAAGAACTGTATGTACCTATTGAAAATAATTTGTTTACTCTGCACAGATAAATCCTATTGCCCAAAGATCTGTTTGTGTCTGGTACTTGAAATAAAGGTTATATTTTGGTTTTTTTAGTGATCAGGCCTAAAGATTATTTATTGCAAGGAATTCTTTTGGTAAATAATTATGGATAAAACAACATCTATGTAACAAATTAGTTCTTGACTAATACATCATCTGAAGGGAGCAAAATCACGTGAAGAAATCTATCTATGTAAGGACTACATAAGATTTGCAATGTATCTGCAGATCAAAAAAGGGAACAGAATCTTGTCATCTGTAACATGAAATTTGTAAACTCATTAATTCAAAGTTAATCATGCACACACACGCACACACAAATAAAAAAAAAATGTTGCTTTTTTTTTAAATTGTCCTAAAAATTTGTGGAGTTATTGTCTTATTTTTAAACACGAGGCCACAAGAGAAATAAATAAGTATACTAATGTATATAAATTCATTTATTCATCCAAAGTATCATGGACAGGCTTAGATGAGATTTTCAATTAAGAGCATTTATGCAATTACAGTAGATGCTATTTTACTTGAAGGAACACAAACAGAATAAGCAGCATAGCACTCCTACTGTCATGGCCCCAAGAGTACTCACAGCCCTGCCTGTCCCTGACCACCTCCCAGGACCCATGGGGGGATCCAGAGTGGGACTCCTCCCAACCTGCCCACAGCCCAGGACCCCATCTCAGCCCACCTGGGCCATCAGCCCTTGCCCCAGCAATGCCACAGCAGAGCCAGTGTCCAGCTGCCTACAGCCCTACCCTGCCATAGGCCCCACCAAGCCAGGCCCACATCCCAGCCCAGCGCCCAGCCTCAGCCCATACCCATCCCCAAAAAGGTGCCCAGTACCCGGGACTGAGGCTACCCTGGTGTCTCCCTGATGCCCAGCTCCTGCCTGGGGGGAAGGATCGACACTGGGTGCCAGGCCCTGTCCCAGTAGGCCACCATAGGGAGCCCCGGCACTACCAGCACCCGGGAAGTAGCCAGCCTGCACAGCACTTCGACACTCACACAAAAATCTCTTTACTAGTTTATTGCTACTCATTCAAATATATCTTTAAGTTTAAAAAAAAAAAACCAAACTGAATTGTTCAAATTGTTGGAATCATTAATTTACGTAAGTGTTGGGGAAAAGTATGTGTTTATTGGTAGTACAATAATTGTACTCCATTTGTGAGTTAGTTTGCTATTATTTTGCATCTGCATCTATTCACAGAAGATACTTACTGAGCAACAAGGGTAAAAAGCAGAGATCATAAGGCACTGTAAGATTTTAAAGCATAATGTAGGCAGGCTTTAGACTCCCACATCCAATATCAGAGTAATGGGCACATCAGAAAATTTGTGGCTATAGCTGAATAGAAATGCACTAAAAAAGAAGAGCAGATGCTTCTTCTACCACTTCCCAATAGCAATATCGTTTTTATGAACAATTTCAGCACGTATAACTCTGAACTAATATAGTTACAAACCTATTATAATTCTCTGAAATAATTAATTTTATCAAAAGTATTTTACTTAGTTGACAAGTCTGACCTTCGGATAGAAATTTGAAAATCATTAAGAAGCCAGATAATTTTAATGGCTTATGTAGTAAAGAAAAACCTTGAGAGACAAAAAGATATTAAACTATATTAAGTGTGTGAAAGAAACAAATCAATAACTTCATATTGGACAAGCAGTATTTCTATTATGTATTTTATGCTAGGATATTGCACATGTTGCTGCAGTGGTAGGACATTGGCAGGGCTTTACCTTCCATGAAGCATAAAAGAGGAAAAAAATATCAAGAAAGACTGAGTAGGAAAATGAAATGAATGTTTATTAGCTGAAGGCTCTGATGCAGGTAAGCTATGTTGTCAAAAACCAAGTAAAATTGAAAATAGATGCTCTATTCCTACAGCCACCTTGTCTGCAGCTCTCCACACTTAGTGATTTGCAAATAATGATGCAGACTTGAAAAAAAAACTTTAAGTACTACAGTGCTACACTGGCATGGATTAAATCTTAAATGCAAGTAGTGATTTTATTGGTGAGATTTACACTTTATTTAGTTCCTTAAACTAACTGTAAAGGAATCAGGTTTTCCATTATTTGAAAAGCTGTCATGTAAAAAAGAAAGATGAATATTGTTTCTTAAAAAAATATTAACGACCTTGTTGTTCAACTATAACATTATTAAGGAAAGCCAGTAACTACAGTCTTACTCTGCTCGCAGTAAGTAATTTTTAAAAAACTTTTCCATAGGAGTATTGCAGTTCTGCACTTCCAGTGAACTTGTGTAATTCATGTACCTCTGCTATTTTTTGTTTGGTTTACAACCAGGTAGCTCCAAGACCTTTGCCACTCACTCCTTTTCAAAGCTTTCAAAGCTTAAATGTGCTAGAAGAAAAATACTATGAGGGGAGATTATTTAAAAGTTTCTCCATGACACAGAAACTTTAAGCCCTAATACTAGACATCAAGTATCCAAAAAAGAATACAGTAATTTCTTCGTCCAATTTTGAGAGACATCACACCATGAGTATAAACTCAACAAAAAGTTTTGCAAAGTATTGTAAAAGCTTGTCAAACTAGTTCACAGGGAGACAAATTTTTTATGAACAAGTCTCATTGAGATGCTCATCTCATATGCTACTTCAGCTCCCATCTGTATTTTTCAGCTAGAGGAAAAATGCACTTCCAAGAGTAAGCCAGTCTCTACAGAACCTGAACTCTTTGAGCCATGGAGAGGAGCACTTTCTAGTACGGATTGAAAAGACTATCAAAGCTATCTGATATGGTTGCAAACTATTTGTGCTTCAGTTTCTTGCTAATCTATTCACCTCCTAGGATCTCAGCTACGTCCCAGAGGGTCAGTTTCATTATTTTTAATGGGTGCTGGAGAGGGACAGCTTTTAAAAAGGCTTTTAAGAAGGCAAACACAACTCATCTAAAAGTACTAGAGTGTCTTTGTGAAAAAGTAAATTTCCATTAAAAATTATCAAAATAAATGGGTAAAAGCATGCACTGATGTAGAGAAAAATCAAAGTGAAAATGTTGGCTAAAAGGAGATTAAAAAATATAAATGAAAATTACTGTGCCATCAAAAAGATAATGAAGTTTAAAAGAAATTATAAAAAAGTCATTTCATAGAACACTTTATTAAAAATGCAATGTAACTCAAGCCAATAAAAATAAAGAAAGTTTTTCAATAGGAACAGTTACTAATTAGATATTGTTAAAGGTGAAATTAACATTTCAGTTTTATGGTCTGACAAATAAAACCCAGAAAACTAGCTCTCTTAGCATTGCCTGATTTTATCAGCAATAAGGATACAATAGTACAGCAACATTACATGCTAATTTTCAATCAACAGTCCAACATCAGAACTGTAGTGAATCATGCACGGACATCCATTCTAAAAAGGAATTTAGAATCCCTGATGAATATGCCATAAATGTGTTTGTATGCATTTGGGAGATTACAGACTTGCAGGTAACACGCCTGGTACCCAAGTTACATGACTTGAATCTTGACACACACAAGGACAACCACATCTCCAGCAGTTCCTCTTCCTGTAATTCAATAACTATCAGTTCAGTCATGGCCAGATTAAGGTCTTGGGCCCATGAACTCTTGTTCACATTAGAACATTATGTCCTAATAATGTCAGAGAAGGTATTTGTCCGAATAAGCAATGGAAATGACAGACTTCCTTGGTCCCTTTGAGCAACTACTATTAAAGATCTAGATGAATGGGATAGAAAGCCGTAACAGATGCCTTCCTGTTATTTTTTCATGACTCACAAATTCTCACTTCGCTGCTGGCAACATCTTTACCATACAAATTTCAAATAACAGCATTTAAAAACTAGAGTATATGATAATAAAACTCCTTTCTGTTCTTAAGCGCTATCACTGCTCTCAATGCTACATACATATTGCCCTGAGGAGTTTGCTCTCCCCATCACAGATGATAGATAATAGCTCAGAAGGCATTCTGATGGACTCACTGATATTGATGGGGAGAATGCCATTTGAAACTTGTGACATAAGTTTTCCATCGCAGATGTTGTCTCAAGCAGTTTGTTTTCTCTTCGTTTTTTCCCGTTGGCAAATTATTAAAAAGACTTTGCAGGAAAAATCTGTATTTTAGGGAGGATGTGAATTAAAAGTGATATTTTTTTGAATAATTTTCCTTCTCTTGCAGTTGGTCATTGGGTATGGCTCACTCACAACTGGGACATATTCAAAGAACATACATACCATACGATACACATATCCAATGGAATAAATAGTTATTAAAACGCAGACAATTAATTAAAGCACCTCCAATTCAGAAAAGCCATACTAAAATATCTAATATTAAACATCACAAGCACAGAGTGAAAAATTAGGAATGAGGAAAGACAAGAAAAAATAAGAATGGTGACAAAGTTTGGGGTCTTACAGGCCATGGAAGATGCAAAAGCAACATCCTCATTTGTTATATCTCACTGAAAGTATAGCCTTCAGCATGGTGAGTAGCAGGAGAACAACTATTAAGCTCGTAAAAGCTGCTGAAGAAGCTTCCCAAATGAAGAACATACAACTACCATTAGGAATTTTATTGTTAATCTGAAACAGCTGACTGCTGGAAAATGTAGCCATAAAAAATAAAATATAGCTTAAGTCCCTCGTTTGCCTAAGCTTGCAGGAAATGAGAAACTTCCACAATTGAAATGTCAACTAATTATGACATTTCTATAGTCTGTTTGTGACTAAGTGTAAACAGAGGGTCTCCATGTTGTTTCCTTATTTCACCAGTTACTAATCTGTGCTGATAACAATACTACAGCTCATAATGAAAATATAATTTATTAGCAGAAGTGTTTTCTTCTGTTTGAATGATCTATTGAAATTCTGAGGTCTAACTTCACAGTAAAATAGTTTATTATTCCTATTTTTCTCCAGAACATTACAAAATACACTCTGAGGTGGTATTTCCTTTTCATAATTTCCTCTATGAAAGAATCTTTAAGAAAAGCTTCAAACATGCTAGGAGAAGTCTCCTTGAGTTTTATGGCAGTTACACATGCAAATGCTTTTTGTTTGATGCAAACTGTATCTGTTCTGTCTTCTAAATGCCAGATCTTTCATGTACCTAAGGTGAATGCTGTAATCTGAGGGAGCTTGTGCCTCCTGCCCGTGCAGGATGAAAGCTGGATAGTCATGCTATACTGCTCTGGGAATTTCATGCAGCAGAGTGAAACCGTGCATAACGGAGGTGAAAGGATATGGTTCATAGAGAGGGCATACGTGAGGTCACTCTCAAAGCCTGGCACTCTTGAGGAATCCTCTTGTGAGCTCAGGGGTGGTGTTTTCAGGGCACCCAGAGGGGACCACTAAGTTCTGTATAGTCTGAATGATCAGGAGATGTTGTCCTAAGGGAACTTCTGAAAATGCTGTAATTGGGAATAGTAGATGCAGTCATTAGATCTCTGCATAATAACCAGCAGCATTACATCATGTTGACTTGCTATTCACAGCCTGATTAAAAGGCCTAGTGATAGATGAGAGGACAAACCTGTGACCACCTTCCTTCATGTTATTTTCTATCAGCTTGCTATTTCGGTGTGCTGGTGGGACCAGACAACACTCATCATTCTTTTACATGCTCTCTGACCGTGAAATAAAAAACATGATGTACCTAGAAAAAAAAAATTGTGTTCTTGAAGATTACATACTACCTCACTAAAATACTTTTCTTTTCTAGGGAAAGGTGGCTTCAACTGAAATTTTCAATTATTTTATTTTCTTTGTCTAACAATCTCAACCACTTCTTGCCATGAATTTGTATACAGAACTGTGTGTAACACTGTTATTTTTATGTTCATATGTAGACTGGTGAAGAAAACACTGCCATTAATAATTGCTATTTGTCTAGAAAAGCTAATCTTTAAATCCCTTTTTGAGGGTTGGTCTATAAGCTACTGCATTAAGGAAACCTTTAGTGCTTCCACTTTATTCTGGCTGTTTCTTTGGTGCTATTCAAAGTCCCAATGAAAAGCTCCTCTTGCAGTTCTGCAGTTAAAACAACAAAGCACTGCCTATGTTTCTTCTTTAACACAGCTCTAAGGATTTATTCTTTGCTCCTTTATTCTTCCTTTTTCTGAAGTTTGCTTGTCCTTTTCCCCTTTAAAATCTCTTTATCTAAAGCTGAATTAGTTTTTGCAGCTGGTTGGCAAACTGCCATCGTTCTCTGCTCTGACACTTATTTGTCAATTTCCAGTTGCCTTCAAACTTTTTGCTTTTCTTAGCTTCTATTTCTTTCTCCTCTTTCACAGTTTCACCGTTTCAAGTTTTAGTTGTTTTAATCGAAAAGGAGAGAGAAATCCCTCCTGGGAGGGAGAAAAGGAGCCATTCTCTACAGTGACAAAGAGAAAGCAAAAATACGATGAGATTTACCCATTGAAGACTTTGAAATAACAAACTTTGTGATCTCTACAGATACTTACAATCTGATCCTACTTTCAGGAAGAGAGTAGGTAAATCTGCTACGATATTTATGCTCTGCCCTAAGAGACAATAAATTTGAGGATCTATTTTTGTATAATTTTTAGACTTTTCACAGGCTTCTGTTTTGCTTTATTCATTTTAGAGAGTTCACTGCAGTTTTTAAACACTACAGATTAAAGATTTATTTATTTATTTATTTTTAATCCTTCTGCAACTTAGTTTCTCAGCTCAGGGTGTATACAAAAATTGCTAACCTCCATCTTAGGTTTCTGCTTATAAACATGTCAAAACAATTTGTCAACCTTTATGTAATATATACCATAGGTTAATATATTTTAATGAGACATTTTGATTTGTTTTATTCTTTAGAACTTAACATAAGTTCTCTTATGTATAGTTTACTGTGGATGTTGCATTTCAAGCATCTTACAGGCCGTTGTACCAGCAGAGATAGAGGGAGATAGAAAGAGATCCTGTGAACAGTATCACCTTCCTAGAGTTTGAGTATCAGTATAGTGGCTTATGTAGACACACTGCAGCCATTATTCTGCCCACCCAAATAATAAGAACAGAATATTTAGCAAAACTGTCAAGGAGTAAGTGCCTATATATCACATCTTTGTTTCCTGTTCTTCAGTGTTCAGTTTTTAATCTCTTGGGCACCAGGAAAAGGCAGTATAAAGCTATCCCATCAGACTGAGTCCTTTCACTACTATAAAATTATTATTACAACTACTGTTAGAAATAATCTCTATACTAGTTACAAATTACTATTATATGGGCACTGCATCTTCACTTTCCTTGGAAGTGGAATAGAGCATTTCTCATGCTGCAAGAATGCAAATAGGTATTTTTACCATCCCTATAGCCACAGCTTAGTGGAGTGGGTTAGAGCGCTGCACACATTGTCACGCCTTGGCAGTCTGAATAGAGTAAAAGCAGATGAAAAGAACGGTCATATCTAAAGAAGATGAAAACAAGGCTACAGCTTCCAGTAGCCTTTCTCATATGTGGGGTCCTAGAAATTGGCTGAACTAACTGTGAAGTGGTGAACACTGGCAGCAGCTGTCCAGTAAGTGGAAATGTAAGTAACGATTACCCTTGTGGTCTCAGTTACTGCAGAGCAGCTCCCAGCTGATTTAAATTGTGCACAGACAAATCTTCCCAAAGACATAGAATTAAAGTACTTTGCATATGAACCAAGTCATATTTAAAGGCAGATCTTTAAAGCTGAATTAGGCAAAGAATCCAGGCCAATAGCTTACCTACGTAAGTCCAACATTAGACTTTTTAGCTATTTTAAATATCAGACTAACTTAAAATTGACCTTTTTGGAAAATAACTTGAGTCATAAAACTTAATATTAAAATTAAACTTAGTACATCATATGTGTCTGGTGCATTACTAGACACTCAAAATACTAACTTCACAGCAGTGATGCATTATTTTGTGGTGAAGCAATTCTTTCAACTAGTTTAAAAAAATCACGTTAAGATGTTTTGAACATTTGAAAATCATATTAAGATGTTTTGAACTAGCTTCTATTGTGGCAATATTTTTAAGTTATATCTTAAGTTGATAAAATGTATTTAGTACATCAGCAACAATCACAGTAAGTCAGTATGAAATTAATATAAAGAGCTTTAAAACACTCATATACTTTGAAATATTTTTTAAAGTTCTTATATAAAGTAACTGTATTTGGATTACAAATTATTCTTCTTAAATAAGTTTGAAAAAAGTAGAAATCACTGTAATTTTGTCTCATTTGGTGTCTTCAGGAGTCTAAGTGGAATTTACAGTTCTCTGATACATTCATTTTACTTTATTTCAACGTAATATTTTAATTATGTGTAAATAATTAGGAAAACACATTTAGATTTGAGAATATAGAGGCACTAAGTGTATTAGTTCATATTTTGTATCATTTTTTGTAGGCTTGAATAAACTATATTTTAAAGATATAAGTTGCTTTATATATTTTAAGGTTTAGTTTCATCTGTACATACAGTGCCCCAGTCAGCTGGCTGAGTTGTTTTCTGTGGAAAAAGCAGAACAGCACCATCCAGTCAAAGGTGGTATCACAATAATTTGGCTTGGGGTAGTGGATAATGGAAACTCAAGGTAAGTGTGATAGGTAACAGCCATAATATAGACTAGATCTGGGTGCTTGACCTTGCAGCTCTAATATACTTTTAATGCAATTATTTTTAAAGTATTTGTATACATATTTTCCTTAGCATGAAACTGGAAAAAAATGAAGATTTGAAAAGAACCATATTTTGTCGTTTTAAACAACAACCTAACAATAAGTATTGGGTTGGTAATATCTGTGTTGACTTAATTTCTCCATCAAAACTCAGTTTCTTTTATCCTTACTCTGGTCTTCATACTCCTCTTTCTTTAATCATTTCTTTATCAAGCCTCCCAAAGTTACCTCATCCCAGTTTGTCTTACATTGTCATTCTTTTCTCTGCACAATCTTTCCTGCCTCCTCTCCTTGTTCAGCTTATTCAGTCTCTCCTGATTTCAGAAATTTGCAGGTCAGCTGACACCAGTTGTTTTGCTAACCGGTTCCATCTTCTCTTTTACTTTCCAATCACATAGCACTCTTACTCTATTACTCTCTTTTTAACCTCACATTTCTTATCCCATTTCTCTTCCAAGTTCCCAGACAGTCACCAGAGCTCTTAGCTTTTATTTGTAAATTTCTGTTTTGTTGGTTAATTCTTGAAGAATCATTGATTATAGCTAGTGAAGCCACTTGATTAAAATTCAAATCTGCAGCACATTTCTGGAAGAGTAACAAGAAATATTTGTAAAGATTACAAAAGACTCATTATGAAACTGGGCACTTTCTGGAAAATCAAGTTTTTTTTGCCTGAAAGGCATTACTATTGCGATTCTGCTGTTGATAGCAGAAATAATTCTGGAGTCCACAGGTGCCAACAAAAACGTCCAACCACGTATAAAAGTATCAACAAAACACTGTCAACACAAGGAGTCTCTAAAATATGTAATATCATAAAAAAATGTTTTCCAGATTTTGAAATATCACACACTAAAAATGTCTTCCTGCCAAAGTACTGCTCTAAAATATTAGATTTTACTTCCAGGTTTTATTCCCTGGACAACATTTCCAATGAAGAAAGTAGCTTCTTTGAGTCCTTTTTTTCCCTCTCTCATTCTGAAGTAGCTTAACCTGAACATATAAACAAAGTATTTTATTTGTCTGAACAAGTCAGAGCTTATAAGAAGTCTCCAGTATCACAAAGGAAAATACAGACTATAGATTTTTCAGTGCATATTTCTGCATCATCTGGAATAAAACTAGAAAAACAAGAAACAAGGTGACTATTTCTTTTAGAAGAGGGATTCTGACCTCTTACCAAACTCAAGTGGGAAGGAAAGTCCTAGAGAAGCCAGAGCAGAGAAAGGGAGAGGCACTTCTATGAAAAGCTACGTTTAAGAAAGCAAGCATGTACACCACTAGGTGGATGTTTTTATTTCATCTGAGCTATAATGTTTGCAGAATTATATACTTGGAAAAAGGAGAGTCGTACACTGTGGTGTATCTTTTTCAGAAAGGTTATAAGTTCATTTAGAGAAAAAGAAGCTGAGATAATGGCTGGTTTAGGGCCAAACCATTCAAATGTTGATGGAAACACAACATTTTCTATCTTAAATAAAGTACTGATAAAGCAACATTTATTCCCTTTAGAGAATGTTTCAAATGAATTAAGTAATTTATGCTCAGAAGTCTCAAAGGCACTAGTGAATCATTGCCAATTTTTAACTTATCTTGGAAAACTGGGAAACAGTGAGATTTGCAAACATTGTCCGATTATCCAGAAAAGGATATAATACAGAATAACAGATTAGCTAGCCTGACCTTATTCGAGGTACAAGAATGGATTTGTTACCTTGGAACTTTGCTGGTAATGAACTAGTGACTACCATTATAACTACTACTAGTCAGATAGTTTTGGTTTTGTTTTGTTTTTTTTTTTTTTTGTGAGGTCTCTTTCTGTTTGGTTTTGGTTTTGACTGGAGAATAAGGATGGTAAACAAAGTAAGCATGTACACTTGGACTTACTTCACTTACTACATGTGGTTAAGGGTTTTTTTTGATTCAAACACTTGCATTCTATGAAATCCACAGGAATGAGCCAGAGGGATTAGAAACTGTTCATTTGATATTGATATTCAGGTTCTCTTGAAGATTTTTTTCTTGTCCCAGTTCTAACCTCTCTCTATATATATTTTATGGGCTTCGGAGTACGGTTTCTAGATCCTTGAAGGGGATCTATAACGAAAAGGTTATGCATAAATAGTAGGCAAAAGTAAAACAAAAAATTAAAGTTTTTTAAACTTGTTCAGATTAGTTACATGATGATTCTTATTTCCATCAGGAAACTAGGAACTGGTGGGAGAAAGGTATGAAAGTTGTTAAAAAGTACCTAGATTTGTCAGTGAATATTGTATACAGTTTGAGAATTATCCAAAGACGGGTAGGCTATTAAAAATAAGGGGTGGGTTACTATTACAGTAGTCTAAATCCAGCGATTCAAATAGTTAGAATCCAGAAAAATTTATTTAATGCAGCCAAATTAAGAGGAATGTGTTTTGAATTCAATAAAGTTTATATCTACAGAATGGTAGAATCTATCTTAAAAAAAAATTACTAAAAATAGATTTTAAGTATTATTATAGATTGCATCCTCAACCTGACCTTTCTGTGCTTCTGTGAAAAGGCAGCTAACAAAATCTTTGAATGGATAGTAAAGGGGAATGGGCATGAGAAACGCTGGAGAAGATAGGCCAACCCCCACCCCTCAACCAAAGACCACATAGCTGAGAATCTTGCATTATGATGTGAAGTGTAAGTAAGTAAATTTATCTGCTATATTGAAGGGAAGTTTAAGAGATGGGTTGATAAATGAGTAAAAGTATTTAAACATGAGAACTGTATCTAACAGCACAAAGTTTTTTTGATCTTGCTGTCAGAAATGGAACGTAAGCTAATTACTGGGCATTGAAATTAAGATCATTCTACTAGAAACAATATGCAAAATTATTGGGAGACCTGAAAGGGTTAGGCTTTCTAACTTTTTGTGCAGGATACCTCTAAGGGGGCTTTTGTCTTAGACTGATAAAACACCTGGCAATGATACAGAGTACAAAATTTGATGAGTTGTGATGACAGCCTAGATGATCTAATTATCATTTTTGGCATATATAAATTATATTAAAATATATAAAGCAAATAGAGAAGCAATCTGCATAATTATGAATAAGTATGTACATATGGACTTACTTTAATGAGAAGGTAAGCTGAAACATTTTAAGATTATATTACACAAGATGTTCTTAACTGTTTCTTTAGTGATAATGTTTTTAAGTATCTTTTTATAAGTTTTCCCTCTGTTGTGATAGGATTACTTCTGCTCATCTATAAGTAAACTACAAAAAGATTTCTTAAAAACATGTCTGACTACTTAGTTCTTGAATGTCAAAGAAAGAAACCTATAAATGTGACACAAGAATTCAGTGGCAATACAGAAGCACCTTTTAATCTGGGACTCTTTTTCTCTTTCTCTTTTTGAACCTCAGATGGTCCCTCCTGGCCCTTAGCAGCATATGCAGAAACTGAAATAACAGAACTGAACAGTAGTCCATCAAAACCACTATCCAGCTGCTGATAAGGAAGAACTAGTGTATTCAGGGAAGTGCAGCTAGCTTATTACAAGGCAGTATCCACAAAAGAATCCTCACCTAATCTTAGACAGCTATAGTTTTGGATATGAGGTGAGGCCTTTTATACTACTCACGATTCTTCATACAATCATGTAAGTTCTTATAAAAGTATGTTGGCAATCTCTTTGAAATGCAATCAGTTCATCTTTCTTCAGACCAAATCTTGACCCCATTTAACAGTAGAAGCTGTAGAGGCGCTATGAAACTTATGTCCTACCTTGTAAAATCTGATGTTTCTGCTGTTAACCTTGCTAGCCTTATTAGACAGCAGAGACAGTCTATTGCTCAACTGCATTCTCGCCTGTGTATTTGTTTCCAAATAATGGGAGAAGAAGGGGAATATTGTTGAAGATCTACCCAAGTACCTGTTACCTAAACCATAGGGTCACGGGAAGACTAACAGACTGCCCTTCCTCAGCCTTACTATTCAACCTTGTGCAGAAAGTTTGTTTTAGCTCTTGCCCTGAATATATCTCTTAAACATTTGACTGAAGCTTTATAAGGTGTATGATACATATTAAAGGCTGGAGACAAAACCTGTGTTTTTGTAAGTCTTTATATTTTTTCCCAGTGGACACTGTTTATACTCTCAGATATGGTTATTTAGTGGCAGTTTTTTAAGCTAGCTATTTAAGACGGTAACATTATTTTATTTTGGGTGGCCCATGAAGTGTGATTGTTCCCACAGTGAGATTCTTGTCCTCTGTGACACACCAATGAATGATATCTTGGTCTATTATAGACCTGATGCAATACTTGCAAGATGCAGGAAGATCATAATGATGTCTGCTGTGAAATGGCATTCTGGAAGTACAACTTCATTTGATGACTTCACACTAGCAGTCTTTAAATTTAGTTTCCTCTTTCATCAGGCTGCCATTCAACAGTCATTTTGAGCCAAGAACCTCTGATAGTTTAAGCACCCCATAAAACCTTCTTACCAATATAGTCTAACCATGCTAAAGCAATCATGATGCCTTCTTGGAGAAAATTAACTTATTTTGTCTACAAACAATTTAATCTAGACATCATATACTCCTGTTATAAACATTTCTGTCGTAGTTCAGCCCTGATCGGGACCAGACTACACAGTCTCTCTCTCACTCTCCCTACCCTCCAAGA
Source organism: Chlamydotis macqueenii (assembly GCF_036417535.1). Classification (NCBI taxonomy): domain Eukaryota; kingdom Metazoa; phylum Chordata; class Aves; order Otidiformes; family Otididae; genus Chlamydotis; species Chlamydotis macqueenii. Next base: position 32,261,793 of record NC_141560.1, read on the forward strand.
GAACAGGGAGAGATAATATAAGGAAAAACGGCTCGAGGTTTGAGATAAGGACAGGGAGAAAATCCTTAAAGTTACCGTTATGGGCAAAACAGACTCAATTTGGGGAAAACTATTTATTTATTTCTAAAACTAGCAGGAGAATAAGACAGAGAATGAGTCAACCTCCCTCCATCCCTCCCTCTTCCCAAGCTTAACATTATCTCTACTACCTTCCCCCCTACCTCGAGCGGCACAGTGGGGAAGAGGGAATGGGGGTTGTGGTCAGTTCATCAAATGTTGTTTTACGCTGCCGCTTCATGGTCGGGGGAAGAACTCCTCACATTCCTCCCCTGCTCCATTGTGGAGTCCCACCCATATGCCACAGTCCTTCCTGAAACTGTTCCAATGTGGGTCATCTCTTCCACGGGGTGCAGTCTCTCCAGAATGGCTGTCCCAGTGGGCCCTCCACGGGCCACAGCCTCCTTCAGGCATCCACCTCCCCTGGTGTGGGGACCTTCACGGGCTCCAAGTGGATCTCTGCTCCTCCGTGGACCTCCATGAGCTGCAGGGGGACAACCTGCTTCACCATGGTCTTCACCACAGGCTGCAGGGGAATCTTGGCCAGGAGCCACATTAATCCTCCCCTTCCTTCTTCATTGACCTTGGCATCTGCAGCTGTTCCTCTCACAAGAAAAGTTCTTCACAACAGGCTGGCAGACGCCTCTCAGGATCTCTTCATATCATCCATCTCCTCTCCTCTCCACTTCTTGCAGCTGGGCTGGGCCAAGTTGGGCCCAGTAGGCCACCTGGCGAGAGGCCAGAGGGTGAGGCCTGCAAGGCCCATGAGGCCTGCGCCTCCCCCTCTCTGCCTCTGCCCCCGCTCAGCTTCTTCACATCTTCTCTTCTCCTTTTTTTTTTTCTGTTTTCCCCTTCTTAAACACATTATTGCAGAGGCGTTATCACAGAACATTCTGCTACCAATTGGCTCGGCCTTGGCCAGCAGCAGGTCCACCCTAGGCCAGTCCGAGTCCACTGAACAAAGGGGAGCAACTTCTAACAGTTTCCTACAGAAGCTACCACCTTAGGCCTCCCCTCACTAAACAAAACCACAACAATTTCATAACGAAGCAACAACATTTGATTTTGTGAAGTATGAATTTAAGATTAAGTATTTGTCCCAAGCGTAGTACTGATACACTGTATTAGTTTCCTATTTTATTTCTACTAGAAAATGGATTTCTAAACAAGAAAAGTGCAGTGTCTTCATTAAAATTTACTTTTTCCTTAACATTCCAAGTCACATAATACTGTTCACTGTTATTCTCAAACTTTTTTTTACTGTTATGAAGTTGCCAGTGTTTTCTTCTATGAGTTATAATCCAACTTCAGTTTTTTTGATAATCGTAGTCTTGTATGCTGGAACTAGCTTCCAATGTTATGCTTCACTACGCCAGAGGTGGACTGTTACCATACACAAAACTTTTGTTCCCTCTTGCGTGTTTTACCCCGATAATACGGTAAAAAAAAATTCAACCTGTGCAAATTTTACACGCATCCAATGAAAATATTCCTTTTAGGAGTTTGCTTCTGTATCATGTATGTATGGAATTTTGTTAGATATTAAAAATAAATAGTCAGTTGAATAACAATATATTTAAATTGCTCTAATATACTGGAACAAAATTTTTGCAGTATTGTTAAAAATGAGAATTAATTGCTTATGACTTACATAATTTTCCTGTCCTAAGTTCTTAGCACAAGCCAATTACATTCCTAAATTACTATACTATGTTCCTAAATTACTATACTATGTTCCTAATGAAATAATTCCAGAAACACTCATATTCATCCCTATTAAAAACCTTGATCAATTAAACTGTTACTATTCTTGAGAGTCAACAAGTTCCACGATTATAGGACTGTGGACAGAGAGAATGAATACCACAGTTAAGGTCCTCCAAGTGAGATTGCCCTGTAAAAGTAGCTCAGAAATCTTACCACTCTGTTGTTGTGCGCCCTTGTTCCTGAAGGGACAAGGTTCTGATTAAAGTGTTAATCTTTGAAGAAATAGGTCATCTGGAGGATTCATAAGATCTAAGGCATGGATGGTCCTCCCAACGAAATGTTTTAACTGAGTCCAGGAGGAAAATTAAAGAAAGTGTAATCTCTGGAGCCCATAAAATCCATCCTGCACCAGATAAAACACTTACCAATGCTATTCTGAGGTTTCCAAAAAATAGTAGTAGTCTCGCAGAATGATTTTCCCACATAGTAAATTAACCTGAGATTTATGTTATTTACGTATTTATCTATATGTTATTATAATATACATATGCAGTATTACTATATCATATTTTTACCTTCTACTATGCATTACCTGTTAGAAATTATAATATTTATTATTGTGTTATTTAATCTTGTTTGGATCTAGCCTATTTATAAAACTTTTTTTTCAGCTTTCTAAAAAGAAAATATTGATTCTAAATTAGTTACCCAGGTCTCCTTGAGAAATGGAGAGAAACTTGTATCCGTAAAGATTTCATCTGTCTTACAGCTCTGTTCCAGGTACCTTTTTAAGGCAACTCATTCTGTCCTATTTACCTCCAGTGACAGTAGGGTCAGTGAAAAAAAAACAGCTTAGTCTAGAGACCTAGGTTTTAGATGGCTGAAGTTATATGTGATGAATCCTTTCTCAATTTGAAATGCAGATTTTTCTTCTCCTCCCCCTGTAGTACTTGTGGAAGTACATAAGGTGAGATTGACAATGAGGACCTTGTGTTTAAAAACATTTCACATTTATTTGACAGTATTCATGTCAGGGGTTTGTTTTTTTTTTAAAGAAATATCACAAATTATCATCAATGTGTCAAAAGAATACAGAAGAGCAGTATTTTCAACAAAGAAAAGGCAGAAAAGTTACCATGCCGGAAACAATAAATGAATTTGCAGATCTGTGTTTTTATCAACACTTGTATCCACAGACCCACACCAACTGCAAGGAGCCACCCTGAACCTTTGTGAAAGCATAATAGTGTTGTAGAGTTTAGACACTTGTCTTTTCAGTGGATATACTTACGATTAGGTAAACCGTTTCTTAACTAAGAAGTTTCTTACCACTAGAGGGCTCAAAATTGCTGTGTGATTTTATGTATGCATGCATGCATAAACATATACAGACATACATAGATATACACACAATGTATGGTATAGGTACATCATTCAAGTGCATGTTCATGTGTGTGTACACATTTATAAACACACATATGTGCACATACATACATACACACTTGTATTTTAATAGATGATCAATTTTTCTTTTATTTTGAAGACTTTGATCATTTAAATTCAATTCAAATCTTTAAAGATTTTTTAATATAACTTTGCAATTCACCATATAAAAGTGAAACATTAATTTAATAAAATAATTACAAATTTTAACTTTGTTCTCTGATGGTTGAATTTACACAAAATGTTATTTTCATCAAATTGAATAGTGAAAACAATCACAATAAAATACAGTTCAAACTTCCATGAACAATGCCTGCTTTCACCTCATATTTTATTAAGATATCTAGTCGACACTGAATAACATGGGTATTTCTTCATAAATTACTTTCCACCGAATGCAATGTAGTGTTGCAGAATCTATCACACCAAGCATTTTTGTTTGATTATATGAAATATTCTCCTAGGATATCTTAGAGGCTCTAAATAAATAAAATGTTCCTGGAAAGCTGACTGGTTTCTTTTACTAATGTGACAATTGTAATGAAGAGAGAAATGGCTTTCAACCATTTTTAGGCAATGCATAAACTTTGGAGATAGTGCAACCTGGTTTCTCCACACTATGACATGTAAAAACAAATATTTTACCTATGCAGTCCAAAAGATAATTTACATAATATTTTCAGTCAGACTTGACACATACAAAGTTTGAGGTATCAATATTTTCTAAGTGTCAGCAAAGTTATATTCATCTAAGTATAAGAAATCTGCTCAAGAAACCAATATTTCAAGAACAATGAAGATTCAGATTATGATTGCAATAATGTATCTTGTTGTAGAAACAGGAACACAGACACTAAAATGTTTTGCAGACATTTACTGCTTTATATAATATTCAATTTTGAATAGAGTTTCTTCAGACTGTTTTCCTCTATAGAAAATTGTGGAAAAGCACAAGAAAACAGAAGACAGTCTTTTTGCAGCACTTCAATGTTTTGATTGTTTGTGAAATATGATCATGTATATGAATAAAGACTACTCAAGTGAACGAATATTTGCATAACTGAACCATATCTTACAGACTTTGATACAGAATAGTATCTTTGAATTTCGCTGTACTACATGTGATTACTGCCTACATTATCACTAGTACAGTTAGATACTAACAACTGAATAAAGCTTTAACATATTCATTTTCTAGAATCATAATCTTATGTGTGTTTTCTTAAATTGTTAAAAAGTCCTACCAGATGTTTCACCTTCATAAAATGGTAAATTCTTCAAAAAACAACAATAAAATAATTGGAGGGGGAAGTTTAGCCTAAATAGTAAAGTAGGCTGGAAATACAATTCTATTGCCGTGCACACTTAGCTAAACTTTTAAAAGTACAGCTTATTATAGTCCCATTTTTGTTAACACATATACTTTAAAATGAAAAATATGTGCAACCAAGACAAGATATTTTTGCTTTAAGAGTTTCAACTGTTGTGTGTTTTGCTTTAAAAATTTAGCTTTACTGATTGTGCATGATGTTAGATTAAAACAATAATGTTCTCATTAAAAATTAACTTATTTTGTGTATTTTTTTTCTTGTGTGTAATGCATTCTTAATTTACCAGTCTGTTACTTGAACTCAGAAAACAATCTGAAACATTGGATAACAGATATTAAAAGTGGTTTTGTTACTGACAGACAGGGTTGGTTGTCATATTTATCACATCACCTTTGGTTCCAGGAGTAAATAATCCTGAAATCAGTAAAGTAAACTGGAGTGTATTGAAACTACTTTTACCAGAGTAAAATTATAAGTTTTATAAATTTAAAACACAGTTCCATAACTGGAAGATACATTTGCTTAATCACAGCCTACTGAAATCAATGACATTACACCAGGAGTGAGGTTCTATTCAGATGGTGTTAGCTGTTCCATTAGGATCCTAAGAAAAAACATCCTTATCTTAGCACATCACTGTACAATTTACCTCCAGTGATTTCACGTTTATATTGTTATCCTCAATATAAGAAAAACATCAAATTATTAGAGAGTGTCCAGAGGAGGGCAACCAAGATGGTGAAAGTTCTTGAGGGCAAGACTTACGAGGAGTGGATGAGGTCACTTGGTTTGTTCAGCTTGGAGAAGAGAAGGCTGAGAGGTGACCTCATCACAGTCTACAACTTCTTCAAGGGAGGCAGCAGTGAGGGAAGTGCTGATCTCTTCTCTCTTGTTACCAATGATAGGACACGAGGAAATGGAATGAAGCTGCATCAGGGGAAGTTCAGATTGGACGTTAGGGAAAGGTTCTTAACTGAGAGGGTGGTCAGCCACTGGAACAGGCTCCCCAGGGAAGTGGTTATGGCACCAAGCCTATCAGAGTTCAAGGGGCATCTGGATGATGCTCTTATTCATATGGTTTAGTTTTAGTTAGACCTGCAAGGAGCTAGGAGTTGGACTTGATGATCCTTACAGGTCCCTTCCAACTCAAGATAATCTATGATTATATGTTTCTACTTCTATAATCCTCCCATGAGAGTCTGTCACTCTTGAAAGACATAAGACTTAACTGACAACATTAGCTACATCTGTAATTTTCTTGATAGTTGATACATCATCACTACCTTATGTTTTGGCATTCTTTGAGGAGGAAAAGCCAATCTGAGTTAATGATGTTGTATAAATATTTATTAATAACAATCATAACATGGAAAGAGCAGTGATTTTCACAAGGATCTTACATGCCACAAGATTTGTACTGGGTACAGCAAACTGCAAATATGAAATTTCTTGTAAGACAGAGGATTAGAATTCTTAACTAAATAGGTGATTTTTTTACCACCTTCAAATGAGGTGAGAAACAATTGTACATCACCAGTGTTTTACAGCACTTTTTGCAGTAGTTACAATAATTCAGTGTATTTTACAACAAACTCTTGCAACTTTTCAGCTCCAGGGATTACAGCTGAATAGGTTGTTTGTAATTAGTTTTGTCTGTAGGCCTATATCAGTGTATAGAGAAATCTCTGGAAATAGATTTTAGAGTAATATATATTTCAAGGCATAAAATGGAAAAAAATGAAGTAATATTACACTGCCTTGACGACAAGTTTCAAAGTCTCTTTGAATATTTATTGCTCTTTCAATACATATGTCTATATTAAGAATTTTCTCTTCTTTATAATCACGTCGGCCAAATAATAAATCATGCCATGCTATATTCTTGTATTTGCTTTACTTAATTTGTGGTTTAACCCAGCAGGCAGCTAAACACCACACAGCCATTCGCTCACACCTCCACCCCACCCGCCAGTGGGATGGGAGAGAGAATCGGAAGAGTAAAAATTAGAAAAATTGTGGGTTGAGATAAAGACAGCTTAAGAAGTAAAGTAAAAGCCATTCACACAAGGAAAATAAAACAAGGAATTTATTCACTGCTTCCCATCAGCAGGCAGGTGTTCAGCAATCTCCAGGAAAGCAGGACTCCATCAGATGTAATGATCACTTGGGAAAACAAACGCCATAACTTCGAATGTACCCTCTCCTTCCTTCTTCTTCCCCCAGCTTCAGATGCCGTGCATGACGTCCTATGGTACAGAATATCCCTTTGGTCAGCTGGAGTCAGCTGTCTCGACTGTGTCTCCTTCCAATGTTTTGTGTACCACCAGCCTACTCGCTGAGGGGGCAGTTCGAGGAGTAGAAAAGGCCTTGACTATGTAACAACTGCTCAGCAATAGCTGAAATATCACTGAATTGTCAACACTGTTTCCAGCACAAATCCAAACCATAGCCCTATACCAGCTACTATGAAGAAAATTAACTCTACCTCAGCCAAAACTAGCACACTTAATTTACGGGAACTTTGTTTCTATGGCTATTGAATTTCAACAGAACTGAATATGCCTCATTATTTGGAGGAAAAAAATGCTGTCCAACTCATTAAATCTAGATGAGGTGACCATATTCTAATTTTCTTTTGTAGTGTATTATCCAGGAAGCATTTAGTCCATCAAGCTTTAGGCATTTTATTAGCTAAAATAGTCAGACTCCAAATGCTCTCTCTTTCACCAGTGAAGAAAGTTTTCATTGTTGTTGCCTTTGCTTAGGTAAAGCTCCGTAATGTGGTTTAATTCAGATATCATTTGATATAAACAAAGATGGAAGAGATAGAATTGTAGCTTATTATTTTAATCCGTTGGCGACAATGAGCTTTCAGGTGGGATGGGATATGATAGTTTTAATGAACTTTTTCTTAATTGGAAAATATGTGGTTTTTAATTTCTACATGATACCTACATAACAACATAACCTCACAAATGAATGGCAGTCATATATTATTTCTGTACTTGTCACATCAGTCTTCAAAAATATGAATTTTTCTTCTATTTTCTAGATTACAAGTGCTTTACAGACATGGAAGTTGTCAAGATTTTCTATTATAAACATATCATTTTTAGCCTGGTGGCTGTTGTTACTCTGTGCTTCTCTTCATCCATGAACATGTTCCATAATATCACTGCCATGACACCCTATTGAGTTAAGAAATGCCAGGCATTAACCAAACCTAACTGGCTAAACTGGCAAACATAAGCTATCAGAGTGAACACAGCTTTTTATAAACTTTATTAAAAAAAAAATGTTAAATATGGGGTTTAAGGGATTAAAACCCTTTGTTATAAACACATATGAAGATTAGAGTTCATTTCCATTTTAAATACTTACTAACAGGCATATCAAGTGGGGTAAACATGTCGGACAAGATCCCATGGCTCGGGATTACAGGGATCTAACAGCAGTCAATCCAAAGCAATCACAGCGTGCAACAGAGGCAGGAGGTCCACTTATAAATACCCTTGTTGTGAGCCATGATGAATCTGTAAGCATTGTTGCTAATACGCACAATGATCCTGATTCTGCTTTTTTGTGATTCGTACTTTTTTTATGGGCATTCATCTCACTTGCAATGACTCAGTTCTGCAGTAATTTTATTTTTACTGTTTCAACATATGAGTTTTTCTGTTCCAGAGCAAACGGTTTAAACCTCTAAATGAAAATAAGAACAACAAAAAGAATACAAATTTTTAGAGGTATTGAAACAGTAGTCTTCTACTTGGCTAAAATATTACAAACAAAATACCCTGAAGAAAATTTACAAGAAACTTAATCAGGCTTTAAAAATATTTATAATGTAGTTTTCTGTAACATAATATTTGTATCTGTTATTATCAATATAAACAATGGCTATGTAAAATTTTCACCTTAATTTGTCATTTTTAATTATAGGAAAATATGTTTTTAGTTTTCATTTTTTTGTAACTGCCAAACTTTAAATTATATACTAGCTATTACTTTGTTTATATATAATTTAGTAGAAACAACAAATTATATATTCCTAAATACTCTTCATATATTCCTATTACACATCCCTAAATATTCCTGTGCGAAATTCATCCAAATTGCCCATCACTAGAATATGAAGAAAATATCTCTTCTTGTATGAATGCTTTGCAGTTCATGTTAATATCTTTTATACAGTTTCCTTCCTCTCTCTTTTTTATTTTTCCCTTAAGTGTTTTATATTGAATGACTCAAAACCCCTTGAAGTCAATAGAACCATTTTCATCCAGTAGGTCCATGGACTTCTATCTTCTGTCTGAAGGGTTTAAAAAAAAAAAAAAAAAGAAAAGTTTCTAAACATAATATATGTATGTGAAACATTTAAAGCAATTTGTAACTTCTCTGAAAAAAAAAAAAAACGTTTAGAAGTCCATATATTCAAAAAGGTGATGAGGGCTGCAGTAGAAAGATTTCCATTGACTTACTATGTGCTTGGATGAGATCTGGTGGCCTAAATCTCCAGTATTGAAGCAATGTGGTGCTCTCCCATTGAACTGAAAACAAAAGAAGCATTAATTCAGCAAGGTAGACAAACATATGCTTTATTTTGAGCATACGAGTTGTTCCATTCACTTTGGTTGAATTTGAAGTCACATGCCCATTTACAGACATACATAGCAACTTCACGAAACAAGTCTTACTGAAATGCAAATCAAAATCAGTTATATTTTGCAACTAGCACTAAAATAAGAAAGTGATTCTAAATAAGTAATTAAAGTAAAAACTGTCTTATATTTTGGTACCTTTTCATGTTTCCAGCGCTGCATTCACTGAAACAAAATAACAGGATGAATAAACCCCAAAGGTAATGACTAATCTGCCACCAGTTTCTTCTGGCTCAAAATGGAAACTAAGTCATCTAGATAGACTTGTAGTACTGACGAGCTGTCTGTTTCAACCTCAGTGCACTCTTTCTCAGATAGACAGCATTATGTCTAATCCTCACGCTTTTTCTGAGACCTGATAGCCTTTGTGTGCAGCTAGCACACAGATACATGTGTTCATGGCAAACTCAGAGGCTGTGTGCCAAATCATTCTGGCCAATTTATCCTGGCAGTAAGTTTTATACATTTACCTTCCCCTATCAGGAGACTTTCCAATTCAGGGGTATTTTGTAGTAATTGATTTCAAGTGAGTAGAAATATAAAGCACTGGAATCATTAATTTTTGTTGGTGAAGTAAAAAAATTTCTTCAATAACAAACTCCAAGGCATTTGCTAAACTCTAGGGAGGAATCAGTTGAAGTTCCCAGTGTAACTTCATATTCTTAAAGGTAATAACTATTGCCTAAAATCTCACTGTGCTGAAAATTAATTTGTAATCTACTGGCACACGTATTTCCATATAGTAAGCCTTTAAAAAGTATTTTTAAAGATCTCTAGATCTCTACTAGGAACTATTGCTGTTGCAATAATATTGGAGACATGACTTTTATTACCTTTCCATTGGTAAAAATCCTACTGTTATACTAGTATTATACTTGTAAAAATTACTTTTGCTAGAATAGTTTATTATTTCAAAAATTGGTCAAAAATTATACTGGGAAAAAAATTAGTTTTGTTGGTGGTTAACAGTAGGAGAATTTACCAGTATAATTTTGCTAGGATATACTTATCTTTAATAATCTCTAGTAGTATACATTTTGGTAGTGAACAAAATGAGCAGAGCAAGTCAAATTTTGCTACATAATTTAATACAAATCATGGTTACTACAGAAAAATCAGTACCTCAACCTTTATTTTCTCATTCTTGTTTTTCCTTTGTCCCCTGTGCAACTTGTCCCCTTTCCATTCCTTTTCCAGCAAGATTTCAGATCTTCTCCACTAAAATAACTCGTTATTTCCCAGATGAACTATAGTTAACTTCCAGGCTTCAAAAATCCTGAGATTGTGAGACTACATTCAAAAGTATGACCTGTTTTTACTATTTTTAATTTATAAGAACAACCAAGACTGTATTAGACTCTTTGAGAGCATGACTGAGCTCTAGCAGAGACGTCCTCATGACCACTTAAGGGGTGCTGCATTGTTCCAGGTCTTTCAGTTCACAGGAAGAGGACTAGGCTTGACAACAGAGTCAAAGAAACTAATTTTGCTGTTAATGTCTCTGTTTTCGTATTTCATTTACCCTAAAGTGCCTAAATTTCAAACAATTGGTAGTGGGCGAGATGAATGAGAGATAAAATTGTTATAACAATTACAATAAGAGAGATTGGAAACAGATATGCTGATTCCCTGAAAAATATCCTGTTCACCATACTGTTAGAGAAATACATCCTGAAGCATCTAGAGTGATAGCTGGCTGAATTCCGTTTGTAGAAGGGATGCTTCACCAATGTTATTTTGTAAGACAGTGCTAAGAGGTACACAATCAGTAACACAGTAAACTGACATAAGCTATACAAGGTGACCTTGTTATTTCTCACATACTACTTCACATCATTGCTTCATTACAAGGGACTTACTTCTGGTTTGTACCAGTTTTAATCCCTGAATTACTTATTTTCCTATTTAAAACCAAAACACAAACCCATCAAAACGCCCAGAAAATAGCACTACTATCGGAAGGCAATTGAAACCAAGTCTTCAATTTCTTTCATTCTGAGAAATAAAAGGTCTTTAAATTCCTGTACAGGAAGATTACCATGGAGATGCCTTTTGAGGTAAGTGTCTAGCCACTGGTGTTTCATGGATCACGCCCTGATCCACGTAGTGAATCCCTTGGGAGGGATGAAAAATTACCTTGTCCTGAGGCTACCTTGTTTTTCAGACTGAGATCTGGATAGGTCCTCAGGTAACCCCGACACATAAAAAACAAAATCCGATCTACAGATTCAGGAATGAAGAAATGGGAATAATTCAGTTCTATATGCCTAAAGAAAAGTAAAAAAAAAAATTTGCAAATTTTGATTAACATTGTGGGAACAGGAGGAGGTAGGTGATCCCTCTGCTGAGACAGCAGAAATGGACATTGATTTCCTACACACACTTCCACCATTAGAAAGGGAGTTTTGGCTAATATATTCATATTATGATAAATAGTACAGTCAAATTATTACTGATTTTAAGTTATCATCCTTACTTCACTGGGAAAAGAAAGCTACTACACAGTAATGGTCTACAATATGAAAGGGTTTAGCAGTTTTCTGTGCTCTTTTCTGTGTAGAGTGCAACTATAAACACTTGGCTTATAGTTTGGCAATGCATATAATACAGGTGCAGATAACAAAAGGAATATAAATATGGGAAAATAGATAATAAGGTCATTTTCTGTCTAATACATATATAGCTTTTTTTCCCCAAACCCTGCATTTGATTTTCCTATGATTAATATTGCTACAATCTTGGAGAAGTTCCACTGAAACTTTTTTTTTTTTACTGGTAAACAATTTCTGCAGTTTTTAAACAAGCAACAATTGGATAATTTAATCAATAATAATAATAGTTTAACTGATAGGTTATTGGAGGAAAAAGAGATTCATAAACAGAAGGCAGAAGTTAAAGACTTGAAAGAGACTTCTGAGTTCTTTACTAACTGCAATTTTAGTGGAGTTGAAGTTTACCAGGAATCACAGCAGCCGTTCAGTGATGAAAAACTGCTAGTAGTAAGTAGTTGCATCATTTTGGACAAAGACTATATCTGTTTTCTTTTATCTAGCCAGGATGTTTAAGAGGTACTGTTTTTCATCTAATAATTATTGGACTCTGTCATATTTCCTGTAAGGGGAAAACCAAACTGTTCATTCTGTTAGCCAGAGGAGAAATATCCATCACGTCTACAAGAAACAGGAGGTTGAGTCTTGTTCCCTGAAGTGGCTTTGTCAAATTAGATGACATTTCCTAGAACTTTACCTCAGTTATTCTGCAGATTTCTATTTGTTAAAATATATGCTTAATTGCTTTGGTTTATGCCTCTTCCTAATCCCTTTCATTTCTAAGCACAGCTCTCATGTCTGTGGGAGAGATTAGTTTGAATGTTACCATCCACACCTCCACCAGCCAAGAGCGTTTTTAGAAATAAGGCTGGCAAACTGAATTTGTATTCCATGCTATCACTGAACTAACTCTTAGTGAAGTTACCGAATACATTAGCTGGTAGGACATGGCTGAAAGACACAGAAAGGGAATCAAGATCCCACAACAGCTTGAACAACCTCTGGTTAGACATGGCAGTCTAGAGCTGGCTGAAAAAGAAAAGCTGAGCAGCAGATTACAGATTTGGAAAAAGAGGCAAACTCTGCTCATACAGACTTTTTTATTTTCCCATTGGTCCCTTCTCCTTTGAAATCACAACAGAGTGGGAGCAAGGAGTGGGCCTCCCCAACTATTTTCACTTGTGCCTCAGACCATGAACAATGCAGGAGGCTGATATATGGCAGGACAGTGTCCTATTTCGTTGCCCCCCACTCACGAGAAAACCACAGCTTGCTTTAAGCTCCTCGTGACCTCTACCACTAGAGGGCTGCACTTTATGAGGTATGCCCCCCCCCCGCCTCAATTATCACCGCTCCAAGCAGCAAAATACGCAGAAATAGGCATATTCTGAAGCTTATCTGTAATAATTAAGACTTTTACTAATATTAAGACTGTAGTTGTGGAAATGTTTATTATACGCAGCTAGTTGCTTAGTTAAATAGAACTGCTACTAAGAAACTAGCTGAGAGACTAGTCACATAGTTTTAGCTAAATTCTTCAAAGATGAGCTTGTCTATTAAACTACAGAAAACCTACTTACATGCACCATAGAAGCTGAAAACGCTTGCCTTAGTGGGACTGGGAGATAACATATTGGGAAATTATTAAACAAAAGGCATTCTGTAGAGACAAGGGAAGGCACTTGTGAAACAGCTGTCGGTAAAGAAACAGACTAACGCAGGACAGACATCTGCTGAGTCTGAGGAAATTAGGTTTCAGGATTACCACTTTCTCCTCTAAGCGTATGGAATATAGATACACAAACAACATACATGCTGCTTATGACATTAAAACTCCTTTTTTTTTTATTTATTCTACCCTTTAATGTTTCTGTTGTTAGGATGAAACAATACTTTTGTTTAAAGAATGCAATCAAGTAAATGTTTTATAAGCTAATTGGAGCTCCCAAAGGGAAGTCCTGCAGGTGCTGAATCCAATCAGATCTGCCACATAATTAAAATTGGTGCGGAGGGCACAGTAAAACAGATGTGGTCTCAAAACAAGAGAATTGTTTGATTCAATGTTACTAGAGATGAATGGGACATATTCAGTGAGATAAAAGGAGCAGTGTTATAATTTATCTAGTTCCTCGGCAAAAGTTAACTCAAGATGGCTTCATTTGAATATTGTGGGCTTTTTATTTTTGTCTTCAAAATTTTCTATGAGTCAATTGCTTAGTTTTACAAATAAAAAGAGGCCTCTTTGGACTGATGGCCCTATAGACTGGACCTGAGATTTTCAAGTCATGCTGTGCTCTTTCTGGCTCAAATACTAATTAAAATCCATCAACTGGAACTTAGTAAAGAAAATGGAAGAGCTAGAACCAGTCCCCAGCTTGTTGTACCATAATTGTCTCAGCAACTGCCAAGGTAACAGAAGCCTAAAATTTTATTTCAGTCAGTAAACTAAGTGATTATGAGTCAGAATATCTTAGATACAAAGGCTATATGATGAGTAAGAAATTTCCATTTTTATACAATCATTTTTCTGACCATATATGCTATCACATTGTTGCTGAATCCACCGTATTTATTTCATCTGCCTGCGAGGAGGCTAGATATCACATTCCTGGGACACAATTCCCAAAGAAGTTATTGAAAGTTTCCTATGTACAGTGCTGGATAGAATTGTTGATTTGTGAATGCTTTTGTGCAGGAGCCTGTTTAGATGTTAAAGTGTCTACGTTTTAATATCCTATAATGCATTATGTATCTGGCTTATAATTTATAAGTAGAGGTGATGTGCTGTATTATATATTATACATGAAATCTGTATTTTAAGTACTAAAAATTGTTTGGGGCAGTATTAATGGTAAGTGATTACTAAATCTAAGACCAAGTCTCCCAGGGAGCTTAGAATGGAAATTGGATTTCATCCACAAACAGCCAGGTTTTAAGCTTGCATAGTAAAAGGAATCAAGTCAGCAGCCATTCTACACACATACATATCAATACCAATTTAGAACAGAGCATGGTCTAATGCAATAAACACACATTTCTAAATTTTATACAGAACTGATGCTGTAGTACTGACCGCTACTGTTATGGCTACAGCGGTTTGAGAATTTTTTTCAAATGCAGTGAGTCAATTAAATAGCAAAGCACTGAGCAAAAATGCATTTATAGTACAAGCTCCCAGAGCCCTCCCACCTCCGCCTCCCTGCACCTTACAACGTTTTCAGCTTCAACCTGAATAATTTGAGATTTGTAAGCCAAAACAACCTCTGTCGCAGCAAAACGTCTTGGAATTTTCTACGAAATATTTACATAAGAAATGCTGCTCTGTGTCACAGAGCCCCAGCTAGCCCAGCTGTCACAGTATAAAAATATCATCTTTATTATTTTTTTCTACAAGCCTGCGCGATGCAGCCCGGCGCGTCCGAGGCTCCCGGGGCGGGGCGGCAGCGCTGCCCCCCGCCCCGTCCACAGCCGCGCCGCGGAGGTGCGGCCAGCCCCCCGCCCCGAGGACACAGACTGCCCCGCTACCCCACAGCCGCCCCGGCCAATCTCAGCCGTCCTCCCACGCAGCCGCGGGCCTGCCAGGCGCAGTGTGTAACCCAGGTGACGCCGCATCACGGCGGGGACCCTCCCGGGGAGGGAGTCGGCCTCCACACACGCCCTCCCCGCCGTTGTCGCCGTTGCCGTTGTCGCTGTCGCCGCCACCGCCCCCCACCCCCCGCCGCAGAGGTTAAACCACCCCCGCCACCCCCCAACGGCTCTGCCACTCGCGGCCCCTGATTGGCTGTACGTTTCAATCCCAACCTCGCTCTCTTTTGTTCCGATTGGCCAGATCTCCCGCCTGTCTTCGCAAGAAGCCCCGCCCTTCTTTTATCCCGGCCCCCTCCTCCTCCCCCATTCCCTCACCCACCCCTTCCCCTGTACTTGCACCCCCCCCTTCGGCTCTAACCTCTCCTGCCTTTTGGGTGTCTGCGGTGTAGCCGAGGGTGGCGGCCCCCAGCCTGCGGCCGCCCGTGCGCCCAGGCGGAGGCGGTGGTGCTGGGGAGAGCGCGGAGCGGCACCACACAGGCAGAGATCCTACCTCCCCCCCCCCCGCCCCGCAACTCACCACCCCGTCCACCCCCGCGCACGCGAGCCCGTGGGTGAGGGAGGGCACAGCAGCCCGCAAGCGCCAGGCGCGGCAGCGGGGCAAGCAGGGAGGGAAGGGGGCTCGGAGGCAGCGTGAATCATCTCCCGCTCGCTCCCTCGCCCACCATTTACACTGCTCGCTCGCTCCCTCCCTCCTTCTCCCTCTCCCTCCCTCCCCGCCGCCTCAGCCTCACTCGTTCTCTCTCCCCTCCTCTCCCACTCACTCTCTCCCCTCCTCTCCTCTCCCACTCACTTCGTCCTCTCCTCCTCCTCCTGTCTCACTCTTTTCACTCTTTCCCCTCCTCCTCCTCCCCTCTCCCCCCTTCTCTTCCCTCTCTCGCCCCCCTCGTTCCCCTGTCTCCCTTCTCCTCATCTCCTCCTGACACTGCACTGCAGCTGCTCCTCCAGCCCAGTCCTGCCCGCTTCCCTCCCTCCTTTCCCTTCCCTCCCCCCGGCTGCCAGATAAACAAGGCGCGCAGCATCCTCGACAATCCCCAGCCTAGCTCTACATTTTCGAAAAGGACAAGAGAACGGGACGAGCCCCCTCCCCTCCTCCTCCTCCCCCCTTCCTCCTCCTCCTCCTCCTCCTCCTCCTCCTCCTCCCCCCTTCCCTCCCTGCCCCCCCATCACAGAAGGGAAGAGACAATTCTCCTCCGAGCAGCAGCAAACATGATGGCGGCAGCTCCTATCCAGCAGAACGGGACCCACACCGGGGTTCCCATAGATCTGGACCCGCCGGATTCCCGGAAAAGACCGCTTGAAGCCCCCCCTGAAGCCGGCAGCACCAAGAGGACCAACACGGGCGGTGGGTATATCCTCTGTCACCTCCCCCCCCGCCCAACCCACCCACCTCTCCGCTTCCCTACCTGCCTGCCTCCCCCCCCCCCCCTTCCCCCGCTAAACATTCCCATTTCTCTAATGTTATCATTCATCAAAATGGCGTCGGTTTTCAGCATCTACTGGTCTTTTTATTTAATATCCACGCCGGGGCTGCACAGCCGTGACCGGAGACGAGGCGGGAGGACAAGGGGCTGCTGCAGCCCAGCTCTCTCCCTCGCCCCTTTAACGATGGGCGAACGTAAATGGCAGCTGGAAGGAGACGGCAAACGCACTTCCCTCCTTCCCCATCCTCTGGGTCGCGAGTTGGATTTCAGCCGTGCCGTGCGTTTTCCTCCTCCTTGGCCTCACTTCTATTGTCAGCGCATAGACGGCGTGTGTTTGCTGTGGCCGTGGGGTGGGGGGTGAGGGGGGGGTCGCCTCTCGGCGGCAGTTACCGTCCTGCTCTTCCTGGAGGAGATGAGTTATAACGGGACCAGCATCTCCTCTACCCGTTTGCACCGGAGTCGTCATAACAATGCACCGAGGCAGAGGTGAATTTATTTGCTGGATGTGAGGAGGAGCAGCGGTCTGGCTGTGTACCGTGCGTGGTTCAGCCGGCGATGTTAACACGGGTGGGCACGGCTGTCACGCGCAGGCACTTCTTGAGACGCTGACAGTCTTAGATGAGAGAAGTGAGGTGAACAGGGACGATTCCTTCCGCTTAGGGGAAAAAAAAAAAAAAAAAAAAAACCGACAACTTTGTGAAACAGGTTTCGTGATTGAAAAACCCTAATTACCGGGGAAAGCCTAAGTCTGGGGAACCAGCGGACCCTTATTGTCTTGCACTTTTCCGGAGCCGGTTACGGAAGGTCCCCAGACTTCAGTGTAGCTGGATGTAGTGGTGGGGTGAGGGCACAGACCATTGTGCAGTTGCCGAATCTGAGTGGGAGTCCCTTTTCCTTTTTCCGCTCCATTCATTGTGTGTGTGTATATATATATATTTTTTTTTTTCCCTGTTCCGATTGTGTGCTTTAACGCTAGTGGTGGGTAGAGGACTGGCATTGTCTATCTCGTCACCTTTTAAGTGTATTTAAAATAAGTGACTTAGGCTTTTGATCAATTGGAAAAAATTCTTCTTAATGTCCTTTAATTAATGAGCTTAAAAGAGATCATTGTCGCTTAAGAAGTGCTAAAGGAGTACATCAGGATTACTTAGGCAAGTGATTCCATCCCCACCATGATGAGTTGTTTTCTTGGCAGTGGCTGAAATGCTTGGAATAAAACCCCACATTTTGGGTGGGTTATTTGGTAGCAGAGTAGTCGTTTTGCTCACTTAAGAAGAATGCAGGCAATAGCTAATTGCTGTTCTTGTGTATTTGCTAATGACAAACAAATAGCCCATCAGAATTTACAATTCATTCCTTCTTAGTTTTGGCATTTCTTTTGCAGTATTTTCAAGAAAGGTTGTAGTTGTCAATAGGCACGTTTTCGTGCGGGGCTTTTATTTTTTTAAAGGGGTCCGATCATTTCTGCGTACTGTGGTTACCATTGGGAAAAAAAGTCCACCTTTGAAATATAATCTGGATTTTATTCTTATTCTTTCACAGAATTAAGGAATCTGTGTGGATTCTTTGATTTGCTCAGAATAAACGTACATATTTTGAAATGTCAAAGGCATAGGCCAAGACATAAGCATGTCTTGTAGAATGATGCAACTGGTTAGATGTAAATGCGTGAATTACCGGATGAGTTTAAAAATGCAACATTTTGTTTATTTGTGGGTCTGGGGAGGAAAAAGCAAAGTTTATAAACCATATTAACCATGCGTATCTCAATTTTTCAGAGGATGGCCAGTATTTTCTAAAGGTCCTCATACCTAGTTATGCTGCTGGATCTATAATTGGGAAGGGAGGACAGACAATTGTTCAGTTGCAGAAAGAGACTGGGGCCACCATCAAGCTGTCTAAATCCAAAGATTTTTACCCAGGTAGGTGCAAAAATTAGCCAATTACTTATTTTTAAATCCCAAGGGATGTATGTATGTGTCATTGTGTTTCATATATTGACGACTAAGCTTTCAGTGCAGCTGGAAGCATTGTTTCTCAGAAAAGTATGTTACAAAGTGCAAGAGTGAATATAAATGTTTTATCTGTCTTGGTATATGGAATGGACTGGGCACTAACTGCTTGAAATATGTTTAAAGATGTTTAGAATGTTTCTGCAAAAGAATATTTTCATTAACATTTTAATTGCTTTATTTTTTAGTTGTAAAAAAATAAAAATCTAGCTTTAAGGAACCAACTTGACAGCTGGTGTAAACATAATTATTCGTTTGAAGTTTCCAGACATTGTAATGACAATTAAGCTAGAATGAGTAAAAATGAGAGGCTGCTTCTTAAAGAATGGGCCATTTACTTTAAATCCATTATGTACCTTCTTTCTGCTTCACCGCTTTGTTCACTGGCTCTGGGGTGAAGTAAAGAGGACAAGTGCTGCTCTTTAGGTATTCTTTATATTATATTTTTCATGATAGTGGAAGAAAACTATTATAAAAGTGAAATTCTTCAGAAAAGTAAAGAAATGAGTATTTTATATCAACTGTATTCATGCAAAAGAAAAGTTTTTAATTTTTTTTGCGTATAACTATAATAAATACCTGATTTAGCATTTCTCCTTTATAAGATTTCTGAATAGGAAGTCTTACATAACGATATACAAGATTTTAGCTTCTGCAAAGGAATAATCATTTTTTTTCTAAAAATGAACAATTTAACCTTCTGTAATTGCACTTTCTTCTGGAGGACTTTTTAAAAACTGATGTGAAGTAATAACATAGCTAACACTTTTTTTGTGTATGTTTTGATTTTGTTATTTTGAAGAATAACTGGTGATTTAGAATTGAGTCGACTCGCTGTTACCGACTTTTCTGTTGGAAACGTAAGAGCTGCTTTGCATTTGATCTAGTTTGACAAGATGACTGAATTCAAAATAGTAAAGGCAGTTGGTATGGATGTAAACAGAATACTAACGCTGGAGCATTTAACTTTCCTATCCTCCAACTTTAGTGTCAGGCAGAAGTGGATAATTTTTTATTAATAGAGAGTTTGTGGTCTATTTACAATGATGATTTTTGATGTGGAAATTCTAATGCACCTGTTGTACATCTCCTTAGTGAATGTCACTTACAATACTTAAATGTCAGAGGTTAAAGTGAGGCATGTAGATTTTTCCCGTTGAAAGATACTACAGAATCTGAACTGATGCTTGTTTTCTTTGAGAGTTTTTTTTTTTTTCTTTTTACTTTTCTTTAGAAAGTTAGAGAAAATGGTCTTTTATTTTGAAAGGTATATTAGGGTGGAAAAAAAAATCAATGTAGAATTATGAAAACTCTTGGAAGAAATAAAAGCATTCAAAAGAGCCTGATTGCAGAATTAATAACATAATCTGGGTAAAGAGCCACAATGGTAAATTAAATTCACTGTCAATAGATGAAAATGAAATAGATTTTCTGCATTATACATGAGGTGGTATCAGATATGCAAGGGTGTTACAGAAAATTGGTGTTTATGAAGAATATTCCAAATACCAAATTACAAGCCTTTTCATTTTACTACAGTTTATTTACACTCACTTGGAAAAGACGCTCCAAAGATTAGATCTTTTGTTCAGTGCTCTAGCATAGTTCTTCTGTTTTCTGATTAAATCAGAATTACATATTTTTTTTTGTGTAGCAAATTGTAAAGATACAGCAGTAGTAGCAGAAGAACCTTTGAAAAATAAAAGTTAGCAAGCTAGAACGATATGAGTAAAAGCGTTCGTTACATAAACACGTTCTCTCTTAAAATCAGTAATAACATAAATAACTAGGGCAGTGAGACTCAAGTAATTTCACTGTAACAGGTGCAAATGAAGTGCCGGTTTGACTTCGTACAGTCGACTTTGAATTGTGGCCACATTGTGTCATATAGAAAATGAGTGTTTTAGGCAAGGTGGGGACTGATACCTGCTAAAGTGTGGAACAAGGATGAGAAATGGATTCCAGTGTGGCTAGCTCTTGTTAGTCTTTCTGTTCACCTTTGACCACCGGCCCATGGAATGTTCAGAGGTCCTGGCATTCCCTGAGCTGGTGGCTTTTGGGTTTCTTCCAGATTGTTGTGCTTCTATCGCATTAGGGAATACAAACCTTCTGAAATAGCTAATATAAAGATGCCGTTTCTTTTTCTTAAGTTTCATAACCAGTTGTTGTGTTTTCCTGATAGAAGTTACTTAGACCATACCTCTGATGCTCATGACTATAAATGTGTTTAATGTACCTTTCACTTTGGAATGTTCTCTTGCTGAAGCTTCTGTGAAACTTTTCTATATTTCCAAAAAGTTTTAGCACAGTTACAGTAAGTTGCTGTTTGGAAAGGAGGAAGTTGGTTGTAATACAGAAGTCATGAATAGTTCCTATGATCTAATAGTGTTGTTTGGTTGGTTTTTTTGTTTGTTTGTTTTTTTTTTTTTCCTCTGTGATATAGGACTTCAGTATGCAGACTGATTTCTGTTGGAATTATTTTTGTGCGTCAAAAGGTGACATAATTACTGAAGAATTATATGGCAGCTCAAATGACAAGAAATTGAAGGGAAAAACAACTTTTCACTGAACATTTTAGTGTACAAAATAAGAAGCAATATATAAATACATTACTGTCCACTACAGTCTTACTTTTTGAGTATACAATTTATTGCTCTCTTTTCAGGTTAACAGCTGACTTTTTCTAATTGTCTGGACTTCCGCAATTTAACTTTGGTTATTGTGCTTAGATTATCCCTGATTCTTTTCTGTTCAGGCTTGTCCTCCTAGATTAGTGGAAATGAAATTAAAATGGCAAAATATGCCCTACTTTAAACTAAATGGTGCTTATCTTTTCTGCAGAGAAGTACAGAGTTTGTATTAACTTGTTAGATTGTGGTCCAAAATTTAAATACAGATGTAGCCATGCTACTTTAATATTAAAATTAAGTTAACTTAATAAAGAAAGTGACCATTCTGTGAAGCTATTTTAATGTATGATTTTATTTTGAATAATATATAAAAAGAGTCAGTATTTCTGTTGTATTAAGCTCTCATTGTCTTATCTGTTTCTCCATTCTGAATTATAGTGAGCGCTGGACTGAAAACTACTCTGGACATATGTATTTTTTTCGATTGTGAATGCTGGTGCGCACTCTCACTTGCTTTTTCTCTCACCCACTCTTGCTCGCTCTCTCTGCGCTCCTGTCCCAGTCTCACACATACACATGCACGCGCACACACACAAAATTATGTTTCATCGCATCGTGTTGTTTATCTTGCAACAGGATCTTGCCTGATCTGAACTTGGTGCTTGAGTGAATTTGAGCTCGGTCAGTGTTTTTCAATTTATTGGAATATAAAGTCATATGTGAACTGAAATTAGATCATATTAAGAGCAGAGATTAATAAAAACATAATTAAATGAGGATAAGGTTTTACTGCTTTTAACAATAGATTAGCTGTGTTGTTTTTGTAGGGGATTTCTAATCAGTAGTGATCTAAATGTTTGAAGAATACAAAAGGTGGGAGTTTCCTCCCCCGCATTGTGTAGAGAGTGTATGAAGTGTTGTGTGACTCTGTTATGTTTTTACCAAGTAACTTGGATGTGAGATGTTTTGTGTTGGAATATCAGATTTTTTTTAAACATTCATGTATTATGTGAGATCGTCTAGCTAATCTTTGTGCAAGTGCCCTTTTTAAAGTGTCTTATTCTGACTCTTAAAAACCCTTCAAACACATTGAATGTGTAAGTAACACAGCTGTACAGGAATTTGTAAGTTCACTTTCTAGCTTCATTACTCCTATTAAATTGTTAGGAAGGGGGAAGATATAATATATCAATCTTGGTTCACCATTATTATTTCCTTTATATATTAAAGGGATTGTCGTGTTAATTTATAACTCTTAAAAATAACCTGAAGACTAGTAGGGGGAAAAAAAATGTTTTGAAAACCAACAACTGAAGTAAATCTGTAGTGAAATACTACCTTTTCCTCTATGGAAGAGAAAAAAAGAGTAGTGGAGTGAGAATGGTGTTAGTTGTTAGATTGTTAGCTATCTGTTGTCATGGTTTCTTGAAGGTGGTTTGTCATACATCAGTAAATGCATCTCACTTTCATTCTTGATACTTCTAATTTTTTTCTAAAGTGTTAACATTAGCTAATTAGACACTTAAAGTGTATATCTAAGATTTTCAGATTCTATTGTAACTGTTTACTTATATGGGTAACTTTGGGGATAATGGGGCTGAGGAAGTGACTAAATAGTAGAGGTTTTAGAGGTGGAATCTAGACCTGTGTAGGTTTGTAAAGTAATCACTGATCTTTCTCTTAGTTGGAAAAAAAAAAAAATCAACCACCAAAAAACCCCAAGTGTTGATTGCCAGCTGTTCAGAGAGATAATTCTCAGTTGGACAGTTGTCTGTTGCCTGGTTACTGGAACAGAATAAAAAAAAAAGGTTAGCTTGTTAGCCAGCAGATCCCTAGTATTTTACATTTAAAAGGAAGCTGAAACTGAATGTGCCACTTGGTATGATCTTGAGATTCTTACGTATCTGACTCACTCCGTGTATTATTGCTTAGCAGCTTCTCATTTGGTAGGGTCAGAGAAATTTTGAGTGAAGTTTAAGTAGAATGTTTGCACTGATTTCTTCTACGTGTAAGGACTTATTCATGTTAATGAGTGAATAAACTTTGACATAGTAAATGGCTTTGGTTTGCAAGAAAGTGCTTTGTCTTTGTCTTGTATAAGAAAGGTTTAAAACCACTTGTGAGAGATTTGGAATGGTTAGTCTAACTTTAATATGTGATATAGACTAAATATATGTGCACTAGGTTGGCAAAAAAAAAAAGAAAAGTGAGGATAACTGTTATCACAGGGAAATATCATATTTAATAATTTTCAGCTTTTTTCTTGTGATTGTTTTTGACTAGTTTTCAATACAATTGAAAGCCAAATGATGGTCAATAGATCAGAAAGCATGTGTAGATGAAGGTGCTTCTAGTAACAGTATTGTTTTTTGATAAAGTTAAGATTCCTGTAAAATAATTATTCATTTACTGGACTCATGCCTTCTGGAAAAACAAACAAACAAGCCTCAAAACCTAAGAAAAATAGCTGAAGTTGGTGTGCACTGAAAATTTTAAATTTTCCTCTTTCACAAGATTTGAAATTTCCATACAATACTTTGATGGTATTTTGCAGATAGATCAAAGTTTTAATGGATGTTTGTCAGAACATAGGTCTTGGAGCTAATATTTTAAAGATATAATCAGGGAATGTTTGAGTCTCTTAATTGTTTTCCTCTTCTCCCTTGTGCAGTAAAAGAAACATGTTCTTGCTTTTCTTAAGGAGTGCAACCTGTAACAAGCAATACTTTTTTTTTTCAAATACTCTTTGATCTTGTTTGTTCTTGAATTAATTGCATTAACTTAGATATTGTCCTCAGTAGCTGACCACAGAATTTATTTTGTCAGTGATCAGTAGCTTTTTGGCCAGCAGAGAAAGCCTTGGATTTAGTGAATTTGTCAGACTGGCTTTTAGAAATGGAGCACAGAGGGATTTGGGAGGAGGGCTTGCGCCTGATTATTACCTCATTTCCATCTTTGGACACAGCTCTAGCATACAGTTAAGCAACATTTGTAAAGATTTGACTGGCAGACATCTCTCTGGGGCTCATTGTTGTATCCTGCAGCAGGTGCAGTCAGCTTTGTAGTCTGTGTTAAAAAGAGGTTACTTTGGTTTTTAAGGTTTTTCAGCAGGCCAGTGGGAGTTAATGGCTTGGTGAGGGGTATGGTAGTTGTCAGTTGTCCAGTGCTGGAATGTTGCAGGTAATTGGGCTGGACTGGTGAGAGCTGTGGCAGTGTGCTTCTCATGTTGCACTGCAGCTGCTGTTGATCTTAATTAATCTGACCCTCAGAGGCTGCAGTGTTGTGGTGTAAAATACAACACATAATAGAAATGGAAAGGCTGCTTTTTCGACTCCTATTGACGGTTGTGTGTCAAAGTAGGCCTTTTTTGGTTTTCTAATTCAATTTTTTGACACTAACTTAAAATTCTTAATGTACTTCAATCTAAATCTAAAATATTTTTTCTGTTTATCAAATATATCTGTGGAGTAATGAAGCTGCTAAATGTGTTTTTGAAATTTCACTGTTATAATGGACTTAAAAATATTTGTGTTTATTCTGACAACAAATACAATTGTCTGTAAATGAAAAGGTTTATATTGTTTGTGTCTGGTATGAATATCTGGTGTGCTGTAGTATGCTCTGTAGTGGGGTATGCTTGGTGCTCATGCTGGATAGCTCAGTCTTGCAACTCTTAAGGATTTCTAGTAACATGGAAACATGTAAAATTGGAATTTGGTATTTGATAGTTGGAATAAAATAGTGTGCTGTGCATGTGCAAGACTCTTCACTTACTGTAGATGTACTACTGTCTTCTTCCTGACTGCATGGCACGGCTTTAGGAAACTATCAAGTTCCTTACATTCACCTTGGTATTCAGGGCCATTCTGTTTTTCCATCCCTCAAAGGAAATGTCAAACCAGAGTTTAGCCTAGAGATCTTCTAAATGTTGCATTATAGATGTGTAAGGTTCTATTCCATCTGATTTTTGTTTTGATTTCAGGGGTATCTACATCCCAATTTATGATTATTCATAGCACTATAAGGATTAACTACATTGCTTGTATTTTAATTTAAAAATAGAGAAATTATTGTCATGATACTCTGTTTTTAATTTCCCTATATTTAATAGATGTATCAAATATTTTAATACATAATAAAATGAAAACTATCTACATTCCCATCCCCTCATATTAACTTGTTTTCGCTTTAACATATTTGATAATTATAGTTGAATCTGATTGGGATTTACTTAATATTAAATATGCTGCTCTTGATTATAGCCAAGCATTAAAATTAATTTGGAAGTACTTAACTGGTCTGGTTGAAATATCAATTTAAGGCAGTATTTGAAAACACATCTGTGGAAGTCAGCTCCCAACTCTACAGTGCTAACGCGCCTTTGTAACTTTTGAGTATGAATTTATCACTCTTTGAGCTAGTTATGAGCAGTAGTGTTGTGCATGGCTCTTCTCGACTTCTGGATTGCAATACATTTTGTGTAAGGTTTAAGTGTTCTGCATAATTGATGGACAAAATTAAGTCTAGTTTGTGAAAGGCCAGGGAACATGGGTTGATATATGAAGTAACGGATGTAAAGAACTAGCTATGTGACCAGAGAGCACTTGAAGGAATAGCATATTATGGACCAGGTTTAAAGTTATCTGTTGGTGATACGAATGATCTCGGGTCAGATTGCTTGAAAGTGAGGAAGAGATACCCTTGTCAACTTATGTATATGAAAGTGATTACGTAACATCAGCATTTGTTGGATATAAAGTATCATGAATCTCAGACAGATTTCATATTTGCCTGGTCTTGTAGGTTTTGATTGTGAAAAGATTAAACATCTGTTTTTCATCATTGATCTCTCACTGCATCCTGCAGGGCCTGTCATCTCAGCATTGACAGGATCAGATGAAAAATACAATCGATGTGTTGACATTTTTTTGAGAATCACTCAGGTAAGATTACTTGTTATACAGAACTACAGTGAAATTCATGGCTGCTGCTAATGTTTCACCAGTTGGAGCCTTTGCATACTCAATCATTAATTAAATTAGATACTGAGGTTCTCTGCATGTTCCCTTGTTTCTATTTTAAAAGCACTTTTTGTGCCTTGCTCAGTGCCATTTAACTCATGTAATTTCCCACATAAAGAGCTTCACACATCTGTACTATTTTTCCCCACTTCATACAGCAGCACCTGTTTGCTTGAATCAAGAACCATAGTGCACACCTCCAAAGCTCTTGGAAGATTTGTATGTACATTTATTTTGTTTTATTTTCAGGTAGTGACTTTAGTTCTTTTTAGATACTTCGTTGACAATATGGGAAAGAAAATTATCTGTAGAGAATCAGAAAATTAGAGGCAGTAGCAATTTATTATCTTCCTAGTGTGTTCTAAACTCTGATTTTCAAACTGTACATGAGAAATTACAAATATTTAACTGAATATACAACTGTGAAGTCTTTTCGTTTTATAACATAAATTATTGAAGATATTTATATCAAGTCATGCACGGGAAAAGTAGGAAATTGTATGTGTCCATTCAGTTGGCTTTGCTGAGCATCCAGTGTGCTTCTGCAATTAAAACTGTATCAAAGTATATACCCAAAGAGTTTGCTATCATGACTGTGAGGGAAGGGGGAGGAAAGACTAGTTGGAGCTTGATCTAGCTGAGATTTCCATTTTGTTCTGATCTACAATCTGGCATTAGGAAATGCCAGAGTGTAGGTAGGTCAGTGTAAAGTAGTAGTAGTAGCCGCAGCAGCAATTCAGGTGCTGCAACAGATCACTGTTTTGGCAGCAATATTGAGCTGGATTTACAGAATATCTGTTTTATTGTAATCTGGCAGCCTACCAACAGTTTTGAGGAACACAACAACAACAACAACAAAAAGGAAATAGGTGGCTTTTTAGCAGTTCATTGATCTGGATTTGAAGAAAACTTCTGTGGAACAAGAGAGTCTCTTCTGGCATTTTATCTGTGCTGATTTTCAAAGGTCTGCAATGAAATGCTGCTACTGGATGTCTTAAAGCTTTATAAAAATGAGTGGTTGCAATGAGAAGTATTAGACATAGAACATGTATGGGCTTTGTTTTCTGTCTTGCATGTGTGTGCACACTTCATTCTTCGTGTGTCTTCTACTTACTGTATTGGATGAACACTTGGCGACTCTGTCAATCTAAGGTAAAAATTGGATTCCCCAGGAACTCCTTATAATTACATCAATTCCTAACTTCTGAGTCTTTTACTGTGCAGCGCAGCACACCTAAGTCTGCCAGTTTGTGTTAAGATTACTCTTCTTCAAGCAGCATGTAATTTCTAACATAGTGAAATGCTCAAAAAGTTAAATAAGTGTTACCTTTACAAAGATTTTTTTTTTTTTCCTTAGGATATAAGTTTTTGTGGTTTTATTTAGGTTGGTAATGCCAAGTGCTCATCTAGTATTTGCACTGCTTTTAACAATAATCAAATATGTACTTCACAATTTTATAAGCTGTCTAGTTCTGTATGGATCTACATCTATGACTACCTGTTCTATTAAGTGCCAACATGATACATTACATGAATAAGTTGGTTTTTTTTTCTGATGAATTGATCCCAAATAACCAGAAAAAAAAAATGAACAGTTTTGTGCGATGAGCAGGTAAACTCAGGATTGAACAGGAAAGAGTTCCTATAAAAAGGAAGTTATCTTGTATAGCCAGTAGCTCTTCATTTTACTTGATTTCATAATGAGTTCTTTCCCTGAATTACTGGTACTTAGAAGAAGGGAACAAATGATTCCTCAGGTAGCCACATTTTCAGTTAGTTGTTAAAAACCAGTATTTCTAAATGTATGTAGAAATCCACATGTAGTTGCTAGCCTCAGAGCTCTAGTCTTGCGTGTTCTTGATGAGAAGATCAATGAAATGCTCAGCTGTATTTGTCTTCCTCTAGGTGTCCTGTACCTTTTAAAAAGAAAATCACCTCAGTTTGTGCAAGTGTTTTATAACCTTCTAGTCTTAGAGTGGACAGTGGTAGCTAGGTCAGTGTTTGGATTAAACAATATATTTATACCTAGTTAATTTTAATTTTTATTTCAGTTTTTAAATGGCACTTTGTTGATTAGTAACTAGTTGTTCTCTTGTTCCTGTGTTATCTTTTACAATGGCTCATGTTCTTGATAGTAGTTACTATTTGAAAGAATGTGGGTTTTGATCTTCAGAAGTAGTTTCAATTCTGTCCTTCACACTCCATTAGCTTAGCACTTTCTGATTTGAAAGCCGCAGACATGAGAAGAGCACGACATTTAGTCATCCATAATTGTAAAATAGGTACCTTGATTTTTCCCTTCTCCAACACACATATGCATATACTCAGAATGAGGAAAAATGAACTCATTGTTTATCCACTTTTTGTCTTTTTTTGGTGGAATAACTAATTAATCTGGTGCCTAAATGACTACCATGCTTCTAGTGTTGGCTAGTCTGGGAATTTATTAAGTTTAATCTTGTGCAAAATTTGTTTTGAGTATTTTCTGAGGTAAGGAAGTCTCTGCTTGTAAATTTTGGCAGCTTTGTATTGTCTATCTGACAATCATTGATCTTTTAATTATTTATTTCTCTTAACTATTTGGCTTTTTACTACAATGGCCAGTTCTGGTTTGGGTGCCTTGTTTCTTCAAAGACAAACTTTCAGAAGTGATGGCAATTTACTAAGGGTTGCAGTGTTTGAACTGCAATTATAATTTAATGACCTTTTCCTAAAAATATGCTTATAGTTAAATGGTCTCCCAAGATAACGCGGGTTTTTTTTTTTTTTTTTTCTGTGAAATGTATTGCATAGGAGATCAGAATAGGTGATCATTATGCTTTCAGTAATTGTAAGCATGAAGATGTCCTCATTTGGTTGGTTTTTCCCTGTCAAAGGTTCTATGAAGACAAAACTAAGAAAGCATACAGGGGTTTTGGTGTAAATTAAAATGTAGCACTGGTTTTGTGTGGCAAGGTTTTGTGTGCAGATAAGCTAATGATGACTACGTGATATTCAAGTCAACTGTGCTTAAAACTGAAAGTATTTCAGGAACTAATATAAATTTCATATTTGTAGCATGACCTACTTCAGTAGGTCTAGAAAGATGTGTAATGTTGCATTGGAACATTGGAAAAGGAAAAGTGAGGGACAAGTGCTGTTAGTAGTTATTTACTAAATTGTAATGCAGTTTATTGGCAAACCAAGGGAGGATGATGGTATATTTTATGCAAAGTGATCCAATTTTATAAAGAAACAGATGTGTGAACTGTAGTTTGAATTCAGATCCATAGATATTCTGGAATCCTTGTAGGTAAGTCTATGTAGAGAGAAGGACCAAGATACCTTAGGACATTTGAGTATACTTTATCTCTCTGTATTGAATAATTTTTAAAGTTTCACTCTGCTTTAAGCAGGTTCCGTTGTGTTAATCCCTTTAGAGTGCAGCAGTTTTCACATACCATTTAAATGCTGGATTCTAAGGTGATTTATCCCTTCCCCAGTTTCTTCTTCCCTTGCTCAAAAGCAAAAGATGGTTTTCATATTGGATTTCTATATAGATATTTCTTCTGGGTAGAAATAACTTACTGGTGCCATCTGCTTCAAGGGGTGTAATGTCCCCCTACATATGCCCACTTCCTTGGGGGAAATTGAGATATCTTACTGGATAGGCCATCTTACCAATGCTGAAGATCATTAGAAAGATATATTTCATCAAAAAAATACTATGCGTATGCTGATTGTTTGGGAAAAAGCCAGTGATTCAGTCTCAACAAGTATTTAATTTCAGTTTTTATCTTCAAGTTATTTTTTAGAGCTCCAAGTTTTCCCTCTACAAACCTTTAAATTCTGAATCTGAGAATAGTAGTTCAGCATGTTCTAAACACTGGAAAATCTATAGTTTTTGTAAGCAGTTTAACATGCATCTTCTTTTTCGTTTCCACTTTTATACTTGATGTTCAGAACAGAAAGTCTGCCAGTAAAATGTAAATGCCAGTAAACTGATGAATTCAGATTTTGTGGTAAGTAAAACTTCCCATTTTTAGGCAGGGTGAAGATTTTTGGAAATAATCAAAACTTGATGAATTATTTCCCATTCTTTGTGTTGCTTGAGATCAAATATTCCACTGAAGCTGAGCATTTCTTAATGTTGTCCAAACTCTTTATATAGGTGGGTTAGTACAATGAGATACAGTTCTTCCATTTTTCCACTGCTGATGTTCTATTACTTTCAGCAAAAAGGAATACAAATAATTTGTTTTGTCTCTTAAGCATAAGGGGTGCAAATGAGAATTTCTTTCCTATTTGCCACTGCTTCCCAGGAAAGTGAGTGGGGACACTCCTATGAAGGCTGTTTTTCTATACAAACATTAAATTCAAGTGAGTGCTGAATTTACACAAGGTGGAATATGCATCCAGTCTACATAGTCCCATATTGGTGTGTTTTCACGTAGGTATAGATGAATAGTAGTGTATATTAAAAAAAAATAAAATCTGTGTATCATTCCAATTTAGGTCTTTTAGTAAAAGACATCTTTCTTCCTAAGACTTTACCTTTTTCTAGCAAAGGAATGTTTTGTTTGCTTTTTTTCCTGGTGCTCGTCTATGGTAGTTAACATTTACTTCTGCCTTTTCCTCTGAGGAGGGATGTATTTTCACCATTTTCTAGTCTTGCAAACAATTGTCATTGAACTCTTCTCAACTGGATAGAGTTGTTTGAATCTGTATTTGGAGATGTCGTTCTTCCTGTATTCAATTTAATGTAGTCAAGTAAATTATGAATACAGAAATAATACTTTGAGGATCAGGTAGGATGCATTTTCAGTTATAAACAGATGTTTATAAAAAAAAATATGGATTATAAGTATGAACTTGCCAAACATACATGTTCTCTTCTTTTGGGACAGGAGTTTTATAGCCTTTTCTTTTAGTTCATGGTCTCTTTGCAAGAAAAATTACATTGTTTTACAGGTTCCTTTCAATTTTTAATGCAGAAATGCAGCCCTTTACTAATGCCAAAAGCAGGACAAATTATAAAAAAGTAATGTATATAATCAGTAATGTTTTGTAATTGTCTTACTCTTTGACTTTATTTAAAAATGTGGGTAGATTTTCTGATATTGAAAGAATAATTCTGCATCTTTGTGTATAGACTGGCTTTTAAATATGTTTGTAAATCTGTTAAGTAATTCCGTGTAGGAAAATACTGGCTTTGTGTTAATGTATGTTAGTTTTGCTAAAAGGTCCATTTTAAAAGAGAAGCGTTAGATCTAATCCAGATTCAGTTATAAGTCCTCTTCAAACTAAATGTTTTCTAGAATCTATTGCTATTTGCAAATAATTGCTCTCATTTCAACCTTTTTTTTTCTCTTTCATTCCAACACACTTGTCTTATTTTAGTTTTGAAAGGTAGAAATCAATATTTATGAAGAAGTATGGAACTAACTGAATTATCAAAAATTATCTAAAAATATTTAATTATTGTAATTAAAATTATAATCTGAAATGTTAAAAGGCACAGGTAAACTTTCTAAAAATAAATTCTAAGTAATATTGGCATTTTTAGTTAAAATAGTAATAAGTCAAATTGTCCTATTTTTGTTTATTATTACATAAAATGTTTTGACTCATCTTTTAGAGGGATCTTTGGACTTTTTGTTAGGGAGGAGACTGGTGATGTGCATATGGAAGAAATTAAATATATACACCATTATCCTTTTCAGTAAGGAAAATGTTGGAATACTTAAGGTTTTCCCATATTCTGGATACACAAGGCTTTATTTTTAAAAAAAATCTTGCCCTAATTTATTTATTGAAAATGAAAATCTAAGAAGTTTTAGTTTAGTATTCGAATGCTAATGCCTTTCAAATTACCTTAGAAAAATTTAAACATTATTTTTGCATGTGTTTAATTTTGAGCTTAATAGAAACCTTCTGTAAAGGTAACTGCAGGTTCAAGGAGTTGATGCTCATTTAAAAACAAACAGGGAAAAAAAAGCCAGAGAGGCACTTCTTAACTAATTTGTTTATATTCTTATAACGTAATCTATGTTTTTAGAATAAGGCAGTTTATTCAAGTATATCTTGATATCATCTGCTTTCTGTTGAAATAAATTATACCACCTACAATTTGCAAGAACTGAGGGCGACAATGGAAAAATCCAGTTGATGGCTGAGTGACCTATCTTTACCTTTATTTTGTACTCCTGAACGAGACCAAAAGTATTTGAAATGGCTGCTACATTGTTATTTGGCTGCTAAGGTGTTAACTGTTTGATTTTTTTTTTTTTTTTATATTTCATTGTATAAAAATACATGGTCCTGTTTGAGTTGCAAAAGGAGAGATTAAGATTATGTAATGTTTCATGGTAATTATGTGTAAGCTTTTTGCTTATTTACGCAAAGAAACATTAAAAAAAAAAATCCCTCTGAACAGCTGAAGTGACACCAAACACCAGCTGGGGAATCTGTAATAAAATATTTTAGGACATGATTTGTATTGAACTGCAATTAGAATGTATGTTTCTGCAGTAGCAATTGTTCTGAGTGAGGTCAAATTGCACACGAAGAAGGAACACAAGTGAGGTCTGTCTGCTCTGCAACTGATGCCTGCACACGTGCTATTTCACAGTATTTTTTAATCACATGCAAAACTAGGAGAATGACTGACTTGATTGTTTTATTTGTCCATTGTCAATTAAGACTTAGTATGTCAATAGGCCAATTAAAGACTTGAAAGAAAAAAAAAAAAAAGGAAAATAATATATTTGGGAAACTTATTCTTACTATTAGATTTCATTTTGCACCTTAACATTTTACTAGCAAGAAAGTTAAAAGCATTACTAAAACATTGGAGAATCTTGTTCCAATGTAATTTTTCTATATTTTTTTTTTACGTGTAGTGTTACTGCATATTAAAAATGCAATATTGACCTAATAGTATTATAAAAGACAGCATTTTCTGTTGTCAGATAAAATGGTGCATTTTGACACATTGTTTAAAAACTAGAACAGCTCTGCATATGAAAACACAAACTGTGATAATTAGGTAGATATGCCATATGTGGTAGTTTAAGTTGGCATATATCTCAAATGCCATGTTTAATGTACTGTATTACTGGAATTAGTAATTTTACAGCTGAAAGCTGTTAATTCTTTTATACTGACTCCCCTCCCTCTCCCCCCCCATGAACCTGTAGGTAATGATGACAGACCTTTTCCTTTGCACAGCTCTGTTTCTGATAATTTAAAACATAGTTATGAGCTGCTGTATTTTTAGAGGTATCTTTGAGTAGTGTGTGTTCCCCATAGTATTTCAGCTATTTCTAACTACTTCAGAATTCAAGACTTTTAAAAATAATGATACAGTTAGTATTGAGGGATGGTCAGCATATTTGCTGTAATAAAATGTCTATACTGAGGAAAGAAGGAAGGTCTGTTTTTTCGACAGAACCTGTTTTCTCAGTGTAGAACTTCCCTCACTTCTTAAGTTAAGGGAAAAAAAAAAAAAATTGTCCACCCTAAGCACTTGAGAATTGCCAGTGGTGGTTAAATTCTGCCTCCCCACTCATCCACCTTGAGACTAAATGGGGCTTGCACAAGAAGCTGAGGGGAGACACAACCAGGAATATGGCTTGAACTGACTAACGCTATTCCATGCTGTATAATGTCCTAGCAACAAAATGGAGAGGAAGAGGTTTTAGGTAGCATTCTGCTCAGAGAGTAGCTGGGCAGTGGTCTACTCTGGGAGGTGTTGAGTGATTGCCTATGTGTCACTCGTGTCACTTTTTTTTTTCTTCTTCCATTTTTCTTTCACTCATGGAACTATTTTTATGTTGACCCATGCTTCTTTTTTTTTTTTTTTTTTTTTTTTTTTTTTACTTTTGCTCTTCTATTTTCTTCCCCAATCCTGCTGGAGTGGGGAGAGGGAGGAGTGAGCAAGCAGCTTCGTGGGCTTACTTCCTAGCCAGGGTGATCCTACTACAGGGATTATTAACATTTTTATTTTGTGTAAACATTTTACCTTTGTAAAAATGTGATGGGGGGGAAAAAAACCAAAACTTCACTAAATTTTGTCTTAGTATACTAGCAGACACTGCTAAGAGTTACAGAAATTAACTGAATTTACAGCTCTGGTTGCCGGTTAGATCCTCATCTATGTTCCCTTACATGGGTCATTCTTGGGGCACTTCTAGGTTGAGTGTTCAAAAGAAACGTAGTATAGAAAGCAACTGAGAGGTCTTTTGGGAAGCTAATTCAAGTGAATTGTTAGAAAGTAGGTATGGAAAGGACCTTGTGGATTAGGGAATCCAGTTATCTGCTGTCCTTCCAGACAAACCCATAAAATCTCATCATCATAGCACTTTTGAGGCCCTCCATCTGCCCCAAAATTGAGATAATGCTGCCAGTTCCAAGCTCCTTCACAAGAGAAGTGCAAGGGAAAAGCTCTGAAGCATCTTCATTCACTGAAGAGATGTCCTAAGTGAAATAGGATCAGGATGAAAAGGAAAACGTACTCTATGAGCTTGGGGCCTATTTGTATGAGACTATTCAAAAAAAGATGGTGGGAAGGTAAAACTTTTATAGCAATGTAAAGTAATATTTTATTTCATGTTCCATATACTCTCCAGCCATTTTCAGGCTGGATTCCCTTCTGTGATTTTTATCGTAATAAAAAGTTGCATATGAAAACTGCAACCGATTGTCTGTGCC
Source organism: Chlamydotis macqueenii (assembly GCF_036417535.1). Taxonomy (NCBI): domain Eukaryota; kingdom Metazoa; phylum Chordata; class Aves; order Otidiformes; family Otididae; genus Chlamydotis; species Chlamydotis macqueenii. The sequence goes on from NC_141560.1 coordinate 32,296,904, forward strand.
CTCCCCAAGCCTAAACTGAAAGAATGAAATTTCAAAGTCAAGTAGTTGAAAACCTTCAGATTTTTAATTTCCTATTGTTAATTTTCTCTGCTGTATGTGGCAAGACTATGGAAATAGGTGTATAATCTTGTAACTAGATGCTGAGATAGTTGTGTGTGAACGGATTGGTGAGGAGGAGAGGAATGTTTTCCAAGCGGAATGTTTGAAGAGCCTTACCTTGTTCACCTCTTTCACTGTCATTGACTGTAGCTACTCTGTAACCTCATAGTGATTGCTTCTGTGATACCTACTATTGCTGCTGCTTTGGCAATGTGGATGGGGGGGGGGGGTTTAGATTTGTTGCAATGTTGTTGCAAAGGCAGGCAGGAAATCAAAGCAGTGTTTTTTCAATTCTGAAAACTGCACCATTTTCAAGTATTTTCATGGGATTATTTCATCCCATGCTAGCTCAGTCTTAGTGAATTTTAAAATCTGGCTTCGAGCGTTCTCCACAGTAGCCTTCGTAAAAAGGGGCAGAACTTTTTATATTGTGATGGCTCTTGCATGTCCATGCAAATATAGTAACTAGGTAATTTGAAAGATATATGTGCCCTGATACATGTACCCACATGTTTACAGTGTGATCCTATCTTAGATACATCTTATCTTTTTGTTCTGGAGTTCTGTTATGACTTTCTTGTCATTTCAATATCATTTGCCTTTTCTTTCTTGTTCACAATAGTTATATTTTTGGTGTCACCCACTCTGAAATTCACAGAGTTTGCCTGAATTACAGATGATGATTTCTAGAAAAGGGACAAGAAAATGGAACTGGAAAGAGGAAGCAGTTTCAAATAGTTCATCCAAGCAATGCTCAACCGTTTGATCTCTAAACTCCTTGGCTAAAGATTTGGGAAAAGTTACCAACTACTAAATTGGAATTCTGTGTGACCTCAGGGATTTTTATGAAAGGAGAAATGGAATATTGAGAGGTTTTTTGATTGCTCTGGGCCTGTGATGAATGTTGTTTCATTAAAGCTGAGGACTGGGGAAAGTTTTAGTTGTTAGACTACTTTAATATGTTAGATATGAGATTATTTTTTTTTAAAATAAAAAAGGCATATTTACTTTTAAGGAGTGACTGTAGCTGTAGTTTTTAGCAGTCTAGATTTCTGTGTGTAGTTGGATAAGAGAAGCAAAAGTCACATCTAAATAGGAACAACAATTATGGTCTTGGTAATAGAGGAATTTTATAATAAAGTTTATAATAAAATGTGTTTTCAGATTGTGTTGTATAGTTCCAACACATTTGTAACTGAGGGACCATTAAGTCTAGATAGTGTAGTGCATAACAGAAAGTTTGGTAGTTCTGTGTTCTTACAGATTTGTGTAAGAAGTGGTGCTAAGACCATTTTAACAGTTGAAAGGATTTTATAGTTCAAGGTTCCTTCAAAATATGTGCAAAGTGAGATGGAGTATGTTTTAGATTTCTTGCCAACAATCTGTTTCGTACCTGTTTCCTGAAGGAGATTATTATGTCTTGACTAAGCATGTAAGAACCCTATAGGATTCCCATATTCTGTCTCCTGTAGAAATGCTATCTTTTACCTCAAGGAATTTACCTCCCCACTGTTCAGGAGGTGAGAACAATTTTGGAATTAACTTCGTGTAGGAATGTGGTGTGTATGTTTTATGTACACACCACATATATGTGGTGGTGTGACAATGGATGAAAACTTATAAATGCGAAATGATATCATTATAGGAACATTTTTCTAAATTAAAGTTTACAGAATTAGTTTGATAAATTTTGTCATGACAATTTCTGTCTCAAACTGAATAAAAAAAAAGTTAGAGGAGTGACTTTTTCTTTTTTGAAGAACCTACAAAATTAATAAAAACTTTACAGTTACTATGTATATCTGCAGCAGGTGTGTTTTTAACACTTTATGTTAATTTTTAGTTTTTAATCAACAATAAAAATAAGTAATTGCTAAGGTGATGAAATTGTTTTGTGACAGTCACTTAATCTTGCCTGAATTTAAAAGCTTTTTAAATTATAGTTAGAAGATAATTTAAAAGATGTAGACCTAAAGCTCAGAACTCCATTAAAATAAAAATAAAATTGTACTGACGTGGGGAAGGACTACCTGTAAGTATTGTAACTGAAAGTGGAGTCTTTTTTTTTTTGTTCCTAATTTTTCCTAGAAATCTTTCCAAAATAATACTCTCTATTTGTCCTTTCTTTTACCCGTTCTTTTTTCTTCATCATTCCATAGTGTAATGCTGCTGCCAACATTTTAGAATCATAGAACCATAGAATGGTTAGGATTGGAAGGGACCCTCAAGGGTCATCTAGTCCAACTTCCTGCAAGGAGCAGGGACATCTTCAACTAGATCGTGATGCTCAGAGCCCCATCCAACCTGGCCTAGAATGTTTGCAGGGATGGTGCATCCACCACTTCTCTGGGCAACCTGTTCCAGTGTTCTACAACCCTCATTATAAAAAAATTTTGCCTAATATCTAATCTAAATCTATCTCCCTCTGTTTTGAAACCATTACCCCTAGTCCTGTCAAAACAGGCCCTACTGAAGAGTCTCTCCCCGTCTTTCCTGTAGGCCCCCTTGAGGTACTGGAAGACTGCTGCAAGGTCTCCCTGGAGCCTTCTCTTCTCCAGGCTGAACAGCCCCAAGTCTCTCAGCCTGTCCTCACAGAAGTGCTCCAGCCCTCCGATCATCTTTGTGGTCTCCTCTGGACCCTCTCCAACTGGTCCATGTCTTTATGTTGGGGGCTCCAGAACTGGACACAGTACTCCAGAATAAAGTTGCTACTCAAAATTGAGAGCTCTACCCCGTTGAAAGTAGTAGGCTTCTTATGCTCTGATTTTCTTGTACTTCTGTGTATTTTTGTTCAGTGGTCTCTGAACATTATTTTCTATGCAAGTATTAAACAGAGTTGATTTTTAAAAAGCAAGCTGATCTCTACTTGTGTCCTAAAATGAGCTGTGGCACTTCTTGGAATCGTGATGCTACATTTCTTTTGTCTTCCTCTTCCCTTCTCCCTTCTCTCCAGCTAGTTTTAAAGGACTTTTCACCTGTCTTTGAGGAAATTAGATGCAATTACAAGTAGAGAATGGTTCTGAATTTAATATTGAAAAACATCTGTTTCAGAAGCAATTTTGTAATTTAAGTGTACATCTTATGTAGTTGGTCAGGAGGAACTCTTATTTATGAGCAGAGAGAAGGTTATACAAATAGAGGAAAAAAAATTGCATCATTTAGGTCAAAATGTGAAGAACTTCTGTTAACTTAGGCCCTGAATATTCAAGTAGGCATGGAATTCTTGTGTTGCGGTGCAGGAACACTTATCAGTACCTACTACTTATCTAATATTTGTTCACTAGCTCATATTCTAATTTATGTAACTTAATGCAAATGTATACTGTAAGACAGAAACATCATAGAAGTTAAAAAAGGAAAAATTAAACAGGACATTTCTGAAAAACTTCATGCATTTTGAGTAATACTTCAGAATGATTGGGCCTGTCCTCTCTCCACTGTTTCATATGAGAAGTTTACCTAAGAATATTTTAAAGTAACTGAGAAAAGGAAGAGTGGATGAACACTCATGTTTATGCACTTTTTTTATTCCTAGTCTCATAATACTTAGGACAAAAATGTCTGATATCTTATGCTGTTCTAAGTGAACTAACACCAAATATTAAGGACTATAATGCGCTAAATTCAGTGTAGAGTTAAGAAATTTGAGTAATATGAATGAAGAGAATATCAGTATGTACAACTCAATACAAAATGTTCTCTCATGTGTATTAGCTGTAACACATTCTTTAAAACAAGATTTTGTGTACCTGAGTGAAACCCAGTGAAAAGAAGTGTATGTTTTAGGAAAATACAAAGTGGAGAAGGAAGATGCTTGAACTGGGGAATAAAAACTTTCATTGTAGTTACTATTCTAACTTTGATATTATTTATTAAGGCTTCTGGTGGTTGTTATCCTTGATGGAATTAAAGGAAGTAAATTGAGTGATCTCTCACTCGTAAGTTACATCCTTATAGCTCATTTCAGATATTTTGGTGTCTACTGTGTGATTAAAAAAAAAAAAATATATAGGAAAAATTCTTCATGTATGTATGTATAACTTATACATGAAGTATTTTGATCTATACCATCTTTGTAAGTCTTAGTAAAGAAGAAAAAGAAGATAGGCTTATAGCATTATTGGAAAGTGAATATGTCAAAAGTATTATTGCTAGAGATTAATCAAATGTAATAGTTAGCTTGAAAACAGGAGTTATCTTAAAACTAATAATTCTTACGTGGCTGTGGAAAGACATAAGGAAAACCTGATTTTATGAGACTTAAAGGAATTGCTCATATATTTCTCCCATCTTAGCTATGTATTGTAAAGTCCTGGAGGTATGTTGATTTTAATTTATGTTTGTATTTTTTTGGGTGTGATTTTAAGTAAGGATGCTGTATTTGAAATTTTGCATTTTGAAATTATTTTGATCATTTGTTGTCAAATGTAAAGCATTTGTTATTTTCTGATATGTGAAATAATTTAAAGCTATTTCTTTTTAAAGATGTTCTGTATAAGGCATATTTTATATGGCATGTCTAGGCTGCTCTAGAAGTATGGTTTTGTTAATTTTTATTGGGGTTTTCTTTTTGGTTGTTTTTTGGTTGTGTGGGTTTTTTGTGTTTGTTTTGTGTTTTGGTTTTTTGTTGTTGTTGTTGGGGTTTTTTTGTTTGTTTTGTGTGTGTTTTGTTTTTTTTTTTTTTTTTTTAGGAGGATACTGGTGGTTGTTGTTCCCTGTAGGGGAAATTACTCTAGTGGAACAGATGAAAGACAAAAAATTTCCAAACATTCAGATCTCATAGGTCTAGAAAATCCCAGGCACTTTTAATTTTGTGCTTACAAAACAGATCTCCTGAACAAGCTGTGAACATCTGTACAAAAAATTAAATGCAATTAAACAACTAATTAGTAAAATCAAATTCAACTAGATTCCTTGCTGCCAAGATTTCTCACTTAAATTATGTAGAAAAAAAAAAATCTAAAAAAAACCCCGTTGCATGGATATATTAACAACTGTGTTCTAGCACACTGTAGTGTCTGTAGCCTGCTGCTTTTTAATATAGCTTTGTGTTAATGTAAACTCAGCAGAAGGCTATTATTTCTGTTGATTATTTGAAGGTATTCATAAATTTGCCTTGGTCAGATAACAAAATTGGAAATGTTTCCTGACAACAGTGAATTTTGCTTGAAGTTTGATTAAAAATATATATATATTTAAAATAAGGCAGGAATATGAAACCTTTTCCTCCTTATCAGGTATTTTTTTGGAGCTTCCAGTGAGTTATTGTTGTGTAATGTGATTTAATACACAGTAAGTACATTTAGGGCTGTGGGAGGATTTCTTGGCTTCAAAGAGCTTGTCCTCAGGCTCCCTTTCTTCATTTTCCAATTGTAGAAAATTTGTTTGTGGATGAGAAGGAACCATATTCCAACAAATTTCTCATTGAGATGATCGTGGAAGATCAGGATGCAGAGTTGTATGCAGAGTGTGCCTGCCTTGTGCTGTAAATGTACTGTTACTATGTGAACTGCTGAACACTAGGAAGATACACTGAGGAAGGATCCTTCTGTAATGACTTTTTCTTTTTTAAATTGATCCAATATGGTGCTTATATTCTTATGGTTTAGCCCCAGCAGGCAGCTAAGTACCATGCTGCCACTTGCTCACCCTCCCCCCTCCCTGGGGTGATGGGGGAGAGAAAATACATCTAAAAGCTTGTTGATCGAGATAAGGACAGGGAAAGATCATTCAGCAGTTACTGTCATGGCCAAAAGAGACTCGGCTTGGGGTAAAATTAATTTATTAACAATCAAACCAGAGTAGGATAATGAGAAACAAAACCTAATCTCAAATACAGTTTCCCTCCACTCCTCTCCTCTTTCCAGGCTTAACTTTTACTCCTGATTTCTCTAATTCCTCCCCCTGAGCGGCACAGGGGGAACGTGGGATAGGAGTTGTGGTCAGTTCATCACATGCTGTCTTTGCCACTCCTTCCTCCTTATGGGGAGGACTCCTCACACCCTTCCTCTACTTCAGCATGGGGTCTCTCCAACAGGAGACAGTTCCCCATGAACTTCTCCAACATGAGTCCTTCCCATGGGCTGCAGTTCTTCACAAACTGCTCCAGTGTGGGCACTTTCCATGGGGTGCAGACCTTCGGGAACAGACTGCACCAGCATGGGTCCCCTGCAGGGTCTGTAGGTCCTACCAGGAACTTATTCCAGCATGGGCCCTGCATAGGCCACAGCCTCCTTCAGGCATCCACCCGCTCTGGCATGGGGTCCTCCACGGGCTGTAGGTGGATCTCTGCTCCACTGTGGGCCTCTGTGGGCTGTAGGAGGACAGCCTGCTTCACCACGATCTTCACCACAGACTACAGAGGAATCTCTGCCTGGAGCACTTCATTCTCCTTCTTTACTGATCTTGCTGTCTCAAAGTTGTTCCTCTCACATTTTCTCACTCCTCTCTACCCACTGCTGGGCTGGGCCAGGTCCGATGCAGACAGCTACCCACCAGAAGGCTTGGGGATGAGGCTTGTGCCTCTCTCTTCTCCTGCCTGACTGCTGTTTTTTTCTCCCCTTGTTAAATATGTTTTCACAGAGGCAGTAACCACTGTGGTTGATAGGCTTGGGCCTGGCGAGTGGTGAATCCGCCCTGGAGCTGGCCAGCATCAGCTCCACCAGACATGGGAGAAGCTTCTAGCAGCTTCTCACAGAAGCCACCCCTGTAGCCCCAGCAAAACCCAACAAAACTCTTAATTTCAATAGATAAATTTCAATCAAGAGCATTGGAAATCAGGATAAGTGTCAACACAGTGCGTATTGTGCATAAAATCTAATGGTGATTCAATTATGGCTGAAGATATTTTATTTCTTCTAATAGGTGTATTAGTGAAATGGATGATTAACTATACAGGTTCATTTCTTCTGTTGATAAGTTGGGATAAATAACTGTTTTCTTCATATCTGTCTTACTCTTTTTGAGTGTAGGACAGTTATCAGTGTTTGAAATCAGTGTTACTAGCAGACTGAAAAGGGATAACGTACTGTTGATTTTTCCTTCAAGCACATGGATGCAGCATCTTTGAATTTGAACAGTGACTTGGATTAAATGGGAAAGAGGAGAGTACTTGCTGTTAGTTTTCTGGTAGTCGTATCCAAAAAGGTTTCAAATCAACTGACAGAATTGTACATGTTAGTAGTTTGAAATCTCACAACTTCTGTAGTGTTTTCCTTCCTGGATTTTACTACTTGAGAATTGTAGAGTCTCACTCTCAGTTTCATGGTTGTTCTGTTTGAGATTTTATGCTTGGTGTGGTGCTGGGTTCAAAAAGCAGATATCAGTCTTTCATGTCTGTAAAGTAGTGAATACCTACTGTACTCCCAACTTCATATCTTTGTAAAGTATCAGAGCTGGACTCTTGTTAATTTACTTCTAGCTCATTTCGTGGACTATGGCTAAACTAATGTTTACAGATGGAATGAAAATAAAGTAATCTTAAGTGAGAATGAAAGATGATACAATATTTTGACAGGCCAAAGGATGATGTATGTATGTGTGTATGTATCTATGTACATGTACACGTATATGTGTGTATATATATATTTTTTTAAAAATTCCATAATACACATCCTAAAATACATAACAACTTAAAGACTATTTTGGCACCAGTAAAATGGTGATCACTCATTTGAACACAAACATGTAAATAAAAGGCCAGGCAAATATAAATCACAAGAGCCCCGTTTTGTGTAACTATGTATTTTGAAATGCTTAATATATTTTATCAATTTCAAGAGTTGTTCCAGAAGAATGCCAGTGATATTGCATGAAGTACATGGTTTTATGCAGCACTTCCTTCCCTGCTGATAGTAAAGCACATAAATGATCTGACTAAGAAGTTGTGAATTTTTTTTATTTTTTTCATGAAACAGGGACAGTAACTTAAAAAACAGTTGCCTTCTGTTACCAGTTTTACTGTACAAGACAAAATCAAATCTTTGTTCCAAGCAGAAGAAAGTTGAAGTACGTGATACTATTACTTTTGTTACTACTTCTATTTTAGGTATCTATCTCAAACTAGATTCAGAAGTTAGCAATAAAAGAAACAAAACAAAGACTTTATAATGTTATTGAGGATTGCTTCGTATTATGTGTAATCTCACTAACTAAAAATGTTAGTCTATCTTGACCAAATTCTCAACTGATACTTTTTGAATTTTTGTTTTTCAAAGACTACTTCTGTTATGTTGAATGGAGGTAATAGTCTCTTACTTGTTTTTGTGTTGTGGAGTGTTTGTTTTGTAGTAACTGTAGTTACCTTTGTCTTCCCTTTAACTGTGTCTTGATTATTTTTCAAACAATCCAGAGGGGTGAGAATGATGTAGCAAGAGGAAATGAGACACGGTTGCTATTGTACGTATGTGAGAAGTTGACTTTGGTATTGTCACTTTTTAACTTTTAGTTTCTGAAATGGAGGAGAGGCACCATTGAAAGTAAAGAAAAAGTGCAGAAAAAATAATTCACAAGTGATTTTTTTTTTTTTTTGTAGTATTTACTTAATGATTTGTAAGTCATTAATGGTCATGCATACTTACTGAATGAGTAATTGAGTTAGTATCTTGTTTTAATAGCGTTGTGCTGCCCTACATTTTATATACGCGTAACTTAAGAAAGCATGCATGGAATAGGGTGCTAATGGTTGCTTGTGGTTTTCCTCTTATTTTAATTTTCTTGTTTAAAACTGGATATTTATAGATAGTGCCTAAAGTAACTGATCATCAATGAAAAGTTAGGCTGAACTGAATTTGTTATCATTGTATCAGAGCATTCTCAGGTGTTTAGTTTTTCAAAGTTAGCATTCATTTCTGAATGATGAAACTCTTCCTTGTGTCCCATAGCCCACTAAAGTTAGCCACGTTGGCTTACCAGTGTTCTTCACTAAATCAGATCATGTCGTTTGGTTCTTCCACTTTGAACTTCAGTTGTGTGCAACTTGGGTTGTCTCTTGGGTTTTGGTAGCTGTCACAACAGCAGGTCACAGTTACGAGGAAAAACAATTGAAAGAGGAGTTAAACCAAATGTTTAAAAATGTGAAGTAAGGCACCCAGTCATGTTCCAAAACCAGAGAGTCTTAGTCAGGATGACGTGTAAGAGTTGTGTGGGAACAGAGAAAACTGATGTTTTCAGGTAAATTTTCTTTGACTCCTGAGCTTGATGAATTTAGTTGTTCAGAGGATTCTAATGTAACTGCATTTGATTTTGGAGGTGGGAATGGTGGAGGAGGGCTGATGAAAAGCATACCTCTCACTTTTTAGTATGAGACTTTCTAGAGGAGCTTTTAAAACACACTTAACAGGAGGAATTAATCTAATTTTTTCATAGTTCTATTGGGAGTCGCTGGTTCACTTGCTGAAACTTGGAAAAAGTAGGAAACTGACCAACTGAAGGCAGAGTTCCAAAAAAATCACTTGGATGAGCAATGGTTTGGCAAATTGAAAACTAAGTGAAGACAGAGGCAGTATTATTTATAAATTGTATTAAGTGTTAGGAAATCCTTAAATATAAAGGAAAATAATAAATATTATTGTTGATTTATAGTCAAATGATAAAGTTATCTGTAGAAAATGTGATGATTCCAGGAATTTGGAGAATAACTGCTTTGGTTTTGTAGCATTTTTTTTTTTTTTTTTTTTTCAGAAACAAAAGAACCCTACTGCTTCTAAATTCCCTGGCTTTTATTCTGATTCTTCAAATTAAATTGAAAACAAATTTCTGGTTTTCATTCCCTGAAAATGAGGTTTTTTTTGGTTTAGTTTGTTTTTTTTTCTTGTGCAGAAAAATGCTATGCTGAGTTTCTTCCATGTTGTTGTGACGTAACAAACCAAATCTGGCTGATGTATGAAACAAATTTCTTATACTAGGGATATAACATCTTTAATAACAGATGTAAAGGGGTTGTGGTAGTTGTGGTTTCCTGAGATTACAGGTATATAGGCTTGTTTGTGTGCATTTGGTTTTCCTTTAAAATTTAAATGTACCACTAACTATCATGTACAGTTTCCTAGGGAAATTACATTTAGTATGTGGCTTAAATTGTATTTTCTGTAAATACTTGCGGTTTTAAGTTATCTCTATTTTTGGTTAACTGGATATGTTCATTTATTTAATAGCAGCCTTTTGGAACCACAAAAATGAAAAGCTTTTAGCTTTGGGTTTCTTGATTTTTTTTTCCCCTCCGCTCCCCTGCCCCTGACCATGATTTGTATAATGCAATTCGTATTTTACTATGCCTTTAAAATAGAAAGGTGTCTTTTGATCTGCATACTTTATTCAGGAGTTTGAATATGGTTATTTGAAAAAAAAAAAATGACCTTCAATAATAGAAAGCTTAATCTTTTAAGTAGTGGGTTTTATCTTTTTAATAGCTTTTTTTTTTTTTGTTACTCAAAACTCCACAAATCTTTCCTTGTATTAGTTGATATTCCATTGGCAGAAGTCATACTAAAGGTTATAAAGGTAATAAGGTTAAGGAAGGTAGCTCTGGGAATGCCCAATTTCCACTTTCAGTTTAATGTAACTTACAGCAGAATCAACTTTGAAAATCTAACAGAATGCAGGTATAATTAGTTTGCCAAGTCTATTATATCAGAGTTATACTTTAATTCTTTGAAATTGTATTTTAGGGAAAAAAGGTTGACTAGAAGGACTAAATAATTTTCTTTTCCTTTTGTGCTTCTTGTTCCTTTTTTTCACTTTCTGTGTAACATATGTGTTGAAACGTCTCTGTTTTTCCTAGCTGGACTTTAGAATATGGTGCACTACAGTAATTAATGAGTCAAGAGACACTTTCTTTTCAGTCATAGTTGTGTAGTCTACACAATGAAAGACTCAAAATTACTCTAATTTTTTTTTTTTAAATATATATATCTAAATGCTAAACCATCAATATAGCAAGTGACAATTTCATAAGACATGAGGAAATACTTGGAAAAAATATACTACCTTAGGAAAAAAATGTACTCTCACTAAACATTCCATTTTGGTGTATATTAAAACATTTTTCTTAGCTCTTCATAGAATTTCAATAGAAACAATCGGTATTGTTTGTGACTGTAAAATTCCTTTCTAACTATTTGACCACTATAAATTGCTGTGATGCAACCCAAAGGGTAACACTGAACTAATGTGTTTGGTAGGTTGCAACTTTTATTTTCTGCATATTTATCTGTGCAGAAGTTTGTTCTTCGTTTTGGTAGAGAGCTTTTACCGTGGGTACCTGTGCAAATTTAGCCATCAGATTAAGATAATATAGTGTAAGGAAAGGGAATTCTGGTGAACTGAAATGCAGAGATCTTACTCTGGTCATCAGATCAACCAGTCTGCTCTGTTTAGCACCTTCTGTTGCCTGGCCCTGTGCCGATGCATTGTCCTTGACCTGCCTTTCAGATTATTTTTTTATTTATAAGGGCAGCTCCTTGCTTACTTAACCACCCTAAATAATACTGTAAAATCTCAAAACTAAATACTCCTTTTTGTTCTCTGTCTATCAATTCATTCCCGTTAAGTAAAATTATTTTGGTTTCAACCAGTTGTGCCTTTCTAGCAGCAGCTTCTGAACTTTTTTTTTGCAGATGATTCAATGCTTTCTGATACATCCATTGTCCTTTATAGACAGCCAAATTGTGGATGGCTTCTGCCTATTGCCAAATCCATATGAAAATGGCAAACCTCTAGATGAGGTAAGGCAAATAAAACCTTTTACTGTCCCATGAGAGCTGATAATTTGCCATCCCAAAAGAGAAGTTAGTGGAGGACCAGTTCACCTGAGCTGAGTCTCCTGGGTCCCTATATTCATTAAAACAAAGTACCATACTTGTTGACTGGCTGGTGGTGTTTTGTGAATGGGTTACACAGAAGTAATACTTCCTAGCAAGCATTTGTTATAAATTGAAATGGATTTGACTCAGAAATATTGACACAACATGGATATAGGTATAGTATATTATGGTCATTGCATTGCATTTTTGATTAACTGTACTTGGGAGTCTTTTTATGCGGACAGATTATTTTAGATTTTAATTGTGCTTTTAATAAAGAAGTACAATTGCAGATACTACGTGTGCTAACACTTAGCCAAGTTTGTTATTTCAGTTCAGTATTTGTGTTACATCAAAATTTTCATCATGGATGACCTAGTTTTATGGCAAGGAAAATAGAGGTAATTTTGTCAGACCATTAGTTTACTACCTGCAGTGTGTATCCTCACTTTAGCTATTTGCTTCAAACCATTTGTCTATGATTATCAGCACTTCAGTAGGAAGTTTTGCTTTGAGAATGAGCAGTGAGGTGTTGGATGGCAGTGGTGTGTACTTTTGTATATGAATGCAGCAACCTTCTGCCTCCTCACCTCCCGCCCTGTTCCCCCTGCAAAAAGTGACATATTTCTTTTTAACAACTTTGATATTTTCAAACATTTAAAATGTTGAACATATCAACATGTGGCTTTCTTTTTTTTTAATGTAAGGTTTCAGAAAGTTCTTAAAAGTGAAGAAATGTGTTTTGGGTTCTTTTTAAGTTCCTTAAAATAAAGGTGTATGCAGTAACATCTTTTACAAAGAGAACTCTTTCTCCCAGAGGAGTAAGGAGTATTTGAAATGTATTTAGGTTAATTGCAAATTAAAAAAAGAACAAAGTTTTAAATGGTCTAATGGTCTGAATTAAAAAGAAAAAAAAAGTTTTCCATATCAGTTTTTATTTAGTCATTCTTGTTATAATTTTTAGTGTTGCAGTCCTTCACAGAATCTTCTGAGAATACTGGGATAGCAGAGACCTGAATTTCTCATTTGGAGAATTGTGTCAGACATTCCCCTTCCACTCTTACTGAGTTTTTTGGGTTTTGTTGGTTTTTAGGCCTCCTTTCCTTAGGTAAAGGAGGTTTATGAGACTGTGATGCGTCCCTTCTGACCTGTTTGCTCACTGAAACCACATTGAGTGGTTGGAATTTCAAAATTGTGGGTGGTTTGTTTTTAGGGTTTTTTTTAATATATATTTACATATATATATTTTTTAAGATCCCCCGTGTTTTGTTAAAATAGGCAACAATTTGTCAGTTGAGAGAAAAGGTCCTTAAAGGGTCCTTAATCAGCAAAGCCCTCAATGTTGAATTTTACTGTTAATTTAGTAGTGCATAAACATCTCAAATGCAAGAAAGGCTTCTTGAGCTGTACTCAGCTTCAGCATCCAGAGGTATTATCTTTAATACTGACTAAGGACTTGCATGTATATCCTTACATTTATTAAAGTATAATGACTATGTATATTTATCTTGCATATCTGATGTGTTTCAGGAATTATTTGTAAGTTGTTACTGTTGTCTTATTACCTTTTTTTATATGGGTTAGATTTAATCTTTACATCCAAGCAAACTTAAATCAGAGAAAGTAAAATGAAGATTTTTTTTTTTAATTATTATTATTATAAATACCTTGTTCCTGCAAGACAGAAACAAAAATATATTTAAAGTCTACTGCATTTACTATTTTAAAATAGCATCGCTTTTATATCCAAATGCCTAGTTTGAGTATGTTATCACAGTAATATTCAATATTTAAGTTAGGAACCATTATTAGTCACAGCATTATTCATGTTTGTTCTGTACTAAGGTAACCTGTGTCCAGCTAACCCAGAAATATTAAATATAGTTCTGCCTTTTATGATAGCCATTCATTGCTGAATCAGTAAGCATTGTGATTAAGTATAGAAGGTATTTCCAACACCAACTTGTAAAGAATTTTGCATAGTGCTATAATATTTTTTTTTTAAGGCAGATACTATGGGTGGCTGGTTTTGGTCTCTATGTTTGAGGAATAATTTGTGTAGTTAGCATTGCTTGTAACAAGATAATAAATGCCCATATTTTGCTTTCTCTGATCTAGACTTGTTTGGATTTTAAGAAGAAATCAAACTCTGAATAAAATAGTGGTAACATGATATGCTGTAATAATTCAGTGATATTTCTAACTCTTAGCCAACTATAATTTGATGTGTGTTTCTAGCATGAAATCATTGTATACATCACAGAATATAATCCACCAAAAGCAAGAATAATGAAAAGAACTTTTTCTCCTAGTTTGTATTAGCTTTATATATGCTCTCCTTTTTTACCCTTCTTTTTATATGGAGTGCATTTCTATGAGAATTTCATATTTGTATTTTCTTCTTTTTTTTAACCTCCAGAGGTTCTAAATAGATTCATATCTATTTATAATTTTGTGTGTAACCTATATTTCTAAGCATTTTTTTCTTTTAATTATGCCAGAATAGAGATACTGGTTTAAAGAAAAAAAAACATGGAGGTTGTCAATGATGAAGGTGTTTGTTAGGGGAAGATTTACCTTTAAAAAAAAAAAAGAAAAAAAGAGTTCAGTTTCTCAGTGGTTGTGTATGCTTCCCTGTACAGCTGCAGATATTTTGAATATGATCTTTCTTCCTCCGCCATCTGACTTCTTTCTGCAGAGTCGTGCAGTGAAGTCATAATCCTGTGTTTCACATCCATCTGTTACCATAGAAATGATTGTAATAACCTAAATTTAGCACAATGTCTTTCCTGCAGGATCAAGCAGGAGGATTGAATGGGTTGTATGTGAAAGAATCTCTGCAAAAATCGAATATGTTAGCAAAATCTAAATGCTGTGATAAATTTACATAAGAAAAAATTAAATCTCAAGTAAAACTTCTATTAAAAAATCTGCTGCTTTTAGATTATTTAAATCATCATATATGAAATCTCCTACATACCATGCAAACTACTTAACTCTAATGGCAGTAATTGCTTTTTATCTTAACAGGAGCTATTACAAGATACAACATTCATTAGCAGATGCATATGTTAATCTGATGAAAATTATTATTTTTGAGAATATTATCCGAATATTTACTGTGGTCTATATATATTAAAAACCAAAGGAATGAGCTTATGAAAGAGACCATTTATTTTCATATTTAAAAATGCAAACCAAATTTTTAAAAAGTTACTTTATAGAAATTGGATTGAAATTAATTTTCCTGTCTTAGAAGAAACAGAAGAATTTCTCATTGTTTTCTGAAAGCAGTGAGTTCTTTATTGCATAACTTAAATCTTGTCTTTCTTTCTTTGTCTTCTAGATAGACAGTTGCCCATGCACAGAATTCTACCATTGTAACATATGTTTCCATCTCAAAGAAAGATAAAACAAGAACATATTATAAAGCGTCTAGGAAGCTGCATAACCAGAACTTTGAAATTAAGAAATGTCTATACTTGTTTCATCCTTGGCCAATGAGCAGCTGCATGAATTATTTACTTCATGTTACTTCATGTTATTTTAACTCTGAAAACAGAATTCCTGATTTCCTTGTGGTCCTTACGGAGTATTTGAGCTGCATACACTATTTGAATCACTCTTTAAGGTTGAAGCATTAATATTATCATTTCATAGACAGAGAAATGAGGCACAAAGGGATTCAGATCAAAAGTATCTGTTAATTTTGAGTGTGATATTTGAGCTATTTACAAAATATTTCTAAAAATACTTAGTATTTAGTATTTTGTGACCTAAAATATGTTCAAACCATAGCTCTCATTAACATGGTTAAATGTTGAATGCTAAATGTGTTAAGTAAAGTAAGTCTTAAGATGTCAAATCAGACACTAAAAGAACAGTCTCTCCTTCCTTCCTTTCTTTCCCCACTTCTCCCTCCCCACCCTTGCACATCCTCTCACTTTTACTTTTCCTCTTTCCTGGTTTGTCTCAGTGGGAAGAATAAATCTGTTTTTAAAGAGAAACCTTTTTTGCACTTTACTTCCTTGTTCTGTGCATCTTTCAACTTTGCAGCAAATCAGGCAAGACTTTCTGTTATCAGACCTGTAAGACAGGCAATGATCACTTGGTGCTTTGCTGATGAGCTTACTCCTGAGCAGTAGTGGTTCGGCAAATAGCACATAAATCCAAATAAATATGTTTTGTTTTATTTTTTTTTATATGGAACTAAGTATATGTTTCTGATTTGCAGAAGATTTAAAAAAATTTCATGCTGTGATATGATATGCATATTCCTGCAAAATAATGGTTTCCACAGCATTTATATCCTACAAACTGTTCCTATAACTGCTGATGGTGACAGTAATAAATTTGAGCCCTGCTTTAACGTTCTATAAGCTCCTAACTAAGCACCTTCATTGATTTAAATACCTGAAATCACAGTGCTTGTTCCATGGAAATGGATTATTTTGCCACTACTATGTCATAAGTCTGACCACATTTTCAAGAGGTAGAATATAAAAAATAATTGTCAGGAGCTTTTATGCTTTATAGATGTATAACTGATTCTGCAGACAAAGAAGGTTGAAGTTTGCTTGATAGTTGTTTTATTTCACTGAAAAATAAGAGTTAGACAAGGCAAATATATGGTTTTCCTTGATACATTGTTGATATGCATGTAGGGAAAAACAGTAGTAGCTTTTTCCTTTATTATGTTAATACTGGTACTGGATATTCTTCTACAAATAAAGAGATGCTCTTTGTTATGTTAGTAGGTCCTATCTGTTTGAACCAGAAGCTGCAAGGTTTGATGCAACGCCTTTTCCTGAGAAGCTAGCATCTTTTAATTTCTTTACTGGAAAACTTGTTTGTAGTAAAACACCATGCAAAACTCTTTTTCTTTGGTGTTGTTTTTTTAATGTTTCTTTTGAATTTATTTGAATTTTTATTTGTTTATAATTTTTATGACTGTTCTTTCTGGGTGAAGGAACAGTTCATTGTAAATGAGTGAAGGTGTAAAGCTATGGTAATTTGTATAGTGCTGCCCCTGGTTAAATGTGTTAGACAGTCTTCATATTTTTAAGTTAGGTGATAATGCAGTATATTTGCCAAGTACTACATAAAAGTACAGAACACATGAAGTATTGTCTGGCTCATAAACTTGTATGAATGAGCCTTGGAGTTATAATAATAATTGAACAGACAATTTAACTTGAGTTTCACTTAAAGAATTACTACAAAAAAAAAAGATACAGTTTTTCATTGTCACAGTTTTTTTTTTTTTTTTTTTGAAAAAGAAGCAGTTAAAGAAAGGTAAATATCTTTATATTAAAGATGCGATTTTTTTTTCTGTAATAAAAGAAAAAAGGTATTACTTTTTATGCCTTTAGATGTTCTTTTGCATAAATACATGTGAGGATGTATCAAAAGCTAGTTTTTAATGTATGAATGCAATGTAATGGTATTAATGTAATTAGGACAGATATGTGGCTCAAATGTAGAGATATTTAAGTGACTATCAGCATGAGTGTTACATATTAATATCAACAATAGATGTTTTTGCTAGCATTTACTTGTCAACAAAATCATAATGAACACCTGTGCCTTATTATAAGAGTTGATAATAACAAACAGGGAAAACAGCTGTGTTCCAATGACTTCATACAAGGCCATGTAATTGATAGTGAGACTCCTAGATTTTCATACAGATATTTGACTTTTCAATGGCTACATTCACACTAAGCTACAGTTTTCTAAGTTACAGGTTTTTGTGCTTTAAAAGCAGCTTTACCTACTTTGGACTAGGAAACTCAAACTCCATCAATGTACCTTAGTTTGCAGCGGTAATAATTACTCCATCGTGTTCAATAAGAAATAATTTGTCAAGGTGGACATGTAAAAGCATCTGTGTGGGGGGTTTGGGTTTTTTGAATTTTGCTAGAGCTACATGAGGGCTATTTCCTTTGAATCTACATTAGTATACTTTTCACTTTTCAGGTAAGTTGTTATTTCTTTTCCTGTCTCTCCCTTGAAAAACAGTTTTTTATTCACATTCTAACTACTCCTCATACTCTGTCATTACATCATACAGGTAAGTTGCTTACTCTGTAAGTGGTGCAGATGGTGTCTTCTCAATACAGCATGCATGGATTTGTTGTAACACTGTGGTAGATGCGTGTTTTGTCTCTTCTTATGAAGCTCAAGAGAACTGCCTTTTTACTTAGCTTAATTATTGGATTGTATCTGTTTTGGGAGATTATATTCATACTGAACAGTAAGGATTCAGGAAGCAGTTTAATGTGTTTTTAGAGTTTTGTATTTCAGGTTTGTATTCCTCTGTAGTGTAAAGCCAGCTAAAACCAAAATATTGAAATGTAATTCAGCCTCTGACCAACTGTAATCTAATGTAGCATTTATTTTATGTTGCTGCTTTCATATATTGTTAAGGACAAGTGCAACTATCAAATTGAGAGGTCATGTAGATGCTGATTAATGGCTTAGAAAATCATAGTACTTCAGCTTCAGTGTTGTAGTATATTGGCTAGACACTTGCATCAGAAGGGTAATATGGTGTCCATCAGTTACTAGAAAGTATTCTTAACTCATAATGAACAGGATTTAAGCAGATGGTGACCCATAATATCCTGCTTCTAGAGCTTTATATTATGGTAAAAGACTATGTTTGCTGAGGGTTAAAAAAAAAGTGTGCTTGCATCTGAGTAATACAGCTATGTGTAAAATGTACAACTTGGAAAACATTGTGGAGTTGTAGTTACTTGATTATATGCATTAGGACACCTGATTGAGTTGATCATAGTCCCATTTGGCTGTTCTCTGAGAGAATTTGTTGCATGGAAGGTAGAAAATGGACTAATTACAGTGAGCATCTGGTCCAGCCCTTAAGTGAAGTTGGGATATATATGGATAAATGGTTGATTTAGGAGCTCTAGCACATTACTGGATATCTCAAGTTTCTCTGGATTTGGTACGTCCATTTGGAAAATTTTGGATTGAGGCTGAATAATCTGAGGAACTGACTACTTCTACCTCATATGAATTTCCAGAGGCTTTTTAGTGTTTCTGGCACAGGCTATAGAGAAACACATAATCTAAGTTTTGATGCAAGTAACTAGAACGTAATTTTGGAGTTCTTTTAAATTGAGGAAGTAGTGAAATAAAAATATAATAATTCTAAAACCCTAAAAAATTACCTCAAAAATGAAGAAATAAGATTTTAAGGTTTAGGTCTTGTGTACAAGAGGAGTCTAAATATATCTTAACTAGGTAGGGAAACCTAGGTAGTACAGTGAAAAACTGTAAGTTGTTTCAGAAATGGATACGGTGAATTGAAAGAAATCTGTATTTATCTTCAGTAGAAAGTCAAGTGATCAATTTCTATTTTAATTGTGGTGACAGATCTATGTTAAGTCTTCAGGCAAGAGGCAGAGGACACTCAGCAACAGAGGGGAAGAGGAGAATAGCTGCCTGAAGAGGAGGATCTTTTATCTAATGCTTTCTTTTAAACACTTATGACTGGTTTTGTTGTGGGTTTTTTTTTAATTGCTTTTGGAGGTTCTAAAACTGAATATTGAATAAATCAAACGCTTACACAGAATTATTTTCTGAACACAGTAGTATGTATAAAGCTTTTACTCTTCTTGAATGTTATGACAAGCTCTATACACTGACTCTGTGAGGATGTTTACATGTAACTTAATATACTACATAATATCCTAGCAACTGGAAATGCCTCCTGTATGTGTTGAAAGCAAGTGTAGCTAGTTACACAACTAGATTTATTTCTTACATAGCCTGTGTGCTAGATTTTAACTATTAGCAACATGTTTGATTTACAGATTAAAAATGTCAGTGATGTTAAACATTTTTTTTTTTCTTCCTTGCTTTTTCTTAGATTATACTTTCTAGAACAAACTAGTATTGGAAAGCAGCTCATTTGTAGGTGGCCAAAAGACAGAATTCTATTTGGATTTTTGCAAGTTCTTTAATGTTCCTGTTTTAACATTACTTGTCAGAAGAGCCTTCTATACAGCTGTTAATAAGATTAAGCAAAATCAAAAGGTATTTCAGAGTATTGAAAATTTCACTCAACGCTGTCAGCAGTAACTTTTCACATTTTAATTTGGGCTATATGTAGTCTTATGTTTACAACTGTGGTGAATTTAATCTCTTTTATGTATTGTAGTCAAAAACCTAAGATGTCCTCTTCATCTTATGTACCTTGCCCTCCTTCATTGCCTTGCCATTAATGCAGAAGAAAAAACTAATATCTCTTACACAGTAATTTGATTTTAGGCTCAATGAGTACTAAATTGTAATAAACTTTTAAGGAATTATCCTAAAATGATGTTATTTGCATTTATATTGGAAGTGGTTTGGTTTTTTTTGTAAAATGTTTGTGGAAGTCACCACTGTATAATTTTCTAGCATGATAAAAAAGCATTTTCAATTTTTTCAGTCACAGATGAAGAGCTACCCCGTTGGTGTTTTTGGTTTTTTGTTTTTTTTTTTTTTCCCCCAGATTTCTGCATTTATGTATCAATGCAAACAGATAGTTTAGAGTACTTCGAAGATATAGGGAATTTCTGGGAGGCGTGTAATGTTTTTGTTTACTTGATTATTAACCCTTATGTCGTACCCACCATTGTTTTAAATACGTATGGCAAGTTAGTATAACCCAAAGTCAACAAATTGCTGCTCCACAGAAAGAGCTGTGAAGCAGAGAAGCTTTTAACACTTTCTTAGGTAATTATTTAGTATAAGACCTACCTTTTTCAAAGAAGCAATTTGATAGTTTGTTCTCGCTATTTTAGTTCTTCCTTTATTTTAAGGTCTGATTTGCCAAAGCCTGATTTGGGCATCTGACTCCAACCCTGTTGCAATTTGACCATTTACCTCCTCAAAAAAAAAAAAAAAATTTCTACAAAATAATCAGAAAAAGGTTTGGTTTGTTGTTTGGTTGGCTGTTTTTTTTGTTTTGTTTTGTTTTTCTTTTGGAAATGAGCTTTCAAAGTACATGGTTTAAGATTTTGCTATTTGGAGAATTCAGTGGAATCTGTATAATCTGATGCCCAATTTGGACAAGATGGACTCAAAGTGCAAGTCTTGGTAAGTTTGTGCAGAGTAAATATTAGAAGATGACAGTGGAAAGGTTCTTATCTTGTTTACTATTGCCTACTGCTGAGGCTAGAACCAACTAAATCCAATATTCTTAGGTTGTAGATATAAATATTCTATCATGAGAAGTTTAAAATATGGGTTTGATATGGTCACCTCTTGGGCTGCCATTCTAGTTTAGTGAACTAAGTTAGAGCAATTTTCCAGGTGAAATAGGTGGAATATTGACTATTTATAGTCCTGCAGCCAAAGTTGCTCTTCTGGATTCAACATCATTTTCACAAACACCCTTATTCCATTTTTGTTCCTCATGCCTTGAGATCATATCTGAGAGCCTCTAAACCACTTTTGTTGAGGCTCTAGATGTTTCATGATCTATGTTTTTGGTTTAACTCTTTGAAGTACCTTAAAACAGAGGTAGGCTAGACAAAGATATGCTTCATAATCATGGCTGTATTTTGGAAAGTATGCAAAAGTTACAACTCTTTAAAAGTTGCGAAAAGTAACAGAGGTCTTGAGAAACACTTTTCCTGATAAATATGAAGTGTCCTTTGTGGACATGGACAAACTTCCTCCTTTTCCCTGTTTCCCATATGTCTTTTCCATCTGTGATGCTGTGTGCCCTGTGAAAGAAATAGTACTGTGCCTGTTTTGTAGGAAGTCAGTCTGTTTTGTCATATGAGACCGTAAAGTGTTCTACATCCCTCATGTAGCTGTGGTTTTTGTACTTTTGTGTGTCTTGTGTGGTATAAACATTTTTTTTTTTTCAGGAAGGAGGACCAGCAACTGAGTAGTTTGGAAACAGTGTGTAATTGTCACAGATATTCAGGGAATTATCAAGTGTTATTTCATTGCTAAGTACCTGAAATAGGAATATGTTTAAAAAAAAAAAAAAAACAAGCCTTGGACCATTTTAGAGGTGCAGTCATAATTGGATGCAGTCTTTACCCCATACCTTCTTAAAGCTAAACTAATGTTAGGCATGCTACTATGTCTACCAGATATTGATATGGACATATGTTTAATGTATGTCATTATTTTTATCATCTAAAGAAGTTCAACAATGGATAGTTGAAGACATTTCAAAGCTTGTGGTTGCAACTAATAGGAAGTGTTCAATGCTGTTCCTCGGTAGTCTTTTTGTAGAACTAAAATCTTTTTATTTTTTCTTACAGTCTTCAATGCAATTTCTCTTAAGTGTGACTGTTCATTTGCAGGCATAGTATCTTTGAATCTCAGACACGAATATCCTCTTGTGCCATGTGCTTGACCTAAATGTTGTTGAAATGATAAATTGTTTTGTGCTAATACAACTTCTCTGATTTTTTTTTTTCTTTTCTATGTGTACATCTGTGCTCTGTAAAGCTGGGTGCAGTTGTTATATTCTTGCAGTGTCACAATATTTCTCATAATTTGATTGACACTATATTTTTAAATTTTAAAATATCTTCTAAAAATAATCTGTAGTAGAACTCCAGTGTTTCAATATATCATGACTTTCTAGAGAAGTCTTTGACTGTCTTGCCTTTCCTAACAAACCATCTTTGATAGGTAAGTGACCATATGTTTGGTGAACTAGCTGATTTGTATATAAGAATAGAAAATGTTAATATTAAACAGGTAGGAGATTTATTTTTGAGGGACTAGCTAGATGATTGAAATACAGTGATAAACCCTAGGGGTAATTAAATATAGGGAAGAGATATTCAGAGGTGATTAATAACTACTCAGTGGTCAAAGCTGGAATTCAGCAGAAATATTCAAATGTTCCGTCCTAATACTTTTAATTCCTATTTTTCTTCTATAAAATGTTCTGCTGTATCTTTTGAAGCACCGTTATCAACATATGCAGATTTGTTTTAATTATTTTGAGTGTATGCCCTTATATTTACTTTTCTGTCATTGTGGCATGTGCACATACTATATTTTCAGGAAAAAAAAATCCAAAACATTCTCAAAAGATATGTTAAGTGTTAAGTTAAAACCACAAGCACTTAGACTTCAGGAAATGCAAATATTTTGATTGTTTGTCTGGTATAAAAAAATAACAAAAATAGCTGTATTTTTAATAAGCTATAAGTAACGTAAAAATCTTATCAGCATTTGAACACATTATGAATTAAATTTTATTTAAAAATTAGCATTATCAGCAACAGAAATAAATACTTAACATGAATAGGAGAAGGAATTTATAGCTTTTTCAGAACTATCCTAGATGGTTGTCATTCTTTTTTCTTTCTCTGTCTGGAATTTATTTTCTTACATTTTTCATATGTTGATTTATATTATGTCTTTTTTTTCTTTAAAAGTTGTAGTCAGTGTTGATAGACATGTTAAATTCATCAAGTCTACACCTTCTCTCACCTGATCTTTACATCTTTAAGATGTTGGGAGTGGCTCGAATGCAATGATTTTTTTTTTTTTTTTTTTTTTTAAAGTTGTTTCTCGAAGGAAAGACAGAATATAGATTTGGAAATCATTCCGAGAACTACAGTTTAAAGAATGATACAAACAATTGTTAAAGGATATTTAGAAGGTTAGTACTCAGACAACATGAGCAGTAGAGCTCACAAGGTGTATCGCATTAGATAATGCAGTCATTTGTCTCAGAACAGTGTGATATATATCACAATATGTGTGATTTCCAAGTAAATGAAAATTTTTGTGTCGTAACACAGGTTTGACTAGCAGAGGAAGGAATATGAAGAGAGAACGCTTTCTGTAATAGAATTAAAAATTTGCTTCTACCACTATAGAATGAAGCTGTGCTGAATAATGAGAAATGCTTCTTTCTTTGGCAAACTCATAGGATAATTTAGTTGGTAGTTCTGGATCACTATCAGAATGAATTGCATAACCTTTCTTTTTAAAGTAGGATTCCTTTATTTATTGGCCATTTTTTCTTCTCTTCTAGTAGGTAAAGATGTGTGAGAGAGAGGTCCATGTCACTCCAGTTTTAGTTTTTACAAAGTTCTCAATCAGCACAGATAAAGAGAAGGCAGTATTTTGATTAAATCAATATTTAAAAGTTGTTCTTTCACTGTAATACATGGTAAATTAAAGACAGCATGTTTTAGTTAGGTGAAATAGTTCATTTAATTTATATTTGTTTTGTTTATGTAGCATTTTTCATATTTACTTCACCAATTTCTGGCTTTCCCTCTTTCTATTTTAGTTTAAATTCTCTGTACTATTGAGAGGATATTCTATACAATTTTTAGACTTCCCCCCTCAAGCTAAATTAAGCTGAAGGTGCAAAGTTAAGAAATAAAGTTTTTAAGTTTCTATGGGTAAGCTCAAATCTATTTCAGTTGCCTTCACCAGGTAGGGTCTTTCATTTATGTGTCTTGTGTAAGAGTCTTGCTAGTTCTTAGCCTTACTTGTAAACAGAAATATTTACTTGTGCTAACAAAAACAAGTCAGTTCAGATGGAGATACTGACTCTGGCAGCTTAGGCAGGAAGAATTGCTATTAGCCTTATTTGTATTGTTTTGTTGTGTGTAAATATCTGTCACAAAGTTTGACATACAGCCCAATTTATAGTATCACAGAATCACAGAGTAATTAAAGTTGGAAAGGATGAAAGTAATCTTGTCCAACCCTCCTGCTCAGGCAGGGACACCTACAACCAGCTGCCCAGGACCACGATAACTCAGATCACAAAACAAGGAAGGAACTGGAGCTCTTTGACAATAGCTGGAAGTAGTTTGGGAGGAGAATTCGTGCAGGTTGTAGCCAGTTCTCTATCAGTGCTTAAAGGTAAAGGCTATAGGCTGAGTACGTTCTGGTAATCATTAATTAGTTTTCGGGTTGTGAGGTTCACTATCTTTGATTTAAAACTCACTCAGTGCTCAGTTGAAATGTTAGTTGTATCTGTTTTTTTTTTCCCCCAACAAGTAACATTGCAGAAGAATATTCTTGGAGTTATTTGTACTTACTTTTTAATACCACTTCAGCTATTAGTGCCTTGACTATTTTATACAGTAGAACTCTAGCTCTTTTAATGTGTTAGTTATTACTCTAGTGAGGGTGAAGATTTCAGCCAGTTTGCTTGTGGAAGTTTAAAAACCAAAGTTAGTTGCTTTACATACAGGGTTGAACAAAACTGGTAGATCATCTCATTCCTAAGTCTTTTGGTTTTATGGTTAGTCCTTTTTGTTTTCTGTTACGTTGAGGACCTAGAAATTGGAAGTTGTGCTCTTTTTTTTTTTTTCTTTCAAATTTGAAAGACTTCCACAAATTTAAGAAGCTCTTACATGCAATGTAACTTTTTTTTTTATTCTGCTAAAGCGTCTGTTTGCAGTTGGTAAACAAGTGTATTGTGAATTAGATTTGCAGCCTCTAATTAACATTTCTTTTATCTACCTGTTGGCATTCCCATGACAGATACTGAAAAAGGAAGTGTAGAAAGAATATGCGAGCTCTGGAACTCATCTTGCATGTTGAGAAATTCATGTCATTGTAGTATCTGTGTTGGTGCACTGTGATGAGAGTTGTTGGATTAGCACGTTTTTCTTGTTTGGTAGGCAGAATTGAAGTGTGGTGCATTTTCTTGCAATAGTAAAACTTAATTTAAAACTAGATTTGAATCTTAAGACAATTAAACGTGACTATTTTAGTGCTGGTACAGAAATTGAGGCAGTTAAATACTAAGTTTCCGTATCAATATTTGAAGTTATTTTTCATTTTGCTTGGTAAACCTGGCTGCTTTGCACTATTGATCAGGGACAACACTGTAGTCCAGGTTTTAAATTTGTGTTACAGCTGAGTATGTTAACGGGATATAGCACTATATATGTGTTTTATTGAGCAGTGAGGTATGTATGCAAATTTTGTTCATATTTCTTCCTATAATCTTTTTGCTTTTAATAGGCACTGTGTTATGTAGCAACTACTAAGTTACATAGCAAAATATAGCTCTGTTGTTACAGATTTAAAATACTTCTTTAAAAATCTGTTTAAGCTTAGGTAAATTCTTTTTCAGTCACAACAAAATTTGGCCAGTTTTGAGTAAATGGAGTACTGCTGTTAAGTAACAAATTTATTGAATCTCTGTGCTTCTGTGTACAGAAGCACTTCTTTTGCTTTGACAGTAGCTGAGCAGGGATAGAGTGATAAGTATTCTGACTTTGCTCTTCAAATTATTTATTTATATTTTCATTTTATTTTATATTGTTATTGTAGAGCCCTTTTTCCAAATCTAAGTTTTTTGGCAAAATCTTTGACTTCTATAACGCTGATACAGTTTCAGCTATGATTTAAGTTGTAAGAGAACTTGTCCAGCAGGACTTCTAGTGCTGTCATCTCCAGATTGCCCTGGCAATTTTCCATCAATATTTTGAAGTCCTGGTTTAGTTAACAAATCTACATACTAATAGTGAGATGCCACTGCTTTGTATTTTTATTAAGCTTGTATTTGCTGCCATCAAAGGAATTACACTACTGATTGCATTGTGAGGGGAGAGCTTTTATGAGGCTTTTGGAGGCTCTCAGCCTTAGTTTCAATTAGATATTGCTAATATATATGTGAGATTAACACTTAAAATGTAATTTCATTAGATAAAATGAATAAAACAGGTGTATACAGTCTTCACTTAATTTTTTAAATTTAAATTAAATTAAATTTTTCCTAACATTTATTCTCTAATTATGTAATAATACCCAAAGCTGAGGTCCTAATATGTTTACCATTATGCAAAGCACTTTTTACCCTTAATTTATAAATAATGTGTATTTAGGACATTAAACCTTTAAAAAGGAAAGATCACGCCTACTGACAAACCTTACTCCATACTTTAAAGCACCATTATGGTCATCACCAAAATCTCTTTCATAAATAGAACTAGAGTGCTAAGGACCCAATGATCCAGTGGACACTGGTATTTTATATTTTTCAGGAGCACAGTGGAGCTGAACTGATCCTGCCAACTTCCTCTCCGTTTTCTGGGACCATGAAAGAACTGGCAACCCTACCTTTTAACATTGACTTATTTTTAGCTCATTTCTGTAAACTATTCATCAAACCCCAAGATCAGAGGATCATTTGTAATAATTTGTAAGACACTCCTAAGAGAGAGCTAAAATGACTAGAATTTCCAGCACCGAGGATTTTTGTTTGCTATTGTACTTGCATCAGTTTCACAAATATTTTTAATATTTGAATACTATCAGGGGAGCATAAAGACTCAAGACTGAAAAGTCAGTTATGTAACAAATCCCCCTTTTGAAAGAACTGTTCACTTAAGGAAATTAATGTATTTTTCTGTACAAATAATGGCCTGAAATTGTAAATAAATATTGAAGTTACTTTATATTTTATGTATTTGGTGTTAATTTTATTTAAATACTTACCAGAGATAAGTGCCATTTTAAATATCTTAAATATTTGTAACTGATTTAACTCACCTTGTTTTATAAGGTGCATGCAATTAAATTTTTTCATGCTTCATCTGACATTTTTGTTTTCATTAAGATTAACTCTAATTTTGCACAACTGCATTTATAACACATTCTTGTTTCACTAATGAGAACCTTTCATGTGCTTTCAGTAGGAGCTAGACTCTTATGCTTATGGCACTGCACTATTATTCTCTTGCACCGAGTATGCACTACAACATCAATAAAGCCATGACTGCTTTAACATCGATGGTTTGGGATTTTACCAGGTAATGCTGGTCATTTTGTTGCAATTAAGCTAAAAGAATTTTTAAAAAGTTTTAAAAACCCAACATAAAACTAATTTAATTTGGGTTTTTGATATAATATGACCCTCTTGTGTGAATAAATAGGAGTAAGAACAATAGTCTCTCCCCCTCAAGCCCCCATGTTCAAGATTTTGGCCTAATGAAAGCAGACAGTGGAGTATTAATTTGAGAGCTTGATTTATGGAAGCGATGTAGTATCGAGGTTCTTCATGGTATTTTATTGATGACTTAAAGAAATAAGCTGCAAGACAGAAGAAATCCATTTTGTATGAAAACTCACTTGAATGATATCTTGGACCTATTTGTTGGTCTTTATTTCTAAGTTTGATTTTGGATCAGGTGCAGAGTCCTTAGACTCATCTGTTTGTCCTGTATTAAGTGTTTTCTGTATAAGCAGCATGGAAAAAATGCTTATACAAAGTCAGTGAGAAATGACTGTGCATTTGCTGATATTTTTTATTTGGTTTCACAGAGGACATTAGTATATACTCGTGTGTAGTTTTAAGTGATGGCATGCTATGTTTAGAATTTTACACTTTCAATAATTCTTAATAATATACCTTTTCCTTTACACTTATGCAACTTGATGATTTTTTTCCAGTAAACAGCCCTGCATACAGTCTCCCTGTTAGATGCAGATGTGTGTGCTCTCCATCTTGCATTCTCTTTCATACATACATGGATGCATGTAGAGGCCGGGATGCAGTTTTGATTTAGAGTTAGATTTATTATATTGAGCAGGTATGACCATCTCTTTCATTTGATAAACAAATCTTTACTCTTTTTATGAACTTAGGTTCATTTTCTTTTTCTCAAATACTTTTTTTTTTCTAAATGAAAAACAATAACATACATTCATATATTTAGCAATTAAAAAATCCAATGTAAAAGTAAAATCTTAGTTTTACTTACTCCTTTGTTTTCCTGTTTTTAAAAGATACACATGCATAGAGGTAATGAATCTTTAAATTATCAGATTGTGTTTTCTTATACATTTACTTTATGTTCTTATTTAATATATGCATATTTAGTGTGTACTTATTTACAAAAGCATGAGTTAAATGTGTTTTCTTAGTGTGTAATTTTGATCCCTGTTAGCTGATTTGTAATACTCTATAGATATACTTCTAAAACTAGTCTTCAGTAATTATAAAAACCTGTATGTTATTGGTTAATACTTTCAAGATAATAGGTAATTTTACTTGGCTATGAAGATGCAGTTCTTGCATCAGAGTTTCCATTCCAAAAATTAGAAGCAAGATGGCGAGGGACAAATCATACAATAAAAAGTAACATTTTGGTTAAAAGCATGTATCAAATTTATAGTCTGAACAGTATTGATTCTGCAGAATAAGCTGTATCCCATCCAGTTCAGCAATTAAATGATAGCAAAGCCCTCTTACTGTATGCATAGTCTCAGATCACTTCAAAAAGTATCTTAAAAGTTTTAATTCTCTGGGGTAGATGCTGTATGGTTACTTATAAAGTGAATGGACTATAGGTGCACAACCATTTGAAGAAGCTTGCTCTTAAGAGTGTCCCATTGGAGACTTTCAGAAGCTATTACTTTACTTAAAATAGGAAAATCATTTGTTTCCTTTAGAGGCAGACAATTAAATAAAAAAAAAAATCTGGCAATATTAATATTGTATTCTTAATCAATTGTTGATTGCCTTCAATAACTATTACTGCTTTATTAGATGACTGAAGGAAAATGTAGAAAAATCACAGCATAAGGGGAGTGATGAAATCTCCCTGTAACCAAGGTCATATAGTGACAATAGAACCAGTATAGAAGGGGGAGAACAGCTATAGAAGACTTATGCAGTATAGTTTCTGAATATCTCTGAAGGAAGAGGAAGATACAGTAGTGATGATTTTGTAGAGTAGCGCTCTTCTCTGTTCCCTTGCCACACACGGCTACTCATCTGTCTGTCCCTCTGGACCAATCTATATTTTCTGTGTAGATTCTTTAGTGTTGCTTAAGACCTTGTCAAATTCTAGCAGCGAACACAAGACTGAAGTATTTCAAGTCCTTAGTTCACCTGCAGAGTTGCTAAGCAAGACCTGAAGTTTCAAAATTCAACTAAAGTTTACAAGAAGTCAAAAAAAACACCCAAACCCAATAATTGGTCACTGTAATTTCAGAAACTCATATGTAGAAATTTTAAATAAACTTTGTGTTGATACTAAGACTGCCTAAGTATTTTAAAAGAAAACTTGATAAAGGGCCTCAGTTTTGGGAGATGAGCCAGTACCTTAATTCATTACTTTTATGATACTGTATGGTGCAGTTTTTGCTAGGAGTCCCTACTTTCACTTTCAAATCATCACTGTATGATCACTATAGTATGTGTTTTCTATTGGTTCTGTAGTATAATGTGAAGAAGCCTTTTGCCTGTAACTACTGATAGTTTGGCAGTTACATATATCTATTTTCTTTTTATAATGGTTGTTAAAAATCATCGTCATTTGATAAGCAACAAGAGAAGATCAATATGTCAATGGTGAAAGATTCTGCAGAGATAAATAAATTCAGGAAACTCAAAAGTTAACTTCTGAGCCCAGTGCAACATCATTTTTGCATTTCTGTAAATGTAATTGAGAAAAATGTACAGCACCAAAATATTCTGTATATGATTTCTGAGTAATGGATCTGATTTTCATTAATTATACTTGAGATTTAAATTAAATTTTATTGTGATAAATTTTCCATATATTTCACTGGAAATACTGAATAGATTTATGCTAATTTGGTGTTCCAGAGTGATGACAGAGGTCTGAAAGTGCCCTGCCTTCTCTGGCTCACTCATCCTCCTTTTAACAGTTAAATCTTTGGTATGTTGAAGTTATACTTCATTTTGCCTTGGCCAGTGGTAATTACTGAGAATTTATTTAGACTTGATAGCAGTATGCTACTATATCTCTGTTTTGAAGCTCCATTATTAATTAGTGTAGTAAAGCCATGTTAAAAATGTATTTTAATACTAGAAGTCTAATTAATAAACACATTATTTCTCATTTTTTTTGAAAGTTACCTGATAATGTGAATGTTACTGTTTTTATCTCAGTAGATCATTCAGTCTTACTTTTCCATCTTTGGCCTTTTAGGGCAAATACTTATTTTACGTGCTTGAATTATTGCATATTTTGAGCTAAATTACCTCAATCTCTCCTCTGGTATTTACAGAAATGAAGATGTGGGTTGGAACAGCCTTGTCTTAATCACAGCAATATTACATGGAAATAGTAGTGAGATAAACGAAACAGGAATAGATAGGATTTCTGAGACTTAATTTTAAAATTTTGTTCAGGCTAAAACATCAGACTTGCAATTGATCCATTCCCTCTGAATACTCAGGTACTAACTAGAATACTTCTACTCTCTACCCAGTAGTTGTTACTGCTGTCATGGATCTTCCTGCTGTTGTCTTTATAAAAACAAGACTGGAATGACTACTTGAGGCTATTCATTAAAATAGCCTAAGTCACTTCTACTACAGATGTTAATAGAGAAGTAATATAGGATCACATTTATAAAATGAGCTATATTAGATTTTCAAATACTAAAATTTTGTGACTTTTACTATTTGCTTTTTGTTTGTTGCTGTCTTAAGTGGTGCAAGACCTTATAGCTCTTCCTTGTTGAGTTATTGTGTGCCGTTTGCTTAACTTTAGGAAGGAAAAAAAAAAAACCAAAACAAAACTAACCTTTCCTGCACTTCTTTCCATCCAAATATGACTGTATGACAGTGGCCAGGTCTGTTTTATGTTAGTTTTGTGTCTGTGATGTGTAGTTAGCAAGAATGAATTATGTGTGGGGTTTTTTTTTTTTAATGAGGCTATATTTTGTCTGCCACACTTGGTCAGCCACTTGACATTTGTGGGAAAAAATATTGCTGAAGAGGTATGTAGCTCAAAACGATTTCAAAGGGGTTGGATGCTAGGCAAATGATCTTGAATTTTACTCTTTGTATGGTGTAAAGTCAGTGTAGAGAGTTACTATCAGGGTAGCATGCGTATCGTTACTTGTATTAAAAGGTAGACTTCTGCATTTCATAGTAAATAATCTGGTTACCTAGATTTAGTAAACTGCAGTAATAGTTATGATGGTTTTCAGTGTGTGAAATGCTATAGAGGATGCATGGCCTGACCTTAATGGTGAAAGCAGGACTCTTGAGAATTTTATATTTACTCTTAACTCTTCCCAGGTGTGAATGTTCTTATCCTTCTAACTAGAGTGTCCATGGATGTATCACTTGCACTACAAGTTTATATTTAATTTGTTTAAACTGGTGACTTTTTTTAATAACAGAATTTATTTTCTTCAATTAAGTTTCACTATCTTGAGATAATGGAATGATTATGTTTTGCTGTTTTGGAAGAACTATTGCGTTTATATTTCCCAGTGTGATTAGGTATGTGGGAACACTGGATGGCCAGGTAATACAATATTTAGCTGAATTATTAGAGTGCAATTACATTCTGAGTGTCTTTAGAACAATCTGAGTAAGAATTATTTCCAATTTCATTTCATATAAATATTGTTTCCCTATTGAACTATCAATAGCCTTGATAAAAGCTCATTTGCAGTACATATTCATATTCTTAAGTGTTTGTATGTCACATATTACATACGTCATGGAGGAAATGTTTCAAGCATTATTTCAAGCTGCGTGAAACAGAACTTATATTAAACAAAATACCGATTTTGATGATAAGGCTCTCTAGCACTTGAATTAAGGTGAATTGATGTATCTCTGTGACTTCTGTGCATCAGAAGTATGTTAACTAATACATATATGTGCCTTCAAAATCTTGTACAGTAAAGATTTAATATTATTCTTGCCTTATAAATTAGTTCAATATTGAACAAATCTGTTTTACAGGTGTATTTTTCTGACACTTAAAAAA
The DNA here is from genome assembly GCF_036417535.1 of Chlamydotis macqueenii. NCBI lineage: Eukaryota > Metazoa > Chordata > Aves > Otidiformes > Otididae > Chlamydotis > Chlamydotis macqueenii. Next base: position 32,329,539 of record NC_141560.1, read on the forward strand.
TTTTTGCTTTCAAAATTAAGTTATTGCTGCTTACAAATGAAAAGACTCATTCTGAATGATATACTTTTATTTTCTGAATTAACTAATATTGACAAGGTTGTCCTTCAGAGGGTTAGTAATACAATATTTAATTATCAGCTCTACTTTCCTTTAATAGCCTCTATAACAAGATCATAATTGTCTTGCATATAATCATTGGCTCATACACTTAGCAGCCCATCTATGATTCATTCTTTGCAATTACTCACACTTTGTAGCATTGAGACCTAAAGAACTCCATGCTTTTATTGACAATTAAGTATTGTTAATGGTTAAAGGTATTCTAATTTTCCACTTTCTACTTGACGATGTCCTTGAATCTAGTTAGGAGTGATGACTGTGAGACTGTTCATTCTCAAATAACCAATTGGTTATTTGGTACTTGAGCTTTCCTTTTGCTGTCCAAACTAAAAACAAGCAGTTGGGTGTTGTACATGGCTACCAAATTGTGGTAACTGGAAAGTTATCTAAATGCCAGATAAACCGATTAAGAAGATATGACTACTTTTCCGTTTAAAGGAAGTATTTTAGATAACATTTAACAATATAATGATATTACTTAATATAATAATGAAGTCTTCAGAACGTTAGCAGTGTAAGCTATTTCAGCTTGAACTGCAACGCTGTCAGCTCTTACCTGTTAATGATAGACTAATGATAGTCCAAATATACATGTAATAGAATATTTAACGTGTTTTTAGTAGGGAGATGTTGACAGTTTCTTCTTAGTACTTGTGGCTAATAGAAAATAACGAAAGAGAGAGAACTGTCCAAGCCTTCTATTTTATTGTGATGTATATGCAGTCAAGTTGTAAATAAAAATACGCAAAGCCAAAGATATCCTATGTTAAGTAATAGACAACAACTAAAAGCTGAAACCACCACAGTTTAAATTTTGGTAAAACAGCAGCATGCGTTTTATTTTAATTAGCAGTGTTTATATGTTTTTAGTTCTAATATCGTCATGTTGATTGCAGTAATTTCTCTCAGCCTAATAGAATAATTGAATAGTTAGACTTGCAAGGGACCTTCAAAGGTCGTCTAGTCCAATCCCCCTGCATGGAACAGGGACATCTCCATCTAGATCAAGTTGCTCAAAGCCCTGTCCAACCTGGCCTTGAGTGTTTCCAGGGATGGGGCATCCACCACCTCTCTGGGCAACATGTTCCAGTGTTCTAGCACCCTCATTCTCAAAATTTCTTTCCTTATGTCTGAATCTGCTTCCTTCTATTTTAAAAACATTACTTCTTGTCCTGTCACAACAGGCCCTGCTGAAGAGTTTCTCCCTGTCTTTCCTGTAGGCCCCCTTGAGGTACTGGAAGGCTGCTATAAAGTGTCCCTGGAGCCTTCTCTTCTCCAGGCTGAACAGCCCCAACTCTCTCAGCCTGTCCTCATAGGAAAGGTTCTCCAGTTCTCTCATCATCTTCATGGCACTCGTCTGGACTCACTCCAGTTTACCACATTTGACTTTTCCTTGTGCAGTGGGATCACTTTAAAGTGTTTTGGATTTTTTTTTTAATATGAGTTTTGCTTATTTTAGTACGTTGGAAAAATCCAGTGGTCACTTTGAATGGAATAAGGTATATTGAGAAATACGCTGCCTTACTATTTGATGAAGAACAGTGTGTTTTTGTAATAATTTTGTCTCCTACCTTTTTCGGGGATAACAGATCAGTATGAATTACCAATACATCAAAACAAGAATATTGCAATAACAAATCAAAATAGAATTCTTCATAAAAATCTCTTTAGATTAACTAAAATAATGACTTCTTACCAGTTTAGAAATGTACAAGCATAAGTAATAAATGTATTTTGCCTACTTTCTGGTGGAGTTTGTTTTCTTACTAATGAAATTTCTGAAGTGTAATATTTTATATTTTAGCTCATCATATTTCTACCATCTTCCAGGCATATTATCATTATTTCCTGTATTGAAATTTTAAATTTATAGTAGTATTAATATTGAGATAGTTAAAGTTGTCTAAACAATAATCTAGTTTTGATAAAGACCGTACATTCAGCTTCTTTTTTTAAAATTAGTTTTTGAAAATTCATTAAACTTCTCTACCATTAAGGAGAAGTGAATGTCAGTTGCCAGCAATTGAAACTGTATAATTTTCAGGTTTCTGAGTGGGGTATGTCTTTGAAACTTTAAACAAGAAAGTCTAATAGTTTTTCCTTACCTTGATCTCCTCACCTTAACAGCACCCTCCAATTAAAAATAAAACCTAACTTATTAAAAGGCTCTTCCCAGCATCCCCCAAACAACGTGGCTTCCTAGGCTTATTGTCATGTGAGTTGTAGACAGTTTCTGATCTTTTTAGTAGTATATAAGTAGCCACTAGCTGTCACTAGGAAAAAAAACCCAAATAAACTTTCTGGATCCTCGTATTAAGAACAATAGCATTTTTATAGGGCTAAAATGTGTTTGTGCTTCTTAGGGCTTGTTCATTTCCTAAATCCTGTAGTCTGTGTAGTGATATGCTAAGTTTAGCGGAGTTCTAGTTCTGATTTGTGACTTTTCTACAGATCTTCTTTTTCATTTCTATGTTAATTGTGAATTTCATAGGGACGCAGTACTTCCTTTGGATATTCTTTGCCAAGGAGTCACTATTTTAATGAGAGGCAGTAAAAAAAAAAGGGGAAAAAAATGTTGGAGCAGCAGAGGAGGACTGTATCACAAAGTCCTCACTTAGACAAGGATCTTCTTATGAGCGTTTGAAGTTCTTGGTGTTAGCACCCTGACAGTCTGTGTCTCAACTTGAATTTGTGACTGGGCAGCATCTCTATTTACTTTATAGTTGCATCTGCCTCAGCTACATTTTGGTTTATTCTGATGCTGTTCTGCATAACATAAATATGTTGTGGAGTACCATCTTGTTCTGTCCCAAAGCAGGAGGTGAAAGCTTTGTAGTCTAACAACAAATAGAGGTAACATATATTGCAAAGTTCAGTCTTGTGTAAGCAAGATATGTACTTTATGAATGCACATTAGTTCTTGATTTTGTTACTGGAATATGTTGTAAACTGAAATAAAAGCCATTCTTACTGAGAAAAGCTGTTATATGATCGGCATTTTGTAGGAGAACAAAAAAGCAACTTATAGTTTCTGTTTTCAACTGAAATTCACAATTGCCAGTATTTAGAATGTATTATTGTGGTAGAGAATAAGAGCGTTAGTGTTTGCTTTCCTCCGGATCTTCAATATATGATGTAGTGATAAAAGGCTTAAAAAATATAAACACCAGTGTTTCTAACTCAGTACAGAAGACTACAGTACAATGTAATGCTAAAGGGAAAATTGTTATTAATGTGTCTTTCAGAGCACATTTTTGCAAGACTATTGTAAATCTAGTTCCACAACATGCAGTGTCTTAATGAGGATAACTTGTCATATTAGAGGGGTATAATAAAACTGCCTTTTAAATAAATTACTGTCAAGTCATAGGGTTTGTTTTCTAAGGCAGATTGTAAATGAACATGCCAGTTGTTTGCCTTGGATTCTGGAAGAATAGGATAGTTGTTTTTCATGTAAGTTTACCTTTTGCTTTCAAAGCACTGAGCAAGTGTCTGAAGACTAGCTTCTACTATACAAGTTTCTGCTTTTAACTAAAAATGATAACTAAATTGTTTAATTTAGTTGTACAATTTAGACAATTTAATTTTGCAATTAAACAAATGTAATTGTCTAACTTAGACAATTTAGTTTAAAAGGTTTACTCAAATGCCTTTCTAAAACCGTGTGAAATTGCACACATATGTGTGTGGTTATATATGTGTGTGTGTGTGTGTATATATATATATATATAAAAGTAGGAGTTCTTTTGCAAACTACAAGCTTTTGAATATTTTTGCACTTGCCTCTACAGAATTACGGCTGACTTGATTCACATAAGTGAAACATTTTGCCTTTAAAACGGAAGAGGGTAGGTTTAGGTTAGACACAAGGAAGAAATTATTTACTGTGGGGATGGTGAGGTGCTGGAACAGGTTGCTCACAGAAGTTGTGGATGCCTCATCCCTGGAAGTGTTCAAGGCCAGGTTGGATAGGGCTTTGAGCAACCTGATCTAGTGGAAGCTGTCCCTGCCAGGGCAGAGAGTTTTTCCCTTCCAACCCAAACCATTCTATGATTCTATGATTTTCTGTTCAGTTACATATTAGCTATGAAGAACTTCAGTGCTATAAATAACTCCACAATAATTTTTCTCCCTTTTTCTGTTCTCTATTCCTGTGTGTAACAGCAGCTAGACTAAGTAATTTTTAATGTATGTGGACCTTCTCTTCCACAAATTATTTTCTTCACTTTCATTTTTAGTAGCTTAGAAAGAGGAAATACTGCACAACTGAGGTAGAAAGCAAACATGGGAAGAAAATCAGCATCATTTAAAAATGTTTGAAATACTCTTGTGTCTTTTATAGTGAACTGTACTTTCTTTAAAAAAATGAAGTGAATGCACTTGATCTGCCACTACTGCATAACTATAAATATTTACATTCTCTTCTTTATTAAATTTCAATTCAGCAGTCTACCTCTCAGAGGGGAATGCTTTGGATATGAAGTCATTAATGCTATACTGATGTTAAGGAACTCAACTAAAATGTGACTTCAGGAATATCAATGTATAGGCTGCCAGTTCCGGTTTGATAGGTTGATTGACCTAAGTTTGTGAGTTTGAGTATGCTCATTGAGCATAGTTCTGAAAAACATCAGTTACACACAATGTCCTGCTACTTTTTTTTCTTTTGAGCTCTTGATCTGATTCTTCCTTCTATTCTTCATGACCAATGTATGTTCTTAAAGAATTAACAATATATGTTCATGTCTCCTGTGTTATCTTACTTTTTTTCCAGGTGTACCAGATTCTTAGAGTGAATTTTAGAAAAAAATAATTAAATTGAAATCTTCAGTGTAGATATTGACACTTTATAGAGGTAGAACTTCAAGTGTGCTACTTGGAAGGTGACTTCAATTTTAGGAAGGATTTCTATTGCTTGTTTTGTTCTAAATATTTTTTTTTTTTTAATATTAAAAACACCTCAGCTCCACCTAAATACCATATACTGGAGCAGAAACAACTTCAAAGTCTTTCTTAAAATTAAAATTTTAGAGGAGAAATAATTAAAAAAGTCCTGTAGACTCTATATCTTTGCTGTACTGTTAAATTTTTTCTCTTCATCCTAGATAAATATTGACAAAGAAATGAGCAGTCAACTATTTTCAAATACCTGATGCCAGTTACAAAAACAATGATATATTCTCTTCAGCAAAACCATTCTCATTATGGGAAAATCCTCTCTTTTAAATATTTTTAGATTTCACATAACATATTACAAAATATTACTTCATACTGTGAAAGTTTATGATAAAGTACGGGATACATAACCAATAATGGACATCCACTAATTTGTGTAACAATGGGAAATATAGGAGTATGCCAAAATTATCAGAGAATATAATCATTCTGATTAGATGTGTGTATGTATCTATTTTTTTCATATATTATTTTAAAGATACAAGGAATAGATAATTTCCATTAAAAATTTAAAATAGTCTTCCAATAAAAATAAGACCTTCAGTCTCTTGTAAAATGATGGAATGGATATATAACCTTACAACTTCTAGAAGGAAATTTCTGTTTGTGGCTATGTGTGGGAGAGGGAAACTTCAGCGAAAAAGTTGAAAAAGTTGTATTACTGCAATAGTATATACATTTTTTTTATGGCATACTAGCTTGTTCGTTGGAACAACAGATGTAATTTCTCTGCAGAAATACTTTTCCTGTTATCTGGTAGATCATATTAACTGTATTGGCAATAAATACATTAGTACCCAAATGTTTTCATTCTTCTCTAACAACTGGAGTAGCTGTAGTATGGTGGTGTTTGGATTTGTTTAAATGCATATTTGGTTCACTGAAAGATGTACATTAGTCAGTACATTCACCTGAAGTTTATATCCATTTTAATACTGAAGAAAAAATATGAGAAAAATGTTGCAGCCCCGGACATTTACAGTTATCTTTCCCGAATCTTTTGTCATCAAATTTCTCCAAACCAACTGTATTAAATGGGATCTGAAACAAGTTTACATTTCATATTTTGATCTTTTCTTAAAAGTAAATGTATTATTATAATAAGTAAGCATTTTTGACATAGTACACCCATTTCATATATTTAGTAAAATATTTGGCACTGGATAGACAGTGTTCCATTACAAACTATAATCAAAATTCTAAACAAACGTGTAGATGAGGGAGTTAGACTTTATGATATATATGAAGTTTAAATTATGGTATTTGCAGAAGTAGGAAGACAGTCCTGGAGTGTCAAAATACAAACCGGGCAGGGTAACTAGGCATCCATCTCCATCAACTCCATCAAGTAATTTTGTTGTAGTTTAGTCCTGATCAGGACCAGACTCTCTGTCTCTCTCTCCCTCTGGCTCTCGCCCCGTCTCTCCCTCTCGCCCCGTCTCTCCCTCTCGCCCCGTCTCTCCCTCTCGCCCCGTCTCTCCCTCTCGCCCCGTCTCTCCCTCTCGCTCCGTCTCTCCCTCTCGCTCCGTCTCTCCCTCTCGCTCCGTCTCTCCCTCTCGCTCCGTCTCTCCCTCTCGCTCCGTCTCTCCCTCTCGCTCCGTCTCTCCCTCTCGCTCCGTCTCTCCCTCTCGCTCCGTCTCTCCCTCTCGCTCCGTCTCTCCCTCTCGCTCCGTCTCTCCCTCTCGCTCCGTCTCTCCCTCTCGCTCCGTCTCTCTCTCTCTGTGTCTCCCCGCCCCCCCCCCCCCCCCCAAGAGAATAGGGAGAGATAATATAAGGAAAAAAGACTTGAGGTTTGAGATAAGGACAGGGAGAAATCCTTAAAGTGACTGTTATGGGCAAAACAGAGTCACCTTGGGGAAAATTACTCATTTATTACTAAAACTAAAGCAGGATAATGAGACAGAGAACAAGATAACCTCCCCTGAGGAGTGGCACAGGGGGGAAGAGAGAAGGGGGTTTATGGTCAGTTCATCACACATAGCTTCACACCGCTGCTCCCTCATTGTTGGGGGAAGAACTCCTCACATTCCTCCCCTGCTCTGTCATGGGGTCACACCCACGGGCTACAGTCCTTCATGAAACTGCTCCAGCGTGGGTAATTTCTTTCACTGGGTGCAGTCCCTCCACAGGCCACAGCCTCCTTCAGGCATCCACCTGCACCAGCATGGGGTCTTCCACAGGCTGCAGGTGGATCTCTGCTCCTCCATGGACCTCCATGGGCTGCAGGGGGACAGCCTGCTCCACCATGGTCATCACCACAGGCTGCAGGGGAATCTTGGCCAGGCGTTGCATTACTCCTCCCCCTCCTTCTTCACTGACCTTGGCGTCTGCAGCCATTCCTCTCACAAGAAATTAATCACAATTGGCAGGCAGATGCCTCTTGGCTTCTCTTCACATCTCATCTCTCCACTCCTTGCAGTCGAGTGGGGGCCCACAAGGCTCGCACCTCCTCCTCTCTGCCCCCGCTCAGCATCTTCACATCTTCTTCTTTTTTTTTTTTTTTTTTTTTTCTTCTCTATTTTCCCTTTCTTAAATACATTATTGCAGAGGCGTTATCACGGAACATTATGCTACCAGTTGGCTCGGCCTTGGCCAGCAGTGCGTCCACCCTAGGCCCGACCAAGTCCACTGGACAAAGGAGAACAACTTCTAGCAGTTTCCTACAGAAGCTACCACTGTAGCCCCCTCTCACTAAATAAAACCAGAACACATTTTAAATGGCAGATAAATCTGCATTAAAAATACTAGGAATATTTTTTGAATTTTCTGGAGAGAAAGTCTAGGTATGAGCATTTCTGCATTGAGCTTGAGTATTATATATTTATTCAATGCGTTTACAGACCACCTAATGTAAAGGGTGAAGCAAGCCATGCATCTCATGATCACACTAATTATTTTTAAGTTTTTACTGAATATAGAGAAGGTACTGGGAGTGACACAGAGCTGTTACTAGTTTTTCTACCAAGAGAAAAGGTTTTTCTTCCTACAAAAAATAAGGAAAATAAACTTTTTCAGCTGATTCACTGAACTTGTAGAATGAATCATTAAATATATAATATATACACTCACACCTAACGTAAATTATTGCCATCATACCTAAAAAGAAAATGTGCATGTTCTCTGCAACTTTTGAGAAGACATTTCTCTTACCGTCAAAAACCAGAATTGTCTAAAAGCTGCTGTTGCAACTGAAGAAATCCACAGCCCACAGAACTTCATGTGTTCCTTGAAATGCAGCAATCTACATGGTTTCACTTTACCTACATACTTTGCTTAAAAAAAAAAAAAAAAAAAAAAAGGAAAGCCAATAAGATAAATCTCCTTTTGTAATACATGAATTGAGTTTTCTGAATATTTTCCTTGTCTCATGACTAGGTCAATTCCTATTGCAGTTACAGCAGTAGCATTTTAGAATGAATTTAATGCTCGGTCAGTTTCCATCTCTTGCAAAGTTTGAAACTTGAGGAAGCATCTGATAAAGTTGCTGATTATGTATTTGAAAAGAAGATTTAGAGAATCAGAAAATGTACACATATGTACGTACAAAAGTTTGTTACTTATTTTTTTAAGATTTTTTTTTCTGCTTTTTAACTCTTGTATTGTTTTCATGGAGACTATTTGAATTTGTTAGACTCTAAAATACAGCCTGTACTTTTATTCATAAGTCTAATTGGAACACAACTAGTACTGAGAAGAAAATTCTTGATGTTAATGTTATGTAGCTCTTAAATTGTTCCCCTTAAAGATAGGATAGTTCACGTAGTAACCAGTAGTATACAGGGCTTTTATTCATTAAAGAACTAAACTTCAAACAAGAAAATCCCAATAATTTACTTCCCTGCAAAAGTGTATTAGAATTATTTTTAATAACGACTTAATTTTTGTGCCTACATATTACAAAAATAAACTAAAATCAAAAGTCCTATGATCAAATCAAAGATGCCAAAGCACATAGTTAAAGCATTATGAGTATAAGTATTCTTTAGGAAAAGTGTAGTGTTTTATTATTACGTAAGATTAAAGATTGCAGATACAAATGTAAAGATTACAGTAATTTCTATTTTCCAGTTTTATCAGGGATATTTTGTAGGCCTTGCATTGTGGAATCCAATTTAACCTTTGAGTCATCCTATGGTAGCTTTGTTTAAACTTCTGTTTTAATTTCCTTTAATACATTAATCCTTTACATTACTTTTGTAGTGGATGAACAGTTACTAAGATGAACAAATGAAATGCTTTTAGTGGTGTTCATCCAGTTCAAGAGTGCCTTGGAACTTTAAAAGTCTCCATTTCTCTTTAGCAATGATATTGTAGGTATACTGGTTAAAAACAAAGGTGGCATGTTTTTGCCAGGGAATTGAATACAGCATTGGAGTTTCTCAAGTATTCACTATTTCTCAAAATGAGCTGCAAAGCATTTTAGTCCATACATCCCTAAAAATCTTAACTCTTAGACCTGAGAGAATGAGTTTAAATCAGAAATGCTTGTTAGAGAAGAGGCAACATATGAGGTCTTGTAGTCATTACATAGGCAAAAAAGCGCAGATACTTCATTTACAGAAATCTGCAGAGCAGTGACATGGCATTCCATTCAATTTTTTACCAGATATCACAGACTGGAAATGTGAGCTTTGGCTGATACTGCTGGGAAGGAGAGTGCGGCAGGCAGCTGTAATTCCCATCCTGTAAAGGTACTGATACTTAAAGTCTCTGTAGTCCAAATTGGTACACAAAAATATTAAAATGTTGAATTTGGACCTTAGATCTATTTTCAAAGTTCATTTTCTGCCAACCATTCCTAGATCTTTTGTGGATACTCTTACAATTTTTTGCTTTTTAGATATGAGTAAGGAGAAGATACTTAAGAGTCGCTTGCAGATTGTTTTCTGAAATGCTGTCTGATAATAAATGGACAACACTGTGTGGAATGGAGTTCTAGTGTTTTCCCGCATTTTGACTTGAACAACAGATTTCTGAAGTCAATGATAGCAAATTGATTCAAATTAGGCCAGAATTTTGTTCCATGTACTTGTAAGTTTGGTTGCTCCAAAATCAAGTTAATTCTCCTCATCGAGTTTTCTGCCTCAGAAAATGTAGCTCAATTTTGAGTCTTATTCTTTAAAGAAGAGGTTTTCTAGTCTGAGTGATTCTTAACAGTGTGATGTTGCTGAAAGGTATTTCAGCACATGGCGAGCTGCAGACAGTTGTTTCAGTACATTCATTGACTGTATCTTGGTAGCGTCAGGTTTGTCTGCAGTGCTATACCAATTACAATTATGGTTCCTACAGGCAAGAATCATAACTAAAAGTAAATCTATTTGTGTAATAAGATTTTTTTTTTGTTGTTATATGCTCTTAAGGTATCGTAAAGCCTAGAGAGTAACTGAACATTAACATGACTCCATCTACTGTAAACCCCATTCCGTTTTATATATTTTCAGGGAGTATGGAGTGGCACAGGAAGGAAATGGCATATCGCTGGAAAGTTGCTCTAATTCAGCACAGGATTCTTGTGAGAAATTCCTTCTAATATTACATCATCCTATTCTGTTTTTCACAGTTTACAGTTTAATTTCCTCATTTTTTTTGTGCCACTTTTGTTCATATCAGTAACTACATTGAAATAAATTTAGTAGATTAAATAGGCTTTCATCAGTGTTAGTAGTGCATATCTGATAGCATGACAATTTAGTACTATATGTTTTGTCATACTGTGTTACGTGAGGGCTTATGGGTTCTTTAATAAAATTATTTTTCCTTTTTAACAAAGTTTGCCATTTTTTAACATTACACTTCACTGGCTAACATGAGATACCACAAACAAAAGTAAGTTTTAGCTGCTTCCACTCCAGTGAATGTTTCTGACAATAATATAAGTAGCACTTCAGTTGAGGAAAAACGTAATACCCTTGAAAAAAACAAGAAAAAGAGTGAAAAAAGGCAATTCAGTAGTTACTTCAGTTATGCAGTGAGACTTTTTTTCTTTTTGATTCTGTTCTCTTTTGCCTGAGCTTACTACTGGTGTCTAATTTATGATTGCTTAGCAAACTTTGTTTGTAGCTTGAAGGAAAGTAGTTTACTTTTTCTTGTTCTATAATGCCAAAGAAGAACATGAAAGATTTTTTTTTTATGTTTATAGGTACTGACTTAAGGTCAGCAGTGACACTAACAAAACACACTTTCATGTATAATAGCAAACTCATTCTATAAAACTGCCCAAAGTGTGAAAAATTAATAAAATTAGGTTTTCATCTTAGATTTAGAATAATGTACGTAACAGGAAGAATATCTTTTAATTAAGAAACAGTTTCATACTGCTATTTTTTTCTTTAGGTAGTTGGCATTTGTAGATGATTCATTAAGATGAACATAAAAAACTATGGCCAGCTTTATAACCTTTTATTGAACTCTCTATGCAGATTCATAAATACAGTGTTAGATGGAATATATCAGTGCATTTTTTCTCCTATTTGCAGTCCTTAGAAATAAAGTATTCTTCTATTTATTTTGTGTTTGACAAACATAAGCCTGCATTTTTTTTTCTGCATTTTTAATGCATTTTGTACAAAGCAATCCTATAAGCCTAATTGGATACATGGTGTATACCAATATTGAGTTAATTCTGTCTTCCTTTCCTTTGAAACACATCCATTCCAACTTCTGTTCTGTTAGTGATTTCCTCTTAAAACTGTATGGTTCCACTATTTCTTACTCCCTCTCTCTGTTCTTCTTCCTGAACCACATATGTACACAATTTGTTCACGCTCATTTCAGTTACTGAATATGGCTCTGTAGTCATGATCAACTACAAGAAACTGTTATCCATTTGTGACTTTGTCTTCAAATATCTCATATTATTTGGTAGATTGCCTGCCATCATCTCGTTTCAGTCTGTGTGCAAGAGATTTACTGCCTAAAATTCTTTATTTACTTGATGTAAGTGATCTGACACACAGATTTGGTCAGGATTGTGTTTTTTGTTTCTTGTGATGACTCACATATCTAGTTTTCCTGTCCCTGATTCCTAGGACATCTTGTCTTGACTGTGCTCATCTTCTTATAGATACTCTACTTAGAGCTTGAATAAATAATTTTAAAGCTGATCTCAGTTCTCTTCACAGACACTTCCTTCTTACCCGTTTTTGGTTACTGCAGCCGACCTACTCTTTCTTTTCAAGACTAATTTGTGTGTCAAATTGCATAGCCAATCTATGAAATTTCAGATTGCATGTGTCTAAACTTTGCTGTTTGTTTGTAAAAACCTTCAAATGCTTGTTCTTCTTTACAGGTTACCACAGCCTTATCTAGGTTCTTAAATTTTATTCCTTCAAAAATATACTTCCAGTTTGACTAGGATCTTTCTCTGATCACACCACTTCAGTTTAATTGCTTTCTAATTCTATATCATGTCAAATGCAAAATGTTGTTCCTGCTCATCAGTTTTCTATACTTAAACGCCTTTTCCTAGAAAGAATTTTACCATGTTGGACTCACAGCCTTTGTTAATAATTATAATTGCCCCAAACTATGTATGATCTCTTGCATGAAGAAAGCTCTTCTTAAAAACATTTGAGATTTTATATTCTTTTCCAAACCTATTCGTAGTATCTGTCTTGATTGTGAAGTTATGAATGCCAGGGATTATAGCTAGACAGATGCTGTGCCTTATAAATTATGAGTTAATACCACTTTCCTTTTCCTGATTTTAAAAAGTAAATCACACAAAGATAAAAACAAACTGAGATTGTTATCTCAATAGTTTGGTTTTTTTTTTTTTCCATTAAGTGTATGCATTCACTTTTGCTCTGAACACTGATACTTTTCTCCTACTGCTTTAAACATCTTGTTCCATCTCTTTCCTGCTACAGTATAGGTCAACATGTTTTCATTAGTATCTGCTGCTGTGAGGGTCAGTGGTGAGGAAAGTGAGAGGGAAGAGGAGAGAATCTTTCTTTATATGACCAAGAGCAGATAATTATAAAATCAGCATTAAGCTAGAATAAACTTCTTAGTCATCAGTAAAACTGAAGGATGAAATTATCAGTGCAAAGAGATTATTATTTTTTACTATTTGCAGAATTTTTTTCCCACTGCTCTAATTGTGTAGAAGATTCAATGATAAGGATTGCTTGGTGTATGTACTCGAAATATCATTATATTGTGGTTATATCATAGAATGTTTAAGTGTACAGAAAACACATGGTACTTTGTCTTTCTTTTCTAAGGTATTGCTGATGGCATACAAGAACTATGCTACTCTTCTGAAAGCTATGCTTTGTGGACTTCTGTTGGATCTTGTGTGTTAATAACTGCCATGTAATTAAATTGGGAAAATGGCTGTTCAGCACATAAAATTAGATATGATTCTATACTTACTGTTCTCTATAATAGATGAAAATTCTCATGTTCAAACATTTTCATTTTCATTTTATGTTTAGTGAATTAGTCATGTTGAGAATGAAGGTATTTTTTACCTTTGTAAGTAAAGTGTTTCAGGTTTAGTGAAGAAGTACACTTATATCTGAATATTAGGCATATACAAATAGTTTTTATTCTGTACATTACAATTTAGTTTGCAAGGCCATGATCTTTAGAATACATTTCTAGAAATGTACAAACTTTGAGTTTTCACAGTGTTGAAGAAGTATTTCAATATACAGTAACCTCTTTTTCCTTCTGCTATGTGGCTTATAATAGTTATTTTATGCTGATTTAATGTCTTCCTTGAGAATACTTTCAAGGACATCTTTGATTACATTGATCAGTCTTAATGAATATGTATATGTATTGGACTAATTTGTAGGTTGCATTTAAAAATAAACTGTCCTATGTGTATCATCCTGTAGTAGATTGCAGTGAAAGAATGGGGCCATGCATTCTAAGTGTGAAATTAAGTAACTTTAGCTTAACTTTATTTAAAAATGTAAAAATAAACCCTCTAATTCAGAAATTAAATAATTAATTATTAAATTTGAAATTAACCTATGTGTTACTTATAGACATGTACTTTTTTTTCTTGCCTTTGTTTTCTTTCATTGTCAGTTAAAAGTTGAAAGCTCTGTATGGTTAAAAGATGAAGTTTTAGATGAAACAGACCTGGACATTAGGGGACAGATGTTTTTGAGTTAAATAAAATGTGTCTGTGTCTGCTCTGTCAAGTTGTTGCTAGTTGATACGCTGTTTAGAGATTTTGCTGAAATTAGGGGAAGGTACACATGGAAGTGTCTTAGAAGAAACATTCTGCTTTTACACAGTACCTTACTAATGTAAGAACTTTTCTAAGAGTCTCTCTGGTATGGTGCAGTGTAAGATGCTAGTTATATGTGTTTAACTGACAATTGTTGTAGTTTAACTGAAAGAGCTCTTCCTTTTTCATGCCTTTGTTCATCCCACTTCAAAATATTTGAAGTACTATAGGACCACTATACTGACAGATAGCATTGTGAAACAACTTTATCAGATTTCTGTGGAGGCTCTGTTTTTTGAAGTTTGCTTTCTACCTGTCATTCCTGAAAACCAAGTATGACTTTAAAGACTCAATCATTAAAAAAAAAAAACAAAAAAAAACCAAAAGAACAAAAAAACCCCCCAAAATAGCCCCAAACCCTAGCCCAAATTAAGGCTCATTACATAAATTATGGATTAATCAACAATAGAGTACTTTTTAAGCAAATTCTACTTTGAGCAATATTTCTACAACATTCAGTAATGATTAATTTGTTGATTTTATTAAGCAAGTCTATTCAGGATGAACAGGCTAGAATGGTTTCTTAGCCTTCTTATTACTTGAGGAATGACAGAAATAAGAGTATGAAAAATTCTATTTATTAAATAACTTGTATAAGATCCAGAACACAGAAATCAGACTTGCTTTGTGGAGGTTAAGGTTTTACTCCAGTGTGAAGTCTCACTGTAAATATAGTTGAAGCAGACGTTAAAACTTGAAATGGAAAATGAAGATGCGAGTTGATCTGGAACAATTCCATAGTTGTGAAATGCTGTAATATATAAAAATTATAGACATCTTGTTTTGATAAATCTTTCTAGTAGTTTTTTTTTTTATTAAATAAAACATCATTGAATGACTTTTAATTATTTTAATAGTGATTGCCACTTGTGAAGCTAGCTTCACTTCTATTTCAGATCACTACAAACTTGATAATATAAACAGATTGAGAAGATGTTTCACCCAAATATTACTGTACTGAGATTTTCACAATAAGCATTCATTAAATAACAGAAATGTTAATAATGTTTATTTAGTTTTATTTCATTATGCCATCCACAGATACATAACAAAACATTCAACAATAGTATTTATATTCATTTTATAAAAAACACATCCTAAGGATAATGCTTGTTCTGTAGGAATTTTAATAGCACTGAACATGTTTGCTTAGATTATGGAGTTTATAGAGCCTTTATTGTAGCTGAGGTAATCAACGCAGCAGGACCATAAAGAATGAACCAATATGACCTAAAGAAACTTGCCGTGTGTGTGTGAGGAGGAGAAAATTAATTGGCAAGTATGCATGTTGTCTACAGAAAAAATGCTTTTGGAAGAGCTGGCAACATCAGGTTTATTGTTTTCAGCAAAGAATTTGAACCTAAAATAAACTGCTTGATGATAAACATACCACAATAGCTAATATAAACCAGACTCATGTTTTCATCATTATGCAACACTGGACAGATATATTTTTGTAATGATTATGAAATCTGATAATAAAAGGCTTATATTATAACCTATTAGATATAGAAATTGTATACTCATACATCTACTTCTTACAAGGTATTGTAAATTATCTGAAATATATATATTAACTAGGAATTCCCCTAGGAATTGGTATCTTTTATAATTTCCATGCAAAGCTTTAACAAACTTTCTAAACTTTAAAGTGGAAATGTTGCTTTAGAGTGTTCTGTAATAGATTAGAAAATTGGTTTTTCATTCTATTTTTGTACTTTGGTACATGAGCAGCTGTATGTATAATAGAATATTTAAAATGTTGGTAACAGCAGTGCTTTTACACAACTTAATTTTTGTGCAATTTTTTTTGTTATGATGCTCATATTTTCTTTCAAAGTCAGTGTACTTGATGTAAACATTATTGAAAAATTAATTCTAATTATGTGTAAATTACAGTTATTTATAGACTGCATATGAGCATATATTTACTATAACTGTTTTCCAGAACATTGTTTTTACATTCATATGTTTAATTTTGTAGAGATTGAACTGGATATTTAATAAATTTAAAAGCATCTATACACATTTGCTTTTAGTTAACTTCAAATAGCTATGTTTTGTGTACTTGGCTTTTGTGTGAGTTAAGCCAGCCTGCTTAACATTGTCTTGTAAAAATTTTCACTGTTTTGCTGACAATTATAGTGGTTTTTTTTCTTGACATTTTAAAGTGATTTATATTTTAAAATGTGATAACATAGGTTGAACTTTCTTCAAGTGCAGGTTAGCTTCATAATAGTCAAAAATTCTTGCTAGACAACTGAAGAGAAAGAACCTGCCTGTACTGTGTAAGTGGAATAGCACTTGGGTTCTCTGTGTGCATACTTTACATTCTCTCTCTTGTGTATTACAGGGATTATATCTTGATTCCTCAATTCTATCTTCTTGTGTAATGACTTAGAAGACATAATGTCTGTCCTGGTCAATTTTGCAATGACCTTTTACTGATTAATGAAATCTGATGTTCTGAATAATTATCCCTTAAAATTACAGTTTTTATGTTGAGCTATGTCTTTTAACACAAAGTCTGACCATGTGTAAAATACAAATGGTATTTCAATAACAGCTTACTCAGGCTATATAATGATTGCTACTTTCCTAAGCCATAGATGAGGAAAACCCTCCATGTTCAGGCAGGAAAATACCATGTGTTGAACTTGAATGTCTGTATTGCATTTGTGTCAATAAAGTTGAATACGTATGTAGATGGTGTTCTGCTGAAATCTGTGATTAAAGCCTTCTACATTACTACGAGTTTTTGCAGATCTTCATCTTCAGAAATACATCCATTACAAGTGCATTTGTGACAGTGAAATGTGTGCAAAGGTGAGAGAAAGTCTATTTAGTAATGAGCACTTAAAAAAGAACCACCATGTCCTTTTATTTATTTTTGGACCTTACTCCATGAAACTTCTAGTACTTGTATTAGAAGAGAGGATGAATCAGTCCCTTTCCTGTGCCTTCATGATTTTGCAGACATCTAACATTTAGCTCAAGTCATTTCCAGATTTTGAGGAGTGTAACCATACATTAATTCTTTTATTAGAAGCTAGCCTGTAGCTTTAAGTGTCCTTCTGGTCTCTTCTGAATCCTTTCCAGTTCTAATGCATCCTCTGGAGCCAAAGGGAGTAAAGCTGAATACATTTTAAACATGTGAACAAACGTTTTATGTCATTGTATGCTGCGTCATACTCATTTCTGTTTTGTACTCCTTTCTTAGAAATTCCTAACATTTTATTTTCTTTTCAACTATTAACACTGAGCCACTGATATCATAATCCAAAATTTCACTCCTGAGTGAGTGAAATCATGATCAGTTCAGTCTCCGTTATTTTTATGTGTGAAGTTAGGATTGCTTTTCTCCTTTGTACATCACATTTATGTACATAGAATGTAATTTGCCATTCTTTTACACCGTCACTTAGTCCTGAGACCCTTCTGTGGTTCTTCACGGTGACACACATCCTTATTGCCTAACAATCATCATCAAATAACAAAATCCCCAGCTCCCATTTCCAGATCCCTCCCTGCATATCCTTATCTAATATTGTAAATGATTTCTCTCCATTGTGAGAATGGATAGTTTAGTCTTTTCCTTTTTTTTTTTTTCCTAATTTATTAATTTTTCCATGTAAGGGCTTTTTTTTTCTTATTCTGTAGTAGTTTTGTTTCCTAATAAGCTTTTGGAAAGGACATTATTGAAAACTGTTTGGAAAGGAGGCATCAAAGGCTCTCTGTGCTCTTATAATTAGAGCATAACCTTTTACCATCTCCTTCATATAACTTGTTCAGAGTATTTTCTTTAATCTACCATTTCATCATTGAATCTTCAAATTTTAATTTAGTAGCTTATTAGAAAATAATTAGAATGTGTATTCAGAACCATATGCTATATTCTTCATATCATTTCCATTTTGGTACAACTTTATTGTCTTCTAATCTGTGACCAGTGCATTACTACTACATAGTATGGAAGTCTGTAGTCAGAAACAATTCCTGTTTTGGTATATCTTACATGATTCTTACCTTGTTACTGCTACAGTGTAGATGCTATTCAAATCTAACAAGTTCTCCTTATAGCATCTACACAGTAATCATGCAGCCTTTCCTAGAATCATTCCTGTAAGTATTGTATTTCTTTTTATTATCTCATCTTTCTTGGTAATTCTGCTGATTATAAATTCTACAAAACTAGCGAAGAGGCAATATAGAAAACCTAGTACTGTATCATATCAAAGTAAACTTCTATTAAAAAGATTAATTCTTTTATCTCAATACTGAAGGAAAGTACAGAAATGCTTTTAGATTATATCATAAAGCTCGTAAAATAAGTTTTCTATTTCATACTCTTTTGTGCATAACAGTAAATATGTTTTATAATATCCAGCATAGCTAGTATAATCACCTTTTTAAAATACCTATCCTTTTTAAATCCAGCAAGACAATTATTGTTGTTTTACTCTTTTTATGTAAAACAATACTGATTTTTTTATTTTTCTCCTTTTTTTTGATGTTATACAATATATTTATTAAGATATGCTGATTAGAAAACTTGTTTTATAGTCCTAATCATTTTTATAGCTCTCTATTGTGTTACTGGATCTGTAGCTTTTTGAAACTATCGAGACTCTTTCTTAATATTTAATTTTTCATCTTCACTTTTTGTAGTATTGTCTATATTTGCAAAAATAAAACTCAGTATTTAGGCAATAGCATATAGTTTAGAATATTCTACTTTTCCTAACATAGTTAATATTAACTTTTCTTTAAACTATATTTCCACATTGAGGAAATATTTCATTGACACTGACAACCTTTTTTTTTTTTTTTCCAGAAAAGTTACAGTTCATTTATAATCTGCAATTGCCTTAGAAGTAGTTCAGATTCCATGCATTACCTTGCACTTGTTTGCTTTGTATTGATAGATATGTTCTTTATAGTGCTCGTCTAAGAGGACTAGGAGATGTCAAAACATTGAAAATTACTCCTGGATAATTTTCAACACTACATTTGCACAGCTAAAAAAGGAAGATTGATAGCCTGAGTTCCTAATAATAATCAGTGTCACTTTCACAGATCACATTTGTATCCAGATACTATGAGAAAAACTTTTACACTGTAGATGAGGGAGAGGTTGTATGAAAATAATGCAAGAAGGACTGCTGCAGTGCATTCAATTTCCATTAGAAAATGTGGAGATGATGGCACAACAAAACCTAAATCCATGCAAGGACAAAATTAAAAACAAAGAGTGAACTATGGAATAGAATCATAGAGTAATTCAGTTTAGGGGGGATATCAGGAGATCTCTAGTCCAAATTCCTCCTTCAATCAGGGTCAGCTGTGGAGGCAGACCAGGTTGCTGATGGCTTTATCTTACTACACAGCTTCTCTGCAACCTCTTCAACTGCAGGACAGTCCTCACCATGAAAAGGTTTTTCCTTATGTCTAATTTGAACCTCTCATTTCAATGGATGTCCATGGTCTGTTGTCCTCCCACCATGCACCACTGGAAATGGTGTAATTCAGTCTTCTTGATGACCCTGTAGGCATTAGGGAGCTGCTTTTGGCTCCTCCTGAAGCTGCCTGTTCTCCAGGCTGATGAAAGAGGCCAGTGCCCTCAGCTTCCCCTTGTAAGGGCAGGTACTCCATACCCTTGACTGTCTTGATGGCATTCCACTGAACTTCCTTCAGTTCATTGGGGATAATCACTTCCCTTGATCTTCTCCAGACCTTTCCATTAGTCAGTATAGTTAGTGTGAAGTACAAAGAGCATTGATTAAATAAAAAATAGCACTTTTTGAAATATTTTTAAGTCATAAATCTAAATTCTGTTGCTTCTAATACTTTAAAAATTACTGAATCAGATGTCTACCCAAGATGCCTGTCTGAAGGAAGTTGCATCACAGCTTGTTGGAAGGAAAATGGTGGAAAATTCTAAACATAGAATGAAAGAGAATACAGAGAAATTCAGAAACTTGTCCGTTTTAATAAAACCTGTATATCCTCTCCAGTCACTGTAGACAAATTTTTGGCTATGTTCCTTGAATTTCTTACTCTATTATTTCTTGTCAGTTCAGATGAGTCCTTAGATCTTTGCAAAGTTGGGACTTGTTTATTGCCATATTAGGCTGTGCTGGTGAACTATGATGAAACTGTTGTCCTGGATGTAAAAACTGAGTGAACTCTGAGTCATGTTCATAATAGCTGTAGCTGGACAGTGCTTTTTTTAGTGTGTGTAAGCATAGAAGAAATAGGCCTAAAAAACCCACTCTTATTTTAATGTCAGCACCGCTACTGAATCTCACAGTTGCTGCTATTACTGATATTTCTAATCCTTCATCCAAGTATGAATTTGTGGGTTTGTTTGGATCTTGTTCCTTCTGTATACATTTAATTCTCACTGGTATCCACATGCAAAGAACTTTAATGCTTTTACTTTCTTATCTACAAATGTTTGTCTTTTGAATATTGCTAGTATACTATAGAGGAAGCAGACAATTCTTATGTTTTTGCAGCACATAGCCTGGTGGTTTCTCTTCTAAATAGAGATTCTGGTTCTAACAACAAGTAGTAATTAACCTGAATTAGTCACTAGAACTGGTGTAACAGAAGGTGTTGCCATAATGGTAGAAGGAAACATGTTAATGGATTAGAGGAATTGAACTTGAGCATTTTACGTAGAGATACCCCAGTAGTCATAGTTGTATGAATCAGGAAAATAATAATTACTTTCTAAGGGGGAATGAGGTATCTACAACTTCTATTTAAGGAGAAATTTTAGTTTTTTTTTTTTTTCTTATTTTGATGCTTTACAGAATTATTTGATTGTTACTATAATTTTAAGTTTTGTGCTGCTGCAAAATTTTCATAACAAATTCATTGTACCTTCTAATATCTGTCCAGATGTGGCAGATGAGCACTGCTTTGTTCATAGAATCATAGAATGGTTAGGGTTGGGAGGGACCTTCAAAGGTCATCTAGCCCAAACCCGCTGCAAGAAGCAGGGACTTCATGTCAATAAAGAATGCATTTTTCAGTTATTATATCCAAAGGATGTATTCAACCTTTAGAAGTAAATAGAAACAAATACTAGTGGCATTACAGAAATATTGCAATCCAAAAAAAACCAGAAAGAAAGATAATGAATAGGAATGGTGATAGTTTAAAAGCCTTTTTGGAAAGAAAGAAAAGGTTTTCTGTGTCTTCGAATTAATTATTAAATAGGATTATTTAATTTTTTTAATAATGTGGCTTTAAGAAGTCTTAAGTTTCACATCAGATGGCATTCCAAAAGTGTGAAAGGAAACCCATAACATTCAGAACTAACATGCAATGGCAGTGATAGGGAAGAGAATGAATCCATTATGGAGGTCTTGAGGATAAGTTATTACAATATTGAATATTAAAGACCTAAAGAAAACAAATGTACTTTGTGTATTGTGGGTTCTGAAATGTAAGGAATTTTTGTTCCAGAATAGTATTAGTGACTCCTAATGAAAGGTCCCGAGAAAAGAGTAAAAAGAGTCAAAGCCACAGACCTATAGGCTGATTGCTGTATGTGTTATTTCATAAAAGCATGCCCTGAATATGTAAGCCTCCAAAGAAAGGGATGTGAACAAAAATATCAGGAAGAATCTCAACATCATCATGAACTGCTGAGATAATCCCCTTTACAGTTACAAAGAAGAAGAGGAGGGAATGGGGAGCAAAAGTTTGCATCGTTGGCTGCGTCTGTCTGCAAGTCTGAACATGCCTCAGTGGCTCCTCAGGCACTGCAGCGTGTGTGGCTCTACTACTGAACTGGTAGTTTTTCCTGCCACAGAGTGTTGTCAACTGCCCCTGAACAATTTCTGGCATGGCTTAGCCATCAGGACATCGTAAGGATTTTGTCCAGTAGCCAATTTGAATGTGACATCCTGCTTTGGTAACTGAGAACAACTAACTGGCATACAGGGAAGGCTGATCTTTGCGAGCTGGTCTTGATGACCAAGAATAGTTCACTACTTGATGCCATGGCCTTCATATTTACAAATTCTGTTTACTAGAGATCGTTTTATCTATCAGTTCTGAGAAAGGAATAAGTTTGGTATATATGTAGTTAAATATGTCCTTATTCTGTAGTCTGTCTTGTGAGTGATACATATGTTAGAAAAGTATTTTTGTCCTTAACTTGTGTAACTGTTTGCACAACTAGTAGAATATTTGTGGGCATCTTCATGCCGATACTGTCACAGCCACATTGCTGGTTGTTGGTTTTTTTTTTTGTGGGAGGTCCTACCATTTTTTTTTTTTTGGAGAAGCATGTCAGATGTGATGCTGAACAAGTCCATGACAGACTTATGGACTTTATTGTTCCAGATCTCATAAACATTTATATGATTTGATTCTTACTGTTGTAAGCAGCTGTGAAAGGTGCTGTAGAAAGTGAAATTAGCCAGTTAGGCTTAAGGGATACTGGAGAGTCTTAATTGTAATAGAACAATCTTCATCTTCTTAGGCTATATTCATGACAAGTCACTTTCTTGGATGTTATATTGCGTTGTTTGACAATTCAAATTTTCATCTCATTTTCTGCAAGTGATATTGCTGGCTTTTAAGAGACATTTTGTCAGTAAACTTTGGGAAAAAAGATTGGATATGAGGTACATCAAATGTTCTTCCCTATGTTACCTTTTAATTGTCTCTGAATGTGACATACTGAGGATTTCTGAAATATATATGATCTGAATTAGGAACAATCATTGTTGGTCTTTTTCACCTGATGTGTTAGACTGTTTTCAGTATCTTGTGTGATATTTGTATTAGAAGCTGACTTGTGGATCAGATCTAATAGTGTATGTCTTTGGTGTAATACTGTCTAGATACATAGAATGTAGATAAAATTTTTTTTCCTTGTGCATTGAAGGAATTACAATGCTGGCAATGACTTTTTTTGCACACAGTTCCATTCCTCTGCTTGTCCCCTCTCCCGCTAGCATGGCAGTAAAAAAAATTCTGTCCTTACCTCTTCTCAAAATCTGCCTAATACATCCTTCACTCATAAGTGTAACTGTAAGTTAAATGTAATATTTAACTTCCAGGTCATTAAGAAAGTCCTTTGATTACAAGACAGCGCAGTCTTGTCTCTGGTAATGTTTATTTTCATTTTTGTTTTATTAAACAGAGGACTGTTTAAGTGTTCTTTTTATACCCAGTAGCTCAAGAGGGTGGTAGTATTAAAGCCTATGGTATGAAAACTCACTCTGATCCTATCTTAGTTATACTTGTTTATTTTAATGTAGTCTAAGTAATAATGTTTACCAGAGCCCATCACAAACTGAAGGAAAATGTAAATTGAAGTTACACTATCATAAATGTTTTTCTACAGTGGAATTATTCTAGGTTTGTTTATTGTCTTGTGATTATTTTGGTCAGAACACCTTTTCCATTGCCAGTCTGAACTGGTTTTTCCACCATCTGTATGTCTTTGGAGTGCTTCCATTCCTGTCTGGTACCTTTGGATTCTCAGGAGTGAAGCCTGTTTACTAGAGTTCCTTTGAGTACTTACTTCTTAGAAATCTGTTGGCTCGTTTTCAGAAGAACTTGCAGCATTAATTTACATAGTTAAAGTCTCATAGTTAAAACCTCATTTTGGGTTTTCATCATGTGAAAATCCTCTTTTATTGTATATTAAAATGATCCTTACAGGTACTCTTAAATTCTCATGTGGGATCCACTGAATCTTAAATAATAATTTATTTATCTTGCTTAGTGCTACATAGGATCCTTTTCAAGGTTCATGCCTCGAGTAATGCTTTTTTGCTTTTCCAGGGATTGTGGAAACTTACTAAAGCACTTTTGGAGGAAAAAAAACCCAACAATGTAATTCATCAGAGTAACTTTTGTAACTGGGCAAAATGAAGTTTGTCCTCTTTCTAATTGTATTGTTGCATAGACAATCTTTTTATGCCTTTTCAGAAACTTCCATTCAAGGAAGTTGAATCTTTTTCCATGCTCACCCAGACGTCAGAACTGATAGCACTACCTGTTCTGTTGTCATTACTGTTTCTCTAAAGACAAAAAGAATGAGATGTACTGTTTTCAGCCTGTCCAGTGCTCTTCTACGAAAATGAGCTTGAGCAAATCTTTCTTTTGTCAGAAAAAAAAATGAGTATGCTGGTGTCAGGTGTCTTCTGTATGAGTAACATTTTAAAAGCCAGCTGAAACAAGGTGCTGAATGTCTTCAATATGCTTGTCCTTTAAGAGGAACTTCAAGTCATTCACTGCACTGCTGGTAAGTAGTGTACTGGTTACTAGTGAACAGGTAACAGCTTCTGAATTTCTCAGTACGTGTCGTACTGTAATGATATCTGTAATCTTAATACTGATTTCCAGACCTTGTCTTTACAGGGCACATAACCTCAGTAACATTAAGCCTATTCATCACAGTTAAATCATTGTGCTTCATTTCTCCCAATGACTTATCAAGTTGTTCATCAGATTTTGAAGCTGAAGCAGCATTATTCTGTGAAAACATTCTCTGCTAAATGCTTTCACCTCCCAGTCTGGAAAGCTATATAGAACTTTCTGCCATTTCTAATGTGTTGTGTAATAAGAACATTGAATGAGAGATGCTATAAAAGAAAATTAAATTATATGGAATTGGGAATTATGATGTTTTATGTTTGTTTTTGCCTGAAACCTAAATGTTGATCTGGACTTTTTTTTTCTTTCAATCTTTAGCAGCTTGTGAACACACATCATATTCTTGATTCCAACAAGAAATAGCTGTTTTACACGTCATACTGTTTTTGCTCCTGATCAAGGCAATGAAATATGTTTAAGCCAGGAGAACAACTTCTGACAGATTACAAGGAAGGCTTTTAGACTACTTAACTGATCTTTATTTGTGTATATAATATTATGCTGGCAGAAATTCACGAGAAGCACAAGCTCTCGGAGCTTAACTTTGCCCAGTTTTCTTTTGCCTCATTTTCTCTGTTGTTTATGTATTTGCCTGTTAATGTTTTGCAGATGTGGTTTCCTTTTTTTTTAAATATTATTAATCATTTGTCAGGAAAATATTCAAATACAAGATCTCTTTCTACTTTGATACTGCAAGGATGTGAGCAGCTAAAATATGGAAGCACCAAGTTCTGAATAAGTATGTCTGGTACTTTCCAGTAGCTTGTGACCAGCATGCCTGTGTTTCATAACTTATGGCTAAAGGTTCCAAATGTCATTGTCTACCTGCTTGTCCTAATTTCTGCATGTTTCCTTCTGTCCAGCTGAGTAGGTTAAGTAGGTCTATACTCAGCTAACCAGATTCCATGTAATCTCATTCTTTCTAAAGAAAAGTCAGGTCTTTGATTTTCTTTGCCAGCTCTTTAGGACAAAAGGCATACAAGCATTGGATATTTTTGTTGTAAATCCATGTTTCATTCTCATCATTAATAACACAGTTATGCAGATGTGCAACCTTACAAACATTTTTTCCACTTGCTAGTAACTTTGACTATATAGTACATTTAAGAATCACTGGGTATGCTTCAGCTGTTTTTACTGAAAAAGGAAAGATATCCAATGTACGCGCAAGCTGAGTATTAAAAAATTCCTTGAATTTTTGTGTTCACATTTTCTTTAATGATAACTTCTGTTCATCGTCCTATTGCAAAATAGTCTTGCAAATGAAAATTTGTCATTATTAACATGTCTTAAATGAGTTAATGCCCTCCCCAACTGTTTATTTGCCACTCAGATATTGCCTTCGCTCACTTCCTATACTCATCTTCTCCATTTATATTTAAGATACTAAAGCACTAAGCTGCCTAAGTATCTTTTGGTGGTAATTCCTTATGGTTAGTTATATTTGAGGAAATCTAGAAAAGTATCAAGAAAACTGCCACTGTTATACATATATATTAAATATATACATTTTATTTTTTTATTACTGAGCTAGTTATCTCTATGGAAAGCCCTAGTGAAACTAGGGCTCTTAAGTTTTTTGTTTGTCACCAACTAGTAGAAGAAAATCCCAGTGGGGTTGTAGAGCTGCTATTTATGGTAAGATACTACTACTGTCATTTAAATTAATTTTATTTTGAGATGTCATCTTGAAATTAAGCACAGACTTTTAATTGTAGTGAAGACTGAAGTCTTATGCAGACCTTTTAACTCAAAGAATATGTGCTGCTCATTTATGATTGTTTTTGATTTTGCTGTAGGAAAGGTAACATTCTTCTGTGGTTTGTAATAAAATGTTTGTGAGTGAGAAACTATCATTTCCAATAGATGATGATGCTTTCTTATAAACAAAATTCAGTGCAAAACCAAAACAAATTGTGTAGTGAAAACCACTAAAATTTATTTTAGAGACACCAGTCAGAGTTGTAATATTAAAACAGTTTGTCCATATTGCTGTATGATTACAATATTGATTTGGTTTTTTTTTTTAATGGCTATATTGTCAGTGTTGTTGTAGATAACCACTAAAGGTTAATTATGTGTATTTCATTCTGTTTCCTTCACACTGTATTTTGTACCTTGTCACAGTGGTGTAGGATGTTGCACAGTTTGAACTCTGCCACTCAGGATAGACTGGCCTTGATATTCTCACCTATCTGCTTTTCCGTCTTCCCGGCCACAGTATGTGTTAGTGATTATTTGGGAGGAAAATCTCATCCAAGACAATACTTAGAGGAATTTTCTCTAAAACATCTGTATATTTGACAATTATTTACTTTCAGATACCACAGCTCAGATTGTGTTTTTAGAAAGACAAATTAAATAATGATAAAAACTCTCTTAAGATCATAAAAATACCTAGAGAAATGCTTTCAGTAGAATTTTTCTCCAAGTTTCAGGTTTGCCTGACTTTTTCTGTATAATTTTGTTATAAAAACAGAATCATCTGTTGCTTGATTATAAAATAAAATATATTTTTCTGTGTTGAAGATAGTGAGGCTGAGAATTAGTCTGAAAAACTGAGTAACATGGACTCGTGTTTTCCATTTTAACTACTGTCTACTGAAAGAAGATTTATTTTTCTACAGTTTTGATTATATTCTTAAAGTTAATTGTTGGAAATTCTGTGTGCCCACAACTTTTAGAAGAACTTCAACTAGAATATATTGTTTTAGTTTCTAAAAAGCAAACCAGAGTGGCTTTTATATGTAGTCATTTAATATGATGTTTCATATTTTATGAAACAATATTGAATGTTTTTAGATCTATGCTTCTTGCTTTCTTGAAAATCAAAGCACTTGGCATAAGTCAAAATGTGTTAAACTTTGTTTTTGTTTACGGTATAAATTAAAACTCTCTAGAGTGTGGTTTGACCTAAGTCTGATTGATTGCTTTACTTGGCCCTGCATCAGGATGGTTGTGGTTTTCCATTCCTGTTTCCAGTAGAGTCTTCATATGTTTTGATTGCAAATCCTCGTATAGCAGCTGCTCTTGATCTGAGTAGCAAAAAGCTTTCTCTGCTAGGTCTTTACTATAACATAGAGATAGTAGGCTTCTGGCATTTTTTGTTATTTTTATTCAAATTAAACTGACATTTATCCATGCATGCAAAATGATGCATTTGTGTATTATAATTTAGATTTTTAAGTTTAGATGTTATAGTAGCTTATTTTTTTAGTGAAGGCATTTTCCAGATCAAATCAGTACAGGAAGAATCTGTAATTAGAGCCATGGTCAAAGTTTCCTACAGATAATTCTTTTCTTTATTGATGACAAAGTATAGGATGAAAGGAAGACTGCACCACATTTCTGTTTCTTTTATATAAACTTCAACTCCGCCTATTAATGAAGAAGTTCCATTTACACACAGCTTTAAAATGTGTAATCATTAACTGATTTCAGTTTTTCACGTGATCTGATCGATACCATATTTAAATAATGATTGTGAATTATTTTGCTGGCAGACTGTGTAATATGAAAAAGCTCTTTATTTACTTTGAAAAAAAAAAAGAAAAAAGTTATTAAGCTTTTATACATATATATGTATGTGTGGGCATGTGTATATGTTTATGTATGCATATATGTCTGTGCAAGGGAGGCAATCTGTAATAAGTATGATTATTCAGTATTTTTCTCTAATTTTACCCTGTTGTTTTGTATTTTTTACTCACAGATTTATTGAATCTCTTAGACAAGATGTTTATCATAGGTATATAATTTTTAAGTAATAAATGAGAAAAGTGTACACTTACCTGTGAGAGGGAAGGTTATCCTGATACATGGGCTGGTTTTATTTTTGGTGTCAATAATCTTTGCTGTAATCCTGGCTTACACATTGATTTGTATATAAAAGGAGCTGCAAGGGTTATGTGAGTTGTTTCACAGTGGGAATATATGATAAGAAGCTATAGCACAAGCACACAAAAATCATTTTAGTACTAAATAAATAGTCATTTGATTCAAACTTAGTCTCTTAGGACAATGGTTGTAGGTGTATTATCTGGTTTTGTTATGAAGTGTAGCGATTAACAGTCTGTAGTTAGACATACAGTTTAATGCAGAATCCACTGAACTCATTAGAAGAGTCCTGTTTTGGATTATGCCTTTAGCAGTGCTTATCCATTCAACCATCCCTTACAATTTAATCTAAGTGGAGAAATGCTGATGTTTGGGGATTTGTTGACACAAATTGGTAACAAGACGCTCTAAAGCAAGGATACTATTCCTTGACCTGTTTTAAGAAAATATCTTGTACTACTTATTCATATTGAGATGGTGACTTAAGTCCCAACTATAGCAGGACATTCCAGAGACAGTTGTCATAAAATCGACTCCACTGAATTTTCAATTTAAATTGTAAACAAAATAAAAGTGAATGAATACAGAGTAGGTGGGAAGAGAAGACAGTAAGAGAAGAGAAAATTATTTTAGACAGGTGCATAAATTAGCCATGACAGATGTCACAAAAGGACACATTATCACGCAGTTACTTAATACATGTTAAGATGCTAATTTTGTGTCTTTTAACTGTAAGTTCTTTCAAAGCATAACAGGACAAAATTGGAAGGAATATATAGGTGCTTGCATAAATGACTATTGATGACTGAGAGTAAAAGGTCAAGATGATAAGGCAAAACAAATTACATGGTGAAATTCTTTCATTTGGTGTGGTAAAGAAAAGGAAGGAAACTACCCCAGAAGAGTTAAAGTAAAGAAGATAAATTTGGGAAAGAACTGAGTAGAATAAGAAATTAAAGAAGTAGAGGCAAGTTTTAAGTGGATGTAAAAGCAGCAAAGTTAGAGAATGAAAGGTAAAAAAAAAAGAGAAGGCTGAATCAGAACTATATCATGAGAATTCACACTTTCAGATTTACTTTGGTTGTGTACATTAGGCAGAAAATATTGTAGGTTTGAGATGTTACACAAAAATACTGAAATGTAAGTGCAATTTGGATATGTGAGTTAAAGCTCTATCAACAGTATTCATTGCCTAGAAGAACAGAAAAAGCAAGAAAAATAAGAAAAAGAAAGACAAAAGAATTAAATTTCTGTTTTATTTTTAATAATGTATCAGCATACAGTTCTTCAGTTTATAACAAGTTCATTTTAGAAGTGACAGATGTATTTTTATGTTACAAAAATATAATTGCAGGAAGCTGAAAATACTAGTACAGGAGACAAACTTGACATATTAAAGTAAATTATTTTCGTCAAACTGAAGTTTTGGTGCTTTTTCCCCCTACTTTTTTCATTCTCAGGGATGCTATTTATGTTAATGGCAATTACAATTTAAAGTAAGATTAGTTCTTTCATTGTACAAGTGATGAGCTTTTTTTTAAAGAGTTCACCTTTAAAATAATTAGCCAAGTAGCTCATTCTGAAACTAACAAGGTCTCATGTTTAAAAAAACAGACAGCACTGAAATGGGCACCCTGCTGTAGCTGATCCTGCATCAGCAGGGGTTTGGACTAGGTAATCTCCAGAGGTCACTTCCAACCTCAACCATTCTGTGATTTTGCTGTGATTCTGTGAAATATATACATATTGGGAAAAAAAAAATTACAAATTTTATAAATAGAAACAGATGTATGTCCAGCTCAGTGTTTTGCAGTTACGTAGTAACTACTGAGCCCTGTGTATTTTGAGGTTTTTTATTGTTGGTTTTTTTTCCCCACCTTGTAGACAAAGCTCGCATGCCTTTTTTTTTTTTTCCTCAAATTGAGTGACATCGAGTTTAGTGCGAGGACTCACTTGAATAACATGTGCTCATGTGAGTAAATATTTGAAAGACTGAGGACATTAATTAGTTGATGTAGCTCCTTGACAGCATTGCTGAGAAGAAATGGCATTTCTCCTAGGTTTTCTCACAGTTTTGCTCCATGGTAATAATTTTTCCTGCACTGTGCTTCAAAGGAACCAGAGGATTCTGTGAGGTTTTCTATTATTATTGATTTGATTGTGTGAAAACCTAGCTGAATATACTTTCCTGTAAAAATTCTCAAAGAATTCGTTCAAGTATAAGTGTAAGTGTAGCTTTTAATTATTAAGGCATTATAATTTTATCTTCCTACTTTTTAGCAATAGCCCAGATTTTATACTTATTTCATAGTCAACATATTTAACAAAAATTGTCTTTACTTATTCTGCAGTATTCCTGAACTACATTTAATGGTATCAGAATAACTTAAAACTGTTGAAGACAATCTGCAAATGCTTGCAGTCATCTCTAATAATCTAATTGCCCTGCAAATCAGGCAAAGTGCAACATTGAGAATGCACAATAACTTAGAATTTATTACTTTTTTCTGCAGTTATAAGAGGCTAATATTCCACCTGCTGTTAAGAATCAGACTCAAGCATACTCTGTTGAATTGACTTATTCCTAGTGCGTCACTGAAGTATGCCCACAAACCAGAGAAGTTCTTCTGTGCTATTGCAAGAGCTTTCTTGAACAATTACGTTTATATTTTCAAGTAAGATTTTTTTAATGATGCAGTACGGGTGAGATTCCCTCCACTACAAGATAAGTAGAATAATGAATAATCTTCATTGCTTTCTTCTCTTTCAGGTAGGTGAGACATTGAGTGAGTTTAAGTGGGGCTGGATAGAATAGTAATTAACACCTCATCCTTCTGTAGAGAGAAACATAGAACTGAAACTGAGGTTTTTGTCCCCAGAGGCTTAGTGGTGTGGTTTCATGGTCCTCTGACATTAATTTAAATGTCACTGCCAAAAAGGTAGTTTTGCCCCAAGCCATGCATTTCAGTCCTTTCTTTGCATCAGCAATAGCATCTGTCCAGCTTTGCAGTAGGTCTCATCAGCTCGCTCATCCATTTGAATTTTTTTTTTTTTTAAGGGAGTTAGGAGGATTAGATTGCAAGCTGATCACTGAGTTTATCTAATTCATTTTGCAAGAATACTTGTGCTGGTGTAAAAGAGGGAGACAAAACACCTGGTATGGGCGGGAGAAAGCAGGTGTGTTCCCCACGGAGCTGAATGGGTTACTGACCCAGTCTGTCCCCAGCTGTCTGCTGGGAAATACTTTATTCTTAGAACTGTATAATACTATATAGCCCCCCATCCCACCCCCCCCCCCCATCCCTCCAGTAATTGCACGCAATAGAAGATACACTCTGTTTCCAGTTAAAAATTTTTCTTTTGGTTTCTTTTCTTTTCTTTTTCTTGTTTTTTTTTTTTTGCTTTGTTTTGTTTTTGAACCTAGAGGCAGAAACATGTTAAAAAAAAAAAAAAATAGAAAATGAACCTACCTCCTTATTCGCTGTAAGATTATAGGGTGGATTTTTTTCTGCTTCTTTTGTTTTCCAGTCCAGTCATTTCAATTGCAGACTGTTCTGGGTCTGAAAAGGAGCAATTGTCCTCTCCTACCAGAAGGTTCCTTCTGAAACAGAATATAGCATACAGGCAACCTTGTCTCCAATATCAACCTTAATTGTTTCAGGAAAATGTAGTATCCTGTACATGCATTAAACTGAAAATTTCTACCATGTATCATTCAGGAGGAATTAAACATATCTAGCAGAAGATAGAGAGGCAATAACCTTCAGAGGATATTTTTTAATTCAGGTGGTCAGCATGAAAGTTTAAATATTTTTAAATTTTACAGATGCAGCAGAATGATTAAGACCATAAGGAACAAAATTTGCAATTGGAAGCCTGAATTTACACATTTTGCAGTTGTGCATAAATAGTGCAGTGCCCTGTATTTTAGTTTCTGTTGGCAGACATTAGGAGATAGAAAGGAGGTAGGGCTAGAGTCAGGGAAATTGTGCATTTGTTAGTGGGAGTCATAGTTAAAATTTAATGCATGCTATTCCAGAAATTCTGAAAAGCCCAACTTTTTAGTAAGATAGGTTGACTTTTCTGTTTTTGAGTTCTGTTGTTTAATTAGAATAACAAATATTTGCTGCTGCAACCAGATAGTAAAATAGCCTGCTACATGAGCATATAAAAGCTGCTGTAAGAAATTTTAACTTGTCTTTTAATTGCACAAAATTAAAGTTGTATTACAATAATTTTTGTAACAGCTAATTATTAAAGGAAAATGGAGATTATGGAGTAAATCCATAGATGTGAGAGTTAATGGCAATATTTATAGCTTTTTTTTTTTTACTTTAGTTTTTCTCTTTCGCTTTATGATTACCTAGGATTAATTACAGTGGGACTTAGCCACATATATTCAGGAAAACACAAAATCACCCTGTTTACCAGTATGTAATAAACTGTGTGGTAACATCTGCTTCTGAAGTTTATTTCTGATCATCCTGATTTTAACTGCTTGCCTTGGCATAGGAAAAGGGGAAATCCAGACAGGAAACTGCAACAAAGAACCTTAGAGTGACCAAAAATAAAATTCCATCTGAATATGTGTTGGAGGAGGGAGTAGTTTGCTGTGTGATTTTCTGCAGTTATAGGTGTGTTGATTATACTAGGCTTTTTAAAGTTAGACTCCACAAACTTCTTGTATTGAGAATGTTTCTAATCTGTCATATTGTATCCATGCAACTTGGATTAAACAGCCTTTTCTTTTAAAATATGCTTATGGAGGTTACCATACTCACCATTAGTAAAAAATTTCCAAAAGGAAGGTATGTCAGAAGTAGAATCCGTTTAGATCTGCATAATGATTGTCATTGATATGGCGATATGGCACTTGCATGCTGTGGGAATCCCACTGAGGAGCAGCAGAATTGCCACGCAGGTGGCGGGAAAAGATTAGTGCTTTGTGTGCACAAACAGGAAGCGGGGTTTCAAAAGCAGGAAGTGAGTCCTGAGCCAAGATAAACATAATGGCTGCTTCTCCTAGAGCTGCTGAACTCCCACTTATGCTAGTTACTGTTAGGGTGATATCGAATGTCTGTGGGCTGTGTGTTGAAATAAAATGTGACAGAAAAACTGCGTGCATGAAGGTGGCTGCACAGTTTCTTGACACATGAAAGACTAGACAGTTCATTTTGAAATACTGCATTTGTATTTTTGTAATAAAGAACCAAATAATGGAAGTATCTTCAAAGTATGCGTACGTAGGGACTTTGTTGCTGCTGTTATATTGGGAGGCAGATTGGAATGGGTCCTACCCTACCGATGTATAGACAAATCATCCTATCCTGTTGTGATTCTGAAGGTACTATGTGTCTTTTTGTTTGGAGAAACGTGCTTTTGAATGAAAAATGTTTCTATATTAAAATATTTTCATATTCAGTGTAAAAATCTAGCAATATGAAATTTCAGTTTAGTTCCATATAGCAAGAAAATTGCCATAATCCAGTACTCTATTTCTTTATGGACCTCAGTCTAAGATAAATTTAACAAACACCTACTTCTGTTAAAAAAATTTCAATGCAGAATTGGAATGGGAAGGGGTGTTGGCCAGTACTGCGGATATAACTTTGAGGAGAAGCCAGGTCTTTCTGGGGAAGGTAACTGATTAATTATTTTCCTTTTTCTGTATAATAAAAATAAGAGAGCAGCTAACTGTGAATTGTCACAAACAGGTTTTTAGAAATTGAGTTCTGAACTGAGTTGCTCGCTACGTGTTAAAACCTACAGATTATTTGGTAGGTTTTAAAATATTGGTTGGGTTTTTTGTTAAGAAAGATATTAACACATTTGCCTATGCAGAGGTGGTTACGTATTTGTGATGTCTTGATTTCAGATGCAGTTTGGCAATTATCCTCATGGGAATCAGTCCTCAGTTAGTAGATACCTGATAAATTTGAAGAAATGCATGTGAAGTTCATTAATTTAGGACATTTTTCACATTTGGTAAAGTTACATGGAGAAGTATGAATAGCAGTAAAATGATGTTGAATATTAAATGATAGATTAAACATTCATTATTTTTATATTTTCAGGGAACTTTCCTTAAGTTTGACATAAAAATTCAATGTCAATGAAATTCTAAATTTTGTCTATTGTTTGAAAAATATTGATTCACTCATAGTAGAATCTTTTAATGCTTTAAGTTGATACATAAATCCCTAAATTAAGTTTTAATCTCTGAAGATAGAGGGATAATGTGAGAATTGTTAGGCCCCTTAAATCATTCATGATGGCATACTCAGATCTTGAGTACCTTAGAGCTCAGGCCTACTCTTTAGTACACCTGGATTTGGTTAGACTAGTATGGCTCCTAAACAAGAGGGTATATTTTATACAATTTCAGGGACTCATACTTGGTATGGTAATAGTAAGCATTGTGTTTTACTTTACAGAGAGCTACTAACTACAATTTCAGAAGAGTATAAGAAGGAGGATTCCTTTTCTTAGTTATGAGTGTTGCAATGTCTTGCATTAAGACTGCTCAGCACTGCCTATTTAAAGATGCTGCTTTTAGTTGCTAATGGTTTTTCTGACTCTGGCCATAAGTAACTTTCAGAAACACTTGCCACCTATGTTTGGTCTTAGGTTTATCAGCACTGATTAGAGAATGGGAAAAGTGTAATAAATACTTATATGACCTTTCTTCTTAGTGTCTAATATGAACAAACCTAATTGAATGGTAGGCACCTGTATTTCCCCTGAAAGAATGACTGTTGATATTGATTAAAAACAGTCTTATAACTTAGTGGGTGTATTTAACAGGGCTAATGACCCTGTCTCAGCTGATCTATTAATGCAAGTACATTGCTAGTTGTACTCAAGTTAGCTCTAAGTGACCTAATTCAATTACGGAGTATATAACTGGGAAAAGAATCCTGTACATCTCTCAGTGAACTCTTACAATTAATTCATCTCCCCAAATTACATAACGTGTATCATTAAGACTCTGTGCACAGAGGATTTTCTTGGCAGAGCTGCAGTGGTTAAGAATGTGATTTTTTCTTTAGGCTCTTAACTACTATTTTTATATAGTTAATGCTTTGCTTTGGATACCTGGCAATCTTAAAGATGTTCAGTTGTTCTTCATGCAAACCATCAAGCTATATAGTTTGTTACCATCAGAAATATACTTCTCAATTATCAGCAAAGATTGTATTCTTAACAACTTTATTAGAGCCTTAAAATGACATTTCCTTTGCTGGATGTAGTGTATATTTTGAAAAGTTCCTTTACTTTGTTACAGCCATTTTATAAAGAGGAAAAAAAAAACATATAGCTGAGTAAGACATGTTTCCATTTCAATTACTTTTTTAGGAGCAGGAGCTTAAAATTTGGCAGATATGTACCTGTAGAAAGTGTATTTTTGTTTTCCTTGTTAAAATTTGTACATTATGAATCTTATTAAAACCCTCAGTTAACATATAGCCATTAGATACATGTTACTTTGGCTAAAAAATTATTGGACTTTTCTGTGATCACGCAGAATCACAGAACAGTTGAAGTTGGAAAGTATTATTTAGTATTATTTAGTCTAAGGCAGCTACTCAAAACAGGGTTAGCTAGAACAGCATCATGTCAGGTTTTGAGTATATCCACTCGTGAAGACTGCAAAACCTCTCTGAGCAGCCAGTTCCTATGTTCTATCACCCTTACACTGAAAAAGCTTTTTCTGATATTTAATTTCCTGTTTCCGTTTGTGCCCATTGCCTCTTGCCCTATCAGTGGATACAACTAAAAACAGTCTGGGTTCATAATCTTTATTTCTTCCCACCAGGTGTTTATACACATTGACAAGATGCTGGTAATGCTCTTCCTAATGCAGCTTAGGATGCCATTCAGCTTCTTTGTTGCAATGGTGTATTGCTGGCTCAAGGTCAGTTTGGTCTCCGCCAGATCTGCAGGGCCTGTTCTGCAAAGCTTCTTTCCAGCTTGTCAGCTCCCAACCTGTACTGATGCATGGTATTATTTCTCCTTGGGTGCAGGACTTTGCACTGCCTTTTGTGGAACTCCATTAAATTTCTATAATCTCCTTTCTCTGTTAATGGAGATGGATACTGGCTCCTATAATGATCCCCATGACTTCAACCTAGCAGTTTGACTAGTTTTTTTCCAGTTTAGATGTTCAGGCCTAAAACTACCTGAACTGAAAAGACTGTTCTCTAGAAGCAGCAGAACAAACTTTGGTTTAGACAAACTTTTTCTTTTCTTTTCTTTTTTTTTTTTTCCAACTATACCAGCTGATCCAATGGCAAAAATAAAATTCTCCTACCCTTGGCCTACTTGTGTTCTTAGACCATTATAGCTGCAGCAGAATACTGTTTCCTCTGCCGTGTCTGTTCATGGCTACCAGTAGTCTACGGTTTTGGCCACAGATGCAAGGATCAGGGAGATTAATTTTCCCTCCTCTGACCTTTGATCCTCACCATTTGATCAAGGTGATATGGGCAATGAGGAGATTGTATGCAGAGTAAGGCTTATCTGGGGAAGGTTATTTTGAATGAGCTGGGGAGCCTGGGACAGTGCAGTGGGGGATGTAGGACTGCAGGAGGTGGAAGGAATTCTGTTATGTGGGAGGAGCAGAGAAAGTGCTCAGGATGTGAGGACAAGACAGTCCTCACAGTATTTACACTGTGCACTTCCCAAATTCCTGTGCTGAAATACTTTGTTGCTTCAGTGGCAGCAAAGACCTATGAAGTCCTTGGAAAAAATGTATGTTTCTTACATACCCATAGATATGAATGGATAGTCTGCTATCGCTAGTAGTGTCTATTTGAGCTCAAACAGTAGATAACTATTCTGTGAACCTAAAAAAAATTGAATTATTTTGATGGTAAACTGTTTTGAGACAAGATGATGTGAAAAGAGTGATACAACTAGAAGAGAAACTTGAAAAGAAACACAATTATGGAAACTTAACAGAGGTTTGCATTTTTAACTAGGATTTAATACATTCTCATATTTGCAAAACCAAAATCTTTTCACTGAAGTAGCATTAACTATATTTACCTTACCATTCTAAAGGAATAAGTTACTTTGTTAATAAAAAGGTGTTACATCCTCTTAATCCTTGTGTTGACAGTTCAGTAAGTAACTGTTCTCAGGAAAATGGACAAGAGAAATAAAAGCTGTTATATCTAGTTAAAAGTTGTGTTATGTACTAACATTAATAAATGAGAAGGTATTGGATTTAACTAACTTCTTGTCCTCAGTGAACAATTAATAACCATTTAACAGCAAGAGTGAGCTTTCTTTTCTCTTCCTGAAGAATGTATGTTATATAGTTATGTGCTTAATTATCCAGGAAATCCCACTTAGTTGTGTGGTGACCTGTTTATTGAATGAAAACACTAAAATATTAGAGAACTTGTTTTCATGTGTTGTATTAATACGGTTGCAGTCTGTTTATTTTTCATGGCCATTAAAGATCTGAGTTTTAATATACTCATTTTGAAATGATTTCAATGTCTCTTGAAAATAATTTTAAACATAGCAATTATATAAAATAACATGAATATATTATTTTTTTTGCAAAGGTGGTTGCACAGTTGAATAAACATAAAAACTTGCATAGACACTTGACTCATTTAGTAAAGCATAAAAATATGAGGAAGCCAAATGTGACAACCTTATCCTGTACTCACCAGTTGCAGAAATGAAACAAAAGTTGGGGATGCCGCCTAGAATGTTAATGCAGGTGAGACAAAGTCACATGTTGCATACATTTAAAATCTTTAGCATAGCTGATTAGATGAGTTTTCTTTTAATCTATATTTGAATATGCGTGACTAATGAGCAAAATTGCTAAATATTTGAAAACTAATCGATTGGTTGCAGGTTTTTTGAGGCTCTTTTTGCAATATTAAAATTACTTCTCAAAATTTTTATTTTCATCATGGCATTATTCATTCTGCAGTATGACATCACACTAGTATGATCCTTTGCTATATTGAAAAATGGCCGATACACTGGAGAAAGTTAAATGAAATAAGTGAAGTACTCTTCTGTTGAGGCAACATGATTTTGCCACTTGGTCTTTTATGACTGACTTTTTGATTGCTGGCTGGAGCTATCAAAGAACCTAACATGGCTTTTCCCCATCCTCATTGCAATCAAAGTAAAGTAGCTTTTATACCTTGATATATTTCCAGATTTGTTCCGCTGCAATACTTTTCAAATTATCGTGGAGAATTTAACTCCTTTGTTTTTCCAGATACCTGTTTTCAATAACTTAAAACTTCCTACTTGCTACTTGGAGTGGTGGGGATATTTTCAGTGTAGCCCAATTAAGTGAGCTTACTTTAATTTTAGACCTCAGGTAAAGTTTGTCTACATTTATATTAAGTCGAGCTTTGAACTGAATTACAACTGTTGATTTTTGAGTTAAAATACGAAATTTCAGATTTTAAAGAAGTTTTTAAAAGTGCTTTTTATCTTAAAGATTTAATGTTTTAGCAGCATATGCTGTTATGGTACTGTGGACTACCTGACAAGAGTTTGAGAAGTTTAAAGTTTTCCTGTATAATATTACCTTCATTTTTCACTTTATTCATTGCCATTTTAATTAGAACGTCTCCCACGCATTATTCTCCATCATTTAGTGACAGATATATACAAATGATTTAGATAATAGTGTTTCTGTTCCTGGTCTCTGCCGCAGTTAATGCCAAGTGCCTTAAATTTAGTACAATTGGATTCTTCTAACTTACAAAGTGTCAATGTTGACCTCCACATTGCACTTGAGGAACTGTAGAGCTAAATGGTAACCAGCTTCACAGTTTTGAGCAGTTCTTATGTTTTTAGTGGGACATCTCTTTTGAGGAAGGAAAAAAAGACTCTTGGCCTAAATAGAGCCTGATTCTGACCTCCCCTAAAGAAATTTGGAATAATTGCACTTAAATCATAAAACCAGTGCAGAAAAGATCTTTCCAAGAACCCTAGAATTTTAATAGACATTAAATCAGAACAGTGATTGATAATTCATCTTTTGTTGATGTGGAAAAGAGCTTTAGTTTATCTAGAAAGTAAGTTTCAACTTACAACTCAATAATGTTTTGTTGGCAAAAATTCAGTATATTTGAGTTCAATACATATTTTTAGAATTCTGGTATGACTCACTCTACACTATACCATGATGTTGAAGCTTAAAGGTTAGAACCAATTCAGAAGCCTACTGTTTAAAACCTAAGTCTTATTAATCCAAAATTATCATGAGTGTCCTCTGTTTTCAAAAACAATATAAAGATCGTCAGCTCAGCTCCACGGAAATATCCAAAAATAATACTGATTCAAGTAGAACCATTTCTGTTAAAAACAAAACAAAACAAATTCCACAACCCTACATCAG
Organism: Chlamydotis macqueenii; assembly: GCF_036417535.1. Taxonomy (NCBI): domain Eukaryota; kingdom Metazoa; phylum Chordata; class Aves; order Otidiformes; family Otididae; genus Chlamydotis; species Chlamydotis macqueenii. The sequence goes on from NC_141560.1 coordinate 32,369,492, forward strand.
TACAAGTGCAATGAGAAAATAAAATTTGCTGTATGTTACTACTTCTTTTTTTTTTTTTTTCTATTTTCTGGAAGGAAAACAAAAAGTCACTGTTCCTTTAAAAGAAATTAATACCTTGGTCCATTCAAGGAAACTAGGGCATGTATGAGGTCAGTGTTCATTATGAATCACTTGAGCATATTGCACTAATCAGATTGCATTTCTTTAATTTACTGATGTGATTTAAAACTACCTGATTGGTTAAATGCCAATAGATGGAGAACTGTAGAATCATACTTCTGTGAAAATGAAGCTATTTTTAGGTGGTTTTAGCTACTGTGTTTTCTTTTAGAGCAGAGCTGCTCAGATACATTTCTGGGAGATCAAGAAGAATAGCCATTACCACAAATTGGGACAAGTATGTTTCCATTAAGTATAGGCTTTTATCTATTATTTTAAAACTAAATCTATTTATACAAAGTTTTTTGCTTTTTTTTTTTTTAGGAATGAATGATTTTAAGAGTCACTTATTGTTTATATCTTTTAGATAAGGTTGGACATGAACAAAAGGCAGGACAACAGGAAACATATGCTATAGTAGTTAGTTCACACCTGCTAGCTGCTTTGAATAGTCTTGGAGATAATATCAGACAGGGAATGAATTCATTATTTAAACTATTGAAATTCTTTCTACAAAATCTGACCCTTTACAGTCTTTCTTTGTCAAGGCACTACTTAAATTGATCCTACTCTGAAAAATGACTCTTACTGTGGACATACTTAGTGCACGAGTGTAAGTATAGTCTATATTCACTGGTCCTGATGTTCATTTCACAAGAACACTTTTGAGGTTTAAAGATTTAAAGACATTTTTCACCCTAACAAAATTCCAGTTTCAGATATGTTTCTTAGTGTTAGCTGAATAAATTAAGACTCTAGGGATAATGCTTTCCAAAACTAAAGTAAGAAAAAAATATATTGAAATTAAGAGGTACACAGCAGCAAACTGGATAATATTTCTTAAGTTAACAGAATTTAAATAATACTTTGCATTGTATCTAATGTAATAAAACTAAAAGAGTAGAAAATAATAAAAAAAAATTGACTTGAATGAGAATGTGGAGTAATGCTTCTGTAATTTAGTTTTTGGTTCTGCTTACCTAGAGAGCTTTTTCACCACAGCTTTTACTCTTTACTTTCTCAACAAAGTTTTATCTAATTCTGAATTTCTCCAAAGTTTTCATGAGCTCAAGGTTTTTTGATGAGACTTAGTATGTGTCAGACAGACAATAATTTGGATTTTAATTTTTTTTTCCAGAAAGCTCTAAAACCTTTGTTATAGAATCATAGAATCATAGAATGGTTATCATATACAAATGTGCCAAAGTCAATGCTCATATTTTGTTGGCGGGATGATGAATGTTTAAAAGTGTGTAGAGAGGGATCTGACTAAGCTACGTTGGCTAGATAAACAATAGTAAAAGAATATGAAATTAAATTAGGTTATAATTCATATATACCTAACACAGGGTTTCTTTATGTTTTCCTTCTAAATGTTTGACACTAACCACCTCTGGGAACAGGGTGCAAGATTTAGTAGACGGCTAATTTTAACTGCTCTGGTAATTTTTCTGTTTCTAGTATTTACTCTGATTGTGCATTTATAATATTTTTCTCACATTAAGGCTCTGACAGACATGTGGCCGGGGGTTGAAAATCAGACAGATGAAGCTATTACTGCCTAGAGCCCTGGTGATGGACTTTTCTGTCCTCAAGACAGGAGCATATGGTCCACTCACAAATCAACTCCTGAACTACTACAGGTTTCAGCCCAGCACATTAAGGTAAACCAGTTCCAATTTTGGTTTATCCTGGTACATCAGGCAGAAAACTGAAGGTTCAGGAGTTCATTTCTAATCTGATCAGATGCCGCTGTTTCGGGGGCAGCAGCATCTGTCAGAAGGGGCTTGTGTGCAACTGGGGTAATAACTGATTTAGCTGTTTGTCCGATTTTAGTCTCCTTCCACATGTCTGTTAGGACCTTCAATGTCTGCACCTACACACAGAATTACTGGATTTTTGTATTTTATTATTCATAAATGCATCAATCATCTGATTATTTTCAGTAATCTGCAAAATGTAAAGCTCTCCTCAGTTTCTCTTTTCATTCACTGCACTACTTATAGTAGTAATACAGATTACCACATCCACAGTGTAACAATCCACTGCTAACTGCCTGTTTGCCAAGAGCTAAGATTGTTTGTACCTAATCAGGACAAAAAAAATATACTGTTTTATAATAGTATATAAGATCTGTTTTTATTTTATTTTGAAATATAGTTCTTGCTAGCTCTAAGAAAGATATTTGTTTTCTATTATAATGATCTAGTGAAATCCTCATTCAAAAACATATTTCTAATCTTAGTTATATAATCTTAGTTTTGTTTTTTTAACCTGGAAATGCTGATGTTTGTTAGGAGTGACTAGTAGGTAGAGGGTAAGATAAAAAGAAATACTATGAATTAGTATTGCAAATAAACTGACAAACTAGCCAACTATAGTTTAATATTGACAAATACTGTATATCATGGCTAAGAACAATAAACACAATATAAATAAAATGAATAAAATGAAATTGAATCAGAATAAGAGGATTTTGAAAGGAATCTCAGAGTAATAGTCTATATATTCCTGGCAAGTACCCTTACAAAAAGACAGTTACCAAAAGTTAACTATTTTAAAAATAATTGTAACGTAACAAACTTGGTTACATTTTAAATTGCGTTCTGATAAGAATTATACTCAAATATTTACTATATTTCTTAGCATAAACTGTACAGTGCTTCAAAGAAGAAAAAGAAATATGCTAAGAATCATTATTGTTGGCTTTAGTAGTTACTCTTGGTCTGCTTATAATGTACCAAACAAATAAAAATGTAATAGTGTCTCCTTTTAAAAATTACTGCTGCTGTAGAAACAGCCTTAGAAATAGTTTTGTAAAAATGTTGGTTGATTTTATTTTATTTAAAAAAATAAAAACAACTTAAAAACAAACAAGGAAAAAACCCTTTGGTTAATGAGACATAAAAGTATTACCATCATGTAGATGGAGAATCAGATTGTATAGTTTTAATTTTTTAAAGTAATTTAATATGATAGGAAAAGCCAGAATTTTGTAAGCCAGCTTGCCTAATCCTTGACGATTAACTACATTCAGCATGATAACTTTCTCCAAACCATTTTAATCACTGTTGTGAGGAAAACTGAACGCATCAGTTACTGAACAAATGTAACTGCTCTTAAAATCCTATCCCTAGAGTCTGAGGTATGTGGAGGAGCAGAACAGTTCTGTTGTATAACTTGATAGTAGTTGGTGCTTCGTTGTTATGCCCCGTTTGGGTTTTTTTTTTTTTATTTTAAAGATTTTTTTTTTTTTAACTTGCTGTTTTTGTCTAAATGCATATACACTCTTCTCACGCTGTCAAGGAAGTTCAATAGCTAACTTGATGGTAATGCATTTGTACTTGTAAAATAATACATTATTGTGGTTATAAAATATTTACTATTATGCTTTTATTTTCTTAATTTTTAGTGATATTTAGTAAGCATTGATTTCTCTTTTTTATCACAAAGTTATGTTGATTGCAGAGAAGAGTTACTAATTGTCATCAATTATTGCCTACATTTTCTAAATAGATATTTTCTAAATAGATATTTCAAAGGACAAGTGATCTGGAACAATGCTATTGATATTGATTGTAAAAAGTTTTGTCTGAAACCATAACCACGTATAGCTAATTTTCTCTCCAGCACTCTTTGTATTTGTCTTTGTTGAATAGGATTAGATTCTATTTTGTGTGTGTAATGTTAGAGAATTAACAGCATATAAACATGGATGGTATTGTAAAAGGTAGCAGGTAAGACATTGATATCTGCCATCTAAAGAGACATATTCTCAATGGAAGAAGAAATCTGGTTTTGTAATGGTTTCAGTAGACTGATTTTAGTGAGTCTAAATTTATAGCAGGTTTTTGAAACCAGTGTTTATGCATTCAACCAGACAGCATATGACATCTGTGGCTAATCTCACCTGCTGCCATTGCGTGTTCCTTCTCACCTGCTGCTATTGCCTGCTGTTACTTACTTGACTTTCAAAGGAAGCTAAGGTTGGTGGAACACAATTAAGAGAAGCAAGTTTTGATTGATTGATATTTAGTTAGATTCTTTAGTTAAAGCCTTACTTTATTTTGTGAATTTTGATCTTTATTTTTGAAGAAGCAGCTGGATTTTTTTACTAGTAGGGGGCTGGTTATGCTTTCATTTCTGTTGGTATGGACATTAGATTAATGAAATAAGGCACTTTTTGTTAACACTTTTCCTTTCTTTTCCTTCCTTTCCTCCCTTCATGTGTTTTTAAATTATTTTTCTTCTGATTACAGCTCGTAGTTGCAGAGCAGTCAGCAGCAGCGGGTGGCAGTCGTAAATCCATAGATTTATTGTCATAGATTTCTGTAGTCTACCCACCTGCTGATACTATTACCAGCTTAAAATCAACTGTGGAATTTGACAATTTGGAGAAGGTTTTTAGAAAAATAAAAATTTTTAAGGAGATATTCTTAGCATTTTGTCATAGTTCAGCCCCAATTGGGACCAGACTATGCAGTCTCTCTCCCACTCCCCTCAGCCTCCGAGAGAATAGGAGGAGAATTGGTAAACAAAAGAAAACCAGAAAAAAAAAAAAACCACGTGGCTTGAAATTGAACAAAAAATAAATTTAACAGTAATGACAGAAGAAGACAAAACAGTGATGGAATACAAATACAGTATAATGCTTTACAACAAATCTCCACACCTAGTTTCTTCCAAGTAGCAGGAGACCCCCTTCAGCACCCTCCTCACTTATATACTGAGCATGATGTCAGATGGCATGGAATAGCCCTTTGGCTAATTTGGGTAAATTAACCCCAACTGTTAGCTAATTAGTTAATTATCCCAGCCATAGGGGCTACCAGCTTCAGTTCTCCACCCAGCTCAGGTGAATGTTAACTCTATCCTAGCCAGAACCAGGACACATTTGTAGCTCAGTTCTTTCGAAGTCAAGAGGCTGTGGTCTTTGAAAGCATCTGGTCATCTTTTCAAACTGCTTTTAAATAGTATTTGAGAGAGTGCTTTGATAAGGTAACAAAGCAATTGCATTGATACATGAGGCATTGCACTCGTGCAGTTGAAATAATGATAATTTCAATTGTAAATTACTTCCTTGTCATTGCCTCAGCTTACTGCAGATATTAATAAACTGTGTGATAAATGTGATAATACTGATAACATCTGTATTTCAGAACTCAGCAAACAGCTTTTTATGTTTCTATCATCCCAGACTAATAAGCTCTGTTTATGCAAGGTCTAAGGGGGGAATCAGTTTTTCCACAATTCTCGCTTGCCACACCCATAGCTCTGTTTTTCTTATGTCTGGCAGTGTATTTGTTTCAGTGTTTTCTATGTTTTCTTAACTGAGATTGGCTCTAACTTGTGACAGACTTCATTATCTTTTCAACTACTGTCTTCTCTATGTTCTTTTTCTTCACAGGAGTGCAAAACATAGCTGAGTAAAGAACCTTATGGGCTGTCATTTAGCTATGAACTCTGCTTTCCATCGGTCTTTGTTTCAAATTGAGCTGCAAAATTATGAATTGTATGCTAACTTTTCTCCCTACTATTTTTGCACCCAGGACTGGGTTTTGCCTGTGTCAAAAGTTTTACAATACTTAGTTTAAGATTGTCTCATATGTGTGTATGATAGAAGTACGTAACACATAAATTGGTATTCTGACAAATCCTGCTGGAGGAAAAGCACCTAGTAATGGACTGCCATGGAGAGTTAATGGTAACATCGACTGTGTGGCAGAAAGGATGCTCTTATGTATCCTTTCTAAGAATAAGTAGTTGAGGACTGTACTCTTTGAGTACCTGAGAAAGTATCTGACACCATTCTTTACAGAAAAAGAAAAGAAATTTTTGTCATCAAGTTATGACATCACTGATTTAGATTATGAGATTCAGAATATTATTTTGAAGTAGTTGGAAGATAACTAAATCTGAATTTTATTTTAATATGATTTTAATAATTAATGTAGCAATCAATAGAGTATACTTCCACAGAGATGATTGATTGAAGTATCCTTTAATTGCAGCCTTTAATTAGAATTGATGACTCACCACCCTTATCTTTTATATTAATAATTACAAAATTTATTTACTTCCATTTTAATTTTGACCCACTGGGGAGCTATGTGGCTCAAATTTACATCCTTGCAAATGAAGGTGATTTGTTGGCAGGGGTGATACGGTATTGCCTCTTGTTTATACATGTGAAAAACATGCAGGTAAACTATACTTGTTAATATAATTCTGTTTATTCATGTTCTATCCAATTATTTATTTTAGGCAGAGTAAAGGAGTAGTGGCAGTTACTGGGCTGTTATGCTTCTATATTTACCATTTTATTGTTATGCTAAATGCTTAGTCAAAGACAAGAACAGTGGAGCTTTATAGTGGTAGTTGCAAAAATGCGTGGTGGTTGATACAAAAAGACTTAAGATATTAACATTATAAAATATGGTTTGTGGGGGATCTTCCTACAAAGTAATATCAACTTGGAAAGAAATGTAATTCTAACAAGACACAATGATAAAATAAAGTTGAGTAGGGAAAATAAAATTTACATCACTGTGTCAGAATTCTGGAGCAGACTAGCTTGTATAATTCAATCTACAGGACCTATAAAACTTGACATCTTAACTTCAATAAAACTAAAATAGCGGTTTTTTCAAGGTTTATACACATGTTCTTCTACATACACATTAAGTCAGGAGAGGAAAAAGCTGAAGCACAAAATGCAAGCTTAGATTTCCTTTTGGATATTTGCCATACAAAAGTCTTTAATAATGTGAGCAATATCTGCCTGCAAGTAATAGAATAAAATACTGTATATTGCTAAAATGTTACTGGAGAGGCATATCATCTTTAATTAACTTTATTCTGAATTGCATGTGCCAGAGGTTGTGACGTAACAAATAAGGAAATATGACTCTCAGAGGTATCCAGCACCTAATGCCTGCTTCATACTTATAAATCTCCTTTTATGCTGCCTATATTTTACTTAGCTGATAGCCAGAAAGGATTTCTGCTGAGGACTGCTTATCACTGTAAAAATACTAGATGGCTTTTCTGTCATATTTCTCTCTGATTTTTACCACCACCGTGGAGAGCTTCTGAAGGGCAGGAAAATGAGAGGTTCATGAAAAATGGACAAGAGTGAAAATTCCTTGTATCCCTTACTATAAAAATTCTCACCTACCTGAGCTTGTGGCCTCCACAGGAACCCAAATCATGTCGTCTTAGGCATTCCACTAGTAAGATACCATTTTTCTTAATCAACAGCTTATTCCCCACTCTTTTCTAGTCTTTTCACATTTATTTGCATTTTATGTCTGCCTGGTGGTACTGAAGGAAGTTTCCAGAGTGTCTGCAAGGAAAAGGTGAAACTGTGTTTGAAAGAAGCCTCTGTCTGCTTTGGAGAATTTTAAACTTTTTACACTAAGTTCCTTGGGCATTATTGCTGAAGAGTTTCGTGTCACTGGCTAGATCTGGGGGGAAAGGAAATTAGAGCTGCTACTTTGTAGGAAGATCCCAAAATCTGGGTGACTATATCATTTGGGAGTCTTCCCCTGCTTTAGGAAACAGTGCCTTCCAAGGGTAATTTTTTTAATGAGAGAAAAAATCCACTGGGGCAAGGAGGAAGAATGAAAGAGAAAATATGTGTGTTGTCTTACAGCTTTTGGGCATTTGTAAAGGCCTAATATCTTGTTGATCCTTATACTGTCCATTGGAGAAGAAATCTTTCTTTAGTATGGCTGTACTCAGGACAAAATATTAAGGAACTACTAGGAATTAAACAATACAGCTGCTACACACATAGAGAAACTTATTGCCAAGTAAGAGAGCCATGGTAGTGTGATCCTATTTCTATTATCCATCTGAAAATCCTGCTTTTGTTGGTACTATTTGATCATCTTGACACTGCCCTGTGAGCTTGCTTGCCAAGCTTTCTAAGGTCTCGCGTAACACAGCAGAACTTTGGACTTCAGCTGCAGGATTGCAGCCTTGGCGCTAATTCAGAGAGCTTCTGAACTGTGTCATGGTCAGGCCTTTGCACCCTGGATACTGTCCTAGTCCTACATAATAAAGTATCCTATTTCAAAAAGTAAATTGTAGCTCAAGTCCCATCATATCAGTGAAAAAATACATTTAATATATTGATATCTGTAGATGTCAATGGAGATGAGATCTGTGGATTTCATGTGTTGACGAAATCTTCTGCTTTCTTTGTAGCTCTATTGGAAGGCAATTCTGTGATACCAGCAAATAACACTACTTTATAATTCTGCTTTGATTCACTGATAGAAGAAGTTTCATTTAAATAAATTCTGCTAGCAGTGTTGAGTTGCACCTCAGCCAATGTAGAATAAAATTTATAGTGCCAGCCTTAAAAGACTCTTGACTGGGTCATGGTTGATGATATATTCTAATTCTGTATGTGAGGAGCAAACCTTACAATAATAGTCAAATACTGATATCTAATCTTCAATGCTAACCTGGTGCAAGCTCAGGTGCAATGCTAAGTAAAATTGATTTGGTTTGATTTTAAACTTGGAAGAAAGTTGATGAGTAAAAATATTTTTAATAAAAAATAGCACTGATTCTGTTATAATTTAATCATTTTAAAAGTTCAGGAAAGTGGCTTTTTAATTTTAATCTTATAACTTCTGTAGCTGTGATGATTGCTTATAAATGAACAGCTGCATCTTCATTGCCACAGGCTTAAATTAAAGTCCCAAAGTCCCATAGGTTTTGAATTCCATAGCACGTTAGCAAGAAACCTACAAATTTAGAAAGGCTCATGTTCTAAGACTGAGCACAATCTATGTAATATTCATGATTAGTAAGGCAAACAAAATACAGCCTTGCACCAAATGCTGCAGTGAAAACCACTGTAGAAATTTAGAAGTACAAAATAACAAGGCTTACCATAATAATCAGAATGATGTGATCTATTTTATGCTTATTTTTCATTTTAAACTTGTATTAGGTATTTTTCATTTTTAAACTTGTATTATGTATTCCTTTACATCATTTATATTTTTCACAATTTAGTAATTAAAGTTAAAATAACTCCCCATTTCTTAAGCTGTTGCTTTTTTTCTTTTTTGTTCAGTTTGGTATCGACTTATAAACTTCACATTTTTTTTCTTTCGTATGTGTATAAACACCTTGGTTATTCTGTGCTGCCTTTTTTTTTTCCTCCATAATTTTAATCATGTAATCATATCTAGAACCCTGCAGTTTGCAATATGTTTTCTTAGGAGTGGTACAAAAAGCTGTGAAAAATGCAGTGATTGATGGGAACTATCATGGTTTCATAATTCTGCATTTCAACGTAACTGTCAGAAATGTAATCTTAGTATTAGAATGTAAGTGTCGTGGTACTCCCTCCATGTATTTTCCATGAGCAGGAAATGCAAATTCAATGCATGGATATGAGGTAATCAGAAAATCTCCTGTTCTAGGATGTATTAGTCTGTTGTTAGGTGATTATTCACCTTTTAAAATTCTCTTTATGTAGTGCTAAAATACATTTCAGAATGAATAGGAATTTCACTCCTATTTCATTGATTTTCAGGCTGTTTCATTGATTTTGTGGAGAGAAACCTTAAACTAGATTTGGAGGAAAACGGGTAGATTTTTAAAACTGACTTCTTTTATACTCAGTCAATAACAGCATTGGGAACAGTCTTCTTACAGCCTCTAAGCTGTGAAAACAGAGGACATGCTATTATTACCAAAGCTTCATTCAGTTAGTGACTTGTACTGAGTAGGTACAAATTAAAGTTTCAGAAAATAATATTACTTCGTATAGCTGTGAAAACATGGTCCAAATCAATACAAGGTATCAGTGGACACTTTTCACTTTGTTCATGCTATTTCTGTCCATGATTAGAAACTATTTACTGAATTTTTTTTTTTTATTTTGAGACTAGAATAAATGCTTCTTGCTAGACTTTTGCCTTAAAGTAGTACACACTCTTCATTTATAGCTGTTTGTAGTTAAATCTTTTGAGAGTTATTTTTTAATGTACTTTGCATGTGCCTGCTCCTAGAAATATGTGCTAGACATATTTAAAATACGTGTATCAAAAAAGACATACAACCTGGTTGAGGGAGATGATTCTGCCTCTCTACTGTGCTCTTGTGAGACCCCACCAGTGTGTCCAGTTCTGGACCCCCAACATAAGAAGTACATGGACCAGTTGGAGAAGGTCCAGAGGAGGGCCACAAAAATGATAAAAGGGCTGGAGCACCTCTCCTATGAGGACAGGCTGAGAGAGTTGGGGTTGTTCAGCCTGGAGAAGAGGAGGCTCTGGGGAGACCTTATAGCAGCCTTCCAGTACCTCAAGGGGGCCTACAGGAAAGACGGAGAAAAACCCTTTAGCAGAGCCTGTTGTGCTAGGATGAAGGGTAATGGTTTCAAAATAGAGGAAGGTAAATTCAGACTTCATAGAAGGAAACATTTTTACGGTGAGGGTGGTGGAACAGTGGAACAGGTTGCCCAGAGAGGTGGTGGATGCCCCATCCATGGAAACATTCAAGGCCAGGTTGCATGGGGCTCTGAGCAACCTGATCTCATTGAAATGTCCCTGCTCCTTCCCGGTGGGTTTGGACTAGATGAGCTTTGAAGGTCCCTTCCAACCCTAACCATTCTATGATTCGATGATTAAAAAAGTTGAGCAGTATTGATTTTGGAGGTCTGTATTACCGACTAGTAATCGTTCTGCCTGTGTAAATTATTTGTAAATTATTTGTAAATTATTTGAATGGTGCCAGTTCTCCTGCCTTTTCCTTCGTCTTTACGTATCTGGACCAGCCATAGTACTGGTAGGAGAGCTTTTGTTCATCCGATTCTCTTTCTGATAGTAAAAGGGTACAGAAACTAAAGAAAAACCTAGGGTTCTTAACTCTCTCTCTCTCTCTCTTTTTTTTTTTTAAAAATCTTCTGTGGACTTCTTATAACAGAACATGCAAAAAAAGGATTTTCAGCAGGATCTTTAGCTCATTGGTACTGAACTTGCTAAGGCCATTATATCTATCTTGATTATTTTAAAGGTAATTTTGTACAAGAATGAAAATGATTCAGCAAATAACTGTGAAGCGGGAATTTCTGAATGCTTAGGAGAAAAGAATGTGTAGCTGTGTGATGGCTATAAAAATAGAGAAAAAGCAGCTGTTATCCAGTGGAAAAAGTTGTGGAAAAGTTCTATTCAGAAACAGTTCTACCCACATAGCATTTTCTACGCCTTTTTATTGTGGACTTTTGCATTTGCTTTTGGAGGGTAATATCTCTTTTTATTGACCCTTTATTTTACCTCTTACTGCATGAAAATGATTTTACATACTGCCTTATTCCTACAGCTAAGTAATGCTTTTAATGTTGTTACATAGCATCAATAGTAATTATTACAGCTTTAGTATTAAGAGTGATTCAACATTTATGTTGTAGCTGTCTCTAGAAAACAATATCATGTTATGTGTATGTATATGTGTGTATATAGTGAGCCTTTGAGGAGCTTAGTGTGTAATCTGAGCTAATACTCAGAACTCCCTGGATAGTTAAGGGTGAGAGCTTCCTATATTTGTGGGATGATTCCATCCAAAGGTAGATGGGGTGCATTCTTCCTGGACATCCCTGTTTTTCTTAAACAGCTACCTTGGACTTGATGCATCAGTTTTAGAAGGCTAAATTTAGGGGGAGATAAATGTCATTAATAGAAAAAGAAAGAGGATGTGCTCTAAAGGGGTTACACTCTGGAAGTCAGGAAGGAGCTAGGAAGACAAACAAAAATAACCGAGACATTCTGAATGCTTGGACAGTAGTCACAAACTGTTCCTACCTGCTTTCCATATAAACCCTGGACTAGATGTCCACTGTTGGAGAGCAATGGATTTAATTTAACATACACCAGCTACTATCAGCAGATCATGTATTTGGACTAGTATTTAGAGAGAAAAACAGAAGGAGCCATTTACAAAAAGATGTGTGTCTCTGTATTCGTGCACGTGTTAAATGCCCATTCTGTATGTGTGTTATAACAACTGCTTCACAATAGGAGCTCATCCTGTTTTGACATGACAGTATTCTTCCCAGTCCGAAAACATAAGATGTGTGCGTCCTTGTCTCTTTCCTTGTATTTCTGAACTGAGATGTAGAATAATTCCTATAAGACAGTTGCTATAGTGTGTCTCCCTACGTTTTATCCCTATCTAAGATTACTCTTGTCTCTAGTGTTCATCTTGAACAATATAGATAAAGGTAATTTCTTGCAGGATCAGGACTTAAATTAAAAAGTAGTAACAAGCATACTCTTTTATGTTTCCATGACGTGTATTAATGTGTACTTGCAATAAATATAAAAAATATACATGTAATTACAAATATTTTAATAGAATTGCTAATCTAAACATTGACTATAGCTCATTTACCTGAAATTTGATATTTGCTTCTTCCAAAGAGATAAATAATAGTGATTGTATCAGGTGATTTGATTTCTTGAGCAACTGGCCTTATTTAGGAAGATTTTCCAAAGCTTTTCACAGGCTTTAAACTATGTAACTTGGGAACTATTTTTGAGGAGAAAAGCTCCCTTGGTGATTTGAACTGTTATCACTACAAATTATTAGATGTATTGGTTCCTACAATTTCTCAAAGCATATTTTATTATATAAATGGATGATTTTTTTTCCTTTGATAATTGTATGTGTAGGAGGCACTGTTAACATAGGTTCATATTACTGTAGCTTAGCATAAAAGCAGTAATTGCCAACTGAATGTTATTTGCATGAAAAATATTGTTAAGTGCTTTTGTTGAGATGAAAACTCATTCCAGATATCTTGAAAAGCACATGTAATTTTTTTTTTTCTATTCTGTGGTCCTCTTCTAAAAATAAGGTCAGCTCTTTTTTTTTTTCTCTTCAATAGTTTTGGTCTTGTGGTGGTGTTGTGTGTGCTTGGTTTTTTAATGATTTTGAAAGCTTTTACTTCTCACAGACTTTCACATATTCATTAGACTCAGGTATTGGATTTTTGTTAACATGCTCATTTGTTTATTTAGGTGCTTACTGTTCACTGATAGGGGAAAAACATAAATCTGCAACATTCCAGGCACATTGGTAATCTTAAAAAATGTATATAAATAAGCAAACTATTATATTACATTATTAGAAAAGATTTATAAGCACCATAGTGGCAAGGCTATTTCCTTTTGAAAAAGTGTTTATATGAGTCAGAAGCATATTGCTGTCCATCAACCATGGAACAAGTGTTAAGAAGAAAAAAATGAAGAGGAAAAGTTGAAGCAGATTTCTCTGTGTTAGCAGAGAATGTCACATAATTTGGGGATCCTAACTCATCTGATTTTTTTAAATAGATGGAACATTTAAATAGCAATAAATAAACTTAAATATTTTTGTAATTTAAAAAAAAAATTCTAGATCTTGTATTCCCATTGGTTTTGTTTTTTTTTTTTCATTATTTTATTCTTGAGGATGCACACCTATAGGAAATGTGTTTACTTTCCAGCTTGAGGAAACCAAAGATGAGAAGATGACAGGTAATTTAGCCTATTTACTGAACCATTTTGGGAGGTAGAAGAGGAAATTTATAGGGAGTTGTTTCCCCAAATACTGTTTTGGAGAAGTTCTTCTCTTATATAAAATTTAATAGCAGCAAAATGTAAAAATAATTCTTGTTCCCCTTCAAGTTGCTTTTACAGTTAGATGTAAATGTTATGATGGAATCAGCTGGATCTTGATTTTGTTTGTTTAAGCAGTAGTTCATTGTTTATAGATAATTTTACAAATAATATATTAAGACAACCATTTCCCTACACAAGTTGAATTAAAACATAGTGCTTCTCTTCATGGTATGAGGTCCTTGTTAGTTCTAGAGCTTTTATTTTCCAGAAACATGCTTTCCCAAAGCATAATTAGGCTGTGGTGACTTCCATTGCAGCCCTTTATCATTGATTTGCACATAGACTTTCCCTCTGAGTATTTCCCATATAAGCAACACTCTTTCATAAAGCCATATCAAGACAAAATTTATGGCCTTTACCTTGAGTTTTGGGGACATTTACCAGCTTTTGCAGTGAAATGTGTAGATTTTTTTTATTAATAACTTAAAGTAGTTATAATTCTTGTTTCCCATCTTACATATAACAGTATACAAATAATCAGTAATTTCTCATCTCTCTTCATATAATTTATTTTTTGGGAAATCATCATGAAATCCTTAGCTGATATCCAACAAAATGGTTTATATTCAAGGGATTTTTTGCGTTGTAAGATCCCTTGTAACCCTTTAATAGTGATGAAGTTTGGGTTTCTTCCTTTTATTTAATCCTTTTTAATTTCCTAAGTTTCTCTTTCACATGAGAATAATCCATTTCCTTAGACTCATAACTGTGTTAAACCTAAATTAATGTAATTCACTCTTCTGACCAGAGCATAATAGACTGTAAACTTGATGTTTTCATATAACCCTGTGAACTCATACAGTTCATATATTTTACAGAAGTTTTAAGCTTAATTCATTTCAGTATCTGAATTCTAGTGAAGGCGTCACTCGATGAAAGTAAAATTAATTGGTATATATTTGGATATGCATGTGTATTTGCACATATATGTGCATGGCTGTCCATACGCCACACACATAAAAGATGTGTTATTGATATGAGTTCAGCAGTCGGTTTCTTCTGCTAAGGCTAGTAAGGCTTCCTGTGAACACCTGATAAGAATATACTAGAGGACTGATGTTAGAGGACCCCAAGTTCTAACATGTATTTTTGCAGATTTCAGCAAGTCGTGCACAGGTACACGTGCTTGGTAATCATGACATCTGTTAATGTGTTTCAAGAAATAGACCACTTATTCTAACTTTCTACTTTTATCAGATGCTTGACTCATGTAAAGTATAATGTAACTGAAGAAAACATTAATAGTTAGAATTTCAGGATGAATAATTGCAGATGAAACTTTAAAGGGAACAGCTTATTTCTCTCTGAAAGAAGAATGCAGCTTTCATGAAGCTAAATGCATGCAATCAGTAGTCTAGAAATTTAATATCAAAGTTAAGCATGCCCTGGTTTTATAACAGAGATATCAAGAAAATTCTTACATGGCAATATTTATTTCCTTTCAATTCCATAGATTGCCTTCAGTATTTTCTTCTTTTAGTCAGCTATTTTAATTGCTATTAAAATTGCTATTTCAATTTCTAAGTTGGGGAATGTTATGTTTTACCACCTGTTTGTGTGTTCTGTGCAAACAGTTCCAAAATTATTTCATCTGGATGAAAACAAATGCAGAATACCAATGATCTAGAATTGCTACTGGCCCTTGTTTCCCCTTTCAATTTGGGAAATCTATTAGATCATCAAGCTGTCTGTGATGAATATAGGAACAGGCTCTATAATAAGACCAATTAATTCTCTCTCAAGAAACAAAGATGAAAGGACAGGAGGGAGATAAGGACTGACGGAGAAAACTTGTTTTGTTGAGATTTCTTTGTCACTTTGTGTATATGTGAGAGGTTCTTATGTGTTGCATTTATGGTTGTGTCTATTTTTTCATTTATATGATAAAGTTCTTTCATATCTGTTTAAGGCATTGTGAAATACTGCTAATGCTTTTGAATAAAATGCATTTTTATTGTCTGACTTTCATTTGCTGAAGTTTTATGCAAGTGTAGAGAGGAAATGTTATATGCCAAGAAGAGTTTATCTGGTTTTCATGTTAAGTGTATTATTGACAATTTTTACATTGCTTGGTAACAGTGTCAAAGCACAGTTCTATTTTACCAAGAGCTTTTGCAAGATCATTTTTAGGCTGAAGCAGTCAGTGGCAGTGTTATATAGAATCTCACTCTATAGGCCATTTGATCATGGGTCACAAAAATAAATGTATGGGATGTTAGAGTGAGTAGACTGCTGTTCTGTGAGTTGTCAAAAAGCTTAATGCAAATCAGCTGATGAGAGATTATAGGGCAGCCTTTCATTTAGTTAAAGTTTTAGCTTTGGCTCCTCTGTCAGGTTTGCACTTTCAATATCAAAGAAATTGGCATAGTACACTGGAAAAATATAAGGAGATTTAATTAGTGGATATATTGGGATTACCCTGGGCTCATAATGCATTGTGCCTTTTAGGTTTTCAAATGCTCTTTAAGATTGATTTAAAAGCCCAATGAAAAGTGTGTAGAGTCATATAAATGACAGACAGTCCTTTCTGAAAGGTACATTACATTCCCCAAAACATTTCAACTAAGGTTGATAAAATATAGAAGTGCATTTAGTAAGTGTTTCGGTGAATAAAGTAGAACTCTTACACATTGAATCGGAGTCTTTAAGCAAACATTTAAAATTTTGATGGTAACCATATATAGACGTATACAAGTTAGATATAGAAATAAAAACATTAAAAGCATCGGCATCCTTTATGCTATTACATTTTCTGGCATTTATTCTAATGGTTGTTGTAAAAGCTGTATCTGTTGTCTAATAAGTAAATAAAAACCTTCACGGTGAACAAGCTTGTGGTCTGTTGTTTTGAAATTCTTACTAAAATTAGTGTGATGTGGTTGCCAAGGATATTTACTAGAAGCAAAGTTTTAGGTAGTTAAAGGAGGTGGAAAGAAAAATGAATAATTAAAATAAAGTTATTGCAAGCTATTTAGCTTTTAAGTCTAATTTATTAGATTTCAAAACAGGTTTTTATTTACTTACTTTTAAATTGCCTGGTGGCTGCTAATGGTTTCATCTTTCCCTCCCCCATGGAACTGCAGAGAAAAAGAATATTTTACATAATGCCATATCTATTCTGATATTAAAAAACTAGGCCCCAAAAAAATTTCCCCTAAAAGCTAAACCAAACAAAAAAACTGATCAAGAATTCCTTATTTTATCCATTAGTTTTAAAAATCTATTTTTGGTGAGCGGTACAGGCAGGATTTTTTTTTTGTGCAATTATATTCTGCCACTTTTAGTTGATAACAAGTTAAAACATACACGTGTGTCTTGGTTTTATTTAGTGAGGGGGGCTACGGTGGCAGCTTCTGTAAGAAGCTTCTAGAAGGTTTCCCCTTTTTGTCCAGTGGACTCGACCAGACCTAGGGCAGACATTACTGGCCAGGGCCGAGCCAACTGGAAGCAGAATGTTCCCTGATAACACCTTTGCAATAATGTATTTAAGAACGGGAAAACAAGGGGGGAAAAAAAAAAGGAAGTTGATGTGAAGAAGCTGAAATGGAGGCAGGGAGAGGGAGGTGTGAGCTTTATGGGCCTTGTGGCCTTCACCTTCTGGCATCCTGCCGGACAGCCATCTGGGCCTGACATGGCCCAGCCCGGCTGCAAGAAAAGTGGAGAGGAGATGTGAAGAGAACCTGAGAGGCATCTGCCTGAGCCTGATTGTGAAGAATTTCTTGTGAGAGGAACAGCTGTAGATGCCAAGGTCAGTGAAGAAGGAGGGGGAGGAGTAATGCTACTCCTGGCCAAGATTCCCCTGCAGCCTGTGGTGATGACCATGGTGGAGCAGGCTGTCCCCCTGCAGCCCATGGAGGCCCAAGGCGGAGAAGAGATCCACCTGCAGCCTGTGGAGGACCCCATGCTGGGGCAGGTGGATGCCTGAAGGAGGCTGTGGCCCATTGAGGGCCCATGCTGGGGCAGCTATTTGGAAAAATGACTCATGCTGGTGCAGTTTCATGAAGGACTGTAGCCTGTGGAAGGGACCTCATGCTGGATCAGGGGAGGAATGTGAGGAGTTCTTCCCCCGATGAGAAGGGAGCGGTGTAAAGCGACGCGTGATGAACTGACCATAACCCCCATTCCCTCTTCCCTGCTGTGCCACTCAAGGGGGGAAGGAGGTAGAGATAATGTTAAGCCCAGGAAGAGGGAGGAGTGGGGTGAAGTTATCTTGTTCTCTTTCTCATTATCCTGCTTTGATTTTTGGAATAAACAAATAGTTTTCCCCAAGCCAAGTCTGTTTTGCCTGTAATGGTAACTTTAAGGATCTCTCCCTGTTCTTGTCTCAAACCTTGAGCCTTCTCTCTTATATTATCTCTGCCTATTCCTTTGGAGGGTGGAGGAGTGAGAGAGAGACTGTGTAGTTTGGTCCCGAGTGGGACTAAATCATGACAGCTTGCAAATTGAATTTTAATTCTAATATTAAAGGAAAGAAACCACATTCTACTTGCTGAAAAGTAGAGTGCATACAAATATTGAGTAGTTTACTTGGGTTCCTTTGAAAAAGTAAACATGAAATGATTGTAGCAACGTCATCATCAGCATGTATTCAAATAGTGGCTTTCCTATTTTGCAAGCACATGCAAACTTCTGTCATGGACTTTAGTATTATTGAACATGTATAAAAGTATTTTTTTTCTGTTTTTTTTTTTTGTATGTATGGGGATGATGGCCACCTACTCTAAATTTCGTCATCTTTTGTGGCAGAATTATCCTTCTCTTGTATATGTTTTATCTCTTCATATGCAAAAGACAATGTACAATACATGACCTTAACTAACTGTAAATAATTTAAAAAACAGAATAATTTTATATTTGGTACATTTGCATACAAATTTGCACTTATTATTTGCTAATTTGTCTGTCTCTAAGTCAGCTAATTCAGAAATGAGATCTGTATTTTAAATATATTTTTTTGAAAGCCGTGTGACAAAAAGTATGCATCTATGTAGCTGGGCTTTCATTTGCAGAAATGTGAAAAAACGAGTGAATGCAACTGTTAAACAACTGAAAATTGTAAATAATCTGACAGTTTACTTTAGACACTAATGAAGCCTGAAAGCTTTTAAAATGACAGGAATTTCACCAACTTTAGTGATTCATAGGCTTATTTCTGTTATAGAGGTTCATCAGATAGCTGTCAGTTTTTACTTTTGTGTGACTCTTATAAATTATTGTAGTCTGCTATCTGAATGAAAACCTATTAAAGTTGTGTGAAGGAATATGACAACATCACTTCAGAAGATTAAAGCAATTCCCAGCTGTACATGTATAGAATTTCTCCACACTTTTTTCGTGGGTTTTTTTTTGTTGACCTAACCCTCGAAGAAAATGTACTACTATTGTGATCCACTTTAAAACAGTGTCTTACTCTACGTGAAATGTGCTTGTGCACAATTGTATTTTTTCATGGAATAGTGATCTCTGTTTACTGCATCCTGGTTTATACACCTAAAATGTAGTGAGTGTTGTCCATAGCATGACATAAAATGTATTTTTATTATATTGTACATTCTAAAGTAAAACAGATTGTAGAATCCCCTTTTAGTAACTTAGTATCAAGTCTAATGAAATTCCTATTTAGCACTGATTGTTTTCCTTTCAAATGTTTTGACAGTAGTCATCCCTGTTAAGTGCTTTCTCTATTAGACTCTGGTAGCTTGGACGTAACCTGATCTGTATTTTGTTTCAATGTGTTGTCTGCTGACCTAGAGAACACTTGCATTAGCTGCATTGATCAATCCACATCACATCTCATCATTTAGGAGACAATTAATACTGCAGCGTAAAGACTCCCCAGAGCATTTTCTTAGAGCTGGATTGCTTTACACAGAAACCACAGGAGTTGTTTGCAAAAAACGGAGGAAGACATGTAGAAAGAAAAAGCATTAAGAAAGGTTTGCCTAGGAACGAAGTTTCACTTTCTGTAGTGACTTCCACTTAGGTCATTTAAACTCCCTTTTTCGATGGAGTGGGTGTTTTTTTGGAAAAAAAAAAAAAAAAAGCTGTATTTTGAAATCGATTTGTTGAAAGGATTCTATAAGGTCACACAAATGTTCTGAAAATCTTGCTCTTGACAAATATGCATTAGATTGATACTTGCGTAACTTGGTGTTGAGTGTATTCATTTTAACTTTTGTATTTTATCTCAAGGATTATTAACCTGACAGCTTTTGAAATATTGATTGACATGCTTTATTCCTAATTGTGATTATTTTAAAATAATGCATTTTAATAGAGAAAAAGATGTTTTTCTCATTGTCACTTTTGCTGTAAAGCTTCTTCCACAAAGTTGAATTTCAGTATTGCTGATACTGTTTCTTATGAAAAAAAGTGTACATGAATATGTTAAGTGAATGAGCAGGCAGGGCTCTTAGAGTGCTGTTTCATCTTTAGGTAATTAAATATTTAATCTTGAGAGATCATCTAAGAGATCAGCCTCTGTCCTGTCTTTACAGATGAGTACGGTGGGAAAGTGTCCCTTCTTCTGCTTCATTGCAACAAAAGGCCTAGTATTGTTACACACACAATAAATATGTATTTCACCTGTCAGACCTATTTGACAAGTGTATAATATTTTCCTACGACCTTAGAACATCGATGCTTTTAAGTTAGTCACATGGAGTCTAGATATCCCACATGAACAGTATTCAACATTACTTTAAACAGAAGTTCTTGAAATGTGATTTGTGGGGTATTGACTGCTTATTTGAGACAAGCTTTTGTAATTTCCAACTGCTAAATCACATTAAAAACAACTTAAACTCCATGAATTCAGTAAATAATTACAGTTATTACAGAGATAATATAAGGTAGGAAGGTTAAAAAAGACAAAGTTAATACTCAGATGTATGAGATCAGTTGGCCTTAAAAGGTCTTGCCATTACAACTTGCAGCTGTCTTAAGAAATTATCTCATTTCTACACTAATTGAATGTAGTTGCAGTTCACGTGTTCATTACAAAAGCTTATTCCAAGTGCCTCTGTAATACTGCCTATTACGCCTTGTGTTACCTAAAAGCTATACAATATTTTAGCATAATCTAGAACCAGGCCAAAATCATTTAAAACACCTGTGTTCTGCACACACACCATATTTGCTAGTATTTCCAACCAGACTTAATGGATTTTGGTTGGTTTTTTTTTTGTTTGTTTGTTTGTTTGGGTTTTTTTGTCCCCTAACTTATATTATTCAGGTTGGCCTGGAAAGTTATGTCCTTGTAGGATCTGCACAAATAGAGTTGTTTAAAGCATCTTCAGATCATCAGTATGTTATCTTTTGGAAATCTCTCCTTTTGTTCCTGTGTGTTAATGGAGGTATTGCTAGTTGGTTTTGCAAGGTTGCTTTTGAGTGCCATCTTTATGCCATAATTGAAGCAGTTTGTGGGATCTTGAAGAATCCATTTTATTCAGCTCAACTTTTGGTATTTGCAGGTACTACAGAGCGGGTGTGTCTGATCCAGGGAACAGTTGAAGCACTAAATGCGGTTCATGGCTTCATTGCAGAGAAGATTCGAGAAATGCCTCAAAATGTGGCAAAGACAGAGCCTGTCAGCATTCTGCAGCCTCAGACCACTGTTAATCCAGACCGCATCAAACAAGTGAGTTTTTGGTTGGGAATAGAGAGTCACAGCAGCTCCTTAGAAGTCTTAAAACTTCAAAGCTGCAAGGGGTCAACATAACACGTTCCTTAAGAAATGTTATTTTACCCTTTAGTAATTTGCTGGTCCTCTTTTTCCTTATACTTGTGTTCCATGTTTCTCAGCAGTTCTTTTAGACAGTATTTTATAAGTTTCTATACCATGCTCTAATGTTTCTTTCATAAACTTTTCTTTACTGTATAAGGTGATAATATACTTCTGGGTTTTAGTTGAAGATTGCTGAATTTTAATATTAAATGATGAACCTCTTTGTAAATCTTTAGCATTAAGAAAAATCACAAATTAACTGAATGTTTCCTACTTTTATGTATATGAAATAAAACTAAAACTGTTAATTGGTTTTTTAGAAGCTATATTAGATATTTTAAAATCTTACCTGTAAGAACTTGAAAATATAATTTACTTGGGATATTTTCCACAATTTCATTTTATGTTATTTTTGGCATCTTTTTCCCTGTTATACACTGACTTCTTTCAAAATCTATGGGCAATGCAAAATATATTTGCAAGGTATTATTGGTCCAGTATTCTTTAGTTCATTAAATTTTACAGAACAATTCTATTTTTTTCTTAAAAAATACCCTAAAAGGAGAATGGAAAATGTATCATACAGGATTTAAAATTATTTTTCATTGTATTAAATACGAAAAAGATGAAGAAAGAAAAAAGTCAACATCAGTAAAATTTTGTCTTGTCTCTGTCCTGTATAGGATAGATTTTAATTTCTCACGTGTCCTAGGAAAAGGACAGGAAAGATTGTTTCGTTCTTCTACACTGGCAAGATTCAGTGTCGTATAAAGTAATTTGATAACTGTATGCAATTAATTTACTTTGTATTAGTGACATACACAGAATGCTTATATGAAGATGTGTTTGAACAGGATAACTTTCGAATGATCAGACTACTTTAGATGGATGAAACTGTGCATAAGCCATTGTATATGATTTCTAATATTTACTACTGTATTTTTTTCTGTATATTGGATACTTCTACATAAAAAATAGTCTAGATAATTTATAAGAAAATTCTATAAAGAAAAGCCCCAATTTTATAGGATTAGTTTCTCAGTTATTAGACATGAAAATGATTATGCCTAAGATAGAAAAAGCTGAAGATATATATATTTTGCATGGCTTTTCTGCTCGTAAAATGTTAGATTTTATGTCAATACATCTTAAGCCAATGGGAAATGAGTGTTCTCTGTTACAGTGAAAAGTGGTTTTTCCCCTTTGCAATGAAATGAAGCTAGTTTTTAGGTAAGTCAGTAAGATCCTGAGAAACTAGATTACAGACCTGTTTAGTGACATGCCTAAATACTTCCTGTCTTGTATCTGAAGTTGATATAGCTTGACCACAATACTTTTCAAGAAAACTTACTTATAAAGTTATTGAGGGCTTTCTTTTTTATTTGTTATTTGTTTGGGTTTTCTTAGTTTGGTTGGTTTGGGGTTTGTTGGGTTTTTTTAAACACAATTCCATGTTTGGAATGCTAAATTAAATTCTGGACAAATGGATTAGTGAACAGAGCTTCTGCTAGTGAAGTGAAGGTGACTAAAAACAATGTATAACTTATAAGACTATGATTTATTGACTGGCTCTACATCTTAAAATTTAAATATATTACCTGTATACATTCAGGTATATAATAATATCACTGCAAATATTTGGAGATATGCATGTGCATATGTTGAGTAGTTTTAACCAGAATTAATTGTTTAATTTCTCTTTTAATGAAGCTACATCTGTTCATGATAAATTCATACACTATAAATATTGACTCAATAAATATAAAATCCATTTTTTAGAAGAAGTGAAATTGTTAGCTTAGTTCTTAGATATGATTTGCAGTGAAGTAATCTATTCTCCAATGCCAGAATAGTCTGTATCTTAATGAAAGACATAATGCTTCTATTTAAGAAATTAAAAGGATAATATTTTATAACAGGTAATAATGACGTAGAACTCCAGTGGTTTTTTTTTTTTATTAATTGCAGACAGGTCACAATTTTATTAAAATGGTCATGATAATGTATAATACTAGTAATTTTGAACTTGATAAAAAATAAGCCTTATGAGTTACAATTTTTTGTATTACACAAATATTTACACAGCTCTTCCTGTCTCACTCTATTACCCAAGAACTTCGTTACCTGAAATATGTTGCAGATTGGAGGAAGTTGACTTAGCATTTGAGGTCAAGAGTTTATTTTAAATAATATATTTTACCTTCATTATGAGCTTTGAAGATATTTCTGTTGGTTTTCTTACTGTTTCTACCAAAAAAGCAAATGTAGTTTTCTCCCCATTAATATACTTGTAGTTGAAGCCTTACAATGCCACCCATGTCTATAGGAGCATGCAGCTCTCATTTCTCTGTTGTATTTTTTTTTCTTTTTTTTTTTTTCCTAAGCTGCTTTCCCAACACTCACCTCAGAGAAGCAAGCTAAAAAAACAAAATGTCTTCTGGCTACAGTTTCAATGAAGAAAGTCAGTAGGTAAACCCTTTGCTGACTACTTGAGTTTCAGGACTTTCTTCAGGAAAGGCGTATATGGAGACTCAGTCTGACCTGGCATTTCTCCTTACTGAGGGAAGTCACTATCCAAACACTCTGGTCTCTCTGACTTCAGCTTTTTCAGCTTCAGAAGACTTGCAAACAAGTCTATCTGGTTCCTTTTGAGTCTTCTTCGCTGCATTTTTCCACATCTTCTGATTCTGTGGACTTATCGGTAGATACTAGGTAGTTCTCTCCTCCAAGCAGGTCTGGTAGATATTTGATTGGCTAATGTTTGCATATTTTATCTCTACATAATGTAGGCTATCTCTTAATAGATATGAACCATCTACTGTTTCTAGGTATCATTTGACAATAAACAACTGATTCCTGTGCCCTTTTACTTACTAGAAACTGCTATGAGCATCTAACCTCTCTTTTGTCTCCTCAGCTAATAAAATGTCACATGAGCTCTTTTGGACTATATTGTAACCCAAGGGAACAGAATACAGCTTTCATAAAGTGATCAGGAGCCTGAGCTCTTTCAGCTTTGTAATTAGCATACAAAGCTTTAGATTTCACATCTAAATTAATAGCAGCTCCTATGAACAATGGAAAAGGCTACATAATGTGGTCTTTTCACATCATCTTCTTCAGAAACTATTGATCTTTCTTTGTATGCTAGTTGAGTTTTCCTTCCAGCTTTCAGTTGTTCTACAGGTGGCAGGTGTTGTAGCAGCAGCCTGTCCAGGAAGCACGTGGAATCAGAGGTAGCCATTGCAGAACTGTGCATTACATACAATGCAAAATGTGTAATCTTATAGCTAACTCTGCTTTAAGCAGGAGTTTGCACTGTTAGGCCTTCTGAGATCCCTTCCAACCTGAATCTTTCTTTCATTCTATGAACTGTTTAGCTATTGAAGTGTGGACAAAGGTTTTAGAATTTCTCCCTTGAAAATCTAGAGTAAAACTTTCACATCTAGAACTTCCAATTAATGTTTTCATTGAAGCCAGTTTCATTTCAACTTTTTCAGTTGGTAATTAACCTCTCATGAGTCTTTAACTTCTGTTCGTTAACTTCTGGTTCCAGACATTGTATTCAGAATCTGCAAAACTGAATATCTGAACTCGGATTTGTAAATTCACATTCTTGTAGTGAAAATGACTACTTTTACTTCAGAAATGCTGATGAACAACAACAACAACAAAAAAATGTTCATAATTTAAAAATAAAAATGTTTACTTTGAAGTGCTTAAATAGAATCTGACTTTAAGATCTGAAAATATTGACTCAAATCGAGGCCTTGTTTGTTGGTTGTTTTTTTTTAATACAACGTATGAGTTCTTCAGACTATGAAGACTCTGTAGACTTCATAGAGTCATGGAATGGTTTGAGTTGGAAGTGACCTTAAGGATAATCTAGTTCTAACCCCCTACCATTGACAGGGATACCTTCCATTAGATGAGGTTTCTCAATGCCCAGCCTGGCATTGAACACTTCCAGGGAGGGGGCATCCACAGCCTCTCTGGGCAGCGTGTTCCAGTGTCTCACCGCCCTCACAGTAAAGAATTTCTTTCTAATATCTAATCCAAATCTACCCTCTTCCAGTTTAAAACTGTCACCCCTTGTCTTATCACTACACAACCTGATAAAGAGTCCCTCCTCATCTTTCCTGTAGGCCCCCTTTAAGTACTAGAAGGCCACTATATGGTCTTCTCGAAGCCTCCTGAGGCTGAACAACCCCAGCTCTCTCAACCTGTCCTCATACAGGATGTACTCCAGACCCTGACCATCTTCATGACCCGCATCTGGACTCACTTCAACAGATCCATGACTTTCTTATGTTGAGATCTTCAGAGCTAAATGCAGTACTCCAGGTGGGGTCTGATGAGAGCAGAGTAGAGGGGGATAATCACTTCTTGACCTCCTAGCCACACTTCTTTTGATGCAGACCAGTGTACGATTGACTTTTTGGCCTGCAAGCCCACATTGCTGGCTCGTATTCAGTTTTTCATTCACCAATACCCTCAAGTCCATCCTTCCTTAAGAAAGCTTCATTGGTTTCTTAAAATGCTTCTCCCTTCTGATGAATTTTTCTTCTTTTTGTCATCTATTTAAGGCAACTGTTTGTCACCCAGATGAACGTTACTAAACTCTAGAACAGGAGAAAATAACACTATATTTTTCATTTAAGGTAAATCATAAGTAGTTTCTTAAGTCACTATATCTCTTCCTCTAGTCAATAATTTCTCATAAACTTTACTCACTTTTGAACATAGGTAAAGAATCACATCAGTTACCATTCTGCAGTGGATAATAAGATATGCAGGCATGTTTATAAGTCGTGAAGAGAAAAAAAAAAAAGACCCACATTATTTACTAGAGAGACAGTTCTATCCTTTAGATCCCATGGCAAAAGTTTAGCATTCCATAAAAATGTGTACACTATATCCTGTCCCTTATATGCCCTTGACTTAACTCTGGTGCCAGATCTCTGTTTTAATTTGATTTGTGTTGAATATAATCTCAATATGTATTTGAAACTGTGTTTTATGAACACAATTAACTCCGTAACTGATGATTAAACTCTTCATTATATGTGCTTCAAAAGTGGAATGTGAATGGACGATTTTATTGGGGGATTAACAGCAGTATTTAACACTGCAGAAATTTTCAGCAGTGTTCTGATTCTTAACAAAATTCTGAAGTTATGGCACACCTTCTGATTTCTTTGTAGATTTGGTGATATTTTTTCAAATCCCAAAGTAGCCCAGAATCAAAAGGTGACATTTGCTTTTCTTCTAGGACTTGGGTTTTTTTGGCACTAATCTTAGATCTGTATCTTCTTCTGTGTTTTGATGCCTATGTATGGTTACTTACTTTTTTTCCTGGTATTTCTATATAACAGCACCAGATCTTGTAGTAGTTCTGTGTTACTGTGAGAAGTTTTGAGGAAGGACAAGATCCTGATTATTCTTTGTCCATTTTTCTGTAGTCTTCATCCTAAATCATTCCCTCCATCCCGAATTGCTCTGATGATCCAAATGGCACCTGCTGTTTTGATTTAAGCTCCTTACCTTATTGTCCCCAGATGGAACACAAGATAATCTTCCCTTTGCACCATGCTTACCACACTTTTTTCCTTTTTCAAAGACAAATCTCCAAGAGTTCATAAATGCAGATCAATTATCTCTATAAACACCTGTAAGTAAGCATTCCATCTATTTATGCCAGCTTTCTTAGTGTTTTTGTCTTACCCGATGCCCTGTGTATTCTTTTAGACAGCAGCAAAACCAAATGCAAAGAGGATGAAATATAATCAGAATGTACTTTTTATTTGTTCTTTACAAAGAACAAAAGGTGAAAAGGTAGCAAGATGACTGAAGTCATCAAAGTAGCCTTTTTACAATCTGGATGGTAAATGAATTATTAATCCTTGAATATTTCTTTTCCCATATTTTATTTTTAAAATATGTTATGTATTTATAAAGTCATCAGTGAAATGTGAATAATTTGCCACAGTTACAGATTAAAGGAGTTCACAGCAGATGAAAAGAAGACTATGTTTAGCAAAGCAAGTGGTCTGTTTAGAAAGGTTCATCTCTGATACTGTTGAAAGTCTAGTAAGTCAGTCTTTTATGTTGTTGAGCACAATGGGACCTTGCAGTGCTCTCTGTTTCTCGTTTTAGCTGCAGTTGTTTGACTACTTAATACAATTCAAAAAAGATACCACCTTTTCTTAAAGTGCATTAAAATATTGGCTTAGGCAAATTAGTTTTGTCATCACATTAATTTTAGTGATTTAAAAGCACCAATATTAATATATGCAAGACTGAAAATTCCTATTAGGTTAGTATTAATAGTAATTAAATGTGGGTAATGTTATTACCAAGATTTCCTTTGTTTGGCAAGCCCTGTAGTGAGAAACTGGAAATTGGTAAGCTGTAAATGCAGTTTCATCTTCACATTTAAATGGTGTTCTTTATATGCTTTCATGTCTCTAACACTGTTTTCAAATGGTATTTAATTTTCTGCCTTTTATTTCTACTATTCTATATTTAATTAGTTACTAATAGGTACTGAGAATTAAGTTGACTGTCTCAGTATAATATTTATTATCTAGGGTGTAAGTATTAATTTTTTTTTAGTATATATGTAAGAGTATGACTTTCATCATTTATACATGGCTCTGCATCAGACAATTAGTGAAGTTGTTGAAAGAGAGCTCAGAGACTTTTTGGTGGCAATGGAGTACATGTATACTCCTGTGCAGATGGAATATATGTATTCTATACTGCTGTGATACAGCTATTTCTTCACTCTGCTGCTGAAAAATATGAAGCATGGAAGTGTGATGCTTTGACCATCTTTCTGTACTTTTTAGTATGTTGTGCAGCCTGAGAGCAGTCTCTCACAGAATAATCAACTCTTGTGAGCAACACAAGAAATATGTGTTTTCTTGGACTAGCAGTAAATACTACATCTCAAATGTGGTTCAAACAGGATTTTATTTCTAAAGTTAATGTTCTTTTAAAAGTCTGTTTTCTCAAACAGCTGTTCTAGAAGCTTAAAGTAAAAACAAACACCACTCTCTTACTTGTAAATATAGTCTCCTATTCCTTGTATTATAAGTAATAGGAAAGGAAATAATATTTGTGAAAAAAAAAGACCAATTTCACCATGGCTTGAACTATACTATTCAAGATATAGCTTAAAAAAAACCCCTGCAAGTCTTAGAAGTGGTGTGTGGCAGAAATTGTGACTGGCTTTTTTCTACAACCTTGCCAACAGTCAACCTGCAGTTTCAGGAAAGCCTTAATTATAGTACGTATGTTTCAGTCTCAAAAATTTAAACTCTGTAATGTAAATTCATCTTATGTTTTCTAATCACTTTATACATCTCATTCCCAGAAGCCTAATAACGACTAAATTTGAGTGCTTGCCTAATGCAAAACACTTGCCAAATTAAAAAAAAAATATTCTGTGCTGTGTAATAAATCAGAATTATTGAGCTCTGTCCAACTTTCTTAAAGAAGTAATTTTGCCTAAAAGTTCTTACAAAGCAGTTGAGAGCATATCAATAAATGATTTATCAGGCAGTGAAAATTCAACACAAAATCCAAATGCCTGTGTTTCTTTTTTTTTGTTTGTTTTTGAGAATTTACTTTGTGTTACTTTAGTATTGAAATAAATAGGTATGTCTCCATAAATTAATGTCTCCAGAGTTATATAGAAGCATGAAAAGAGATGAGTTTTTACAAAATGCTGTCAGTTCTTTTATATACATGTATATACTTTTTTCTATATATCTGTACACATATATTAAAAAAAAAAAACAATTATGTCAGTAAACAAAGGAAGAGAGGTTAAGCCTGAAACTCGGAAACCTGATACAAAGAAAAAAAAACACACCAAAAAAACTTTATTGCTATTTTCAATATTTTGTCATTGGTATGTAAATTTGGAAAAAAAATATGTATGCCTTTACTTGATTCTTCTTCATTAATACAGTTGTTTTGCTTTTAAGTGTTTTTATTTTTTTCCATTGTATTTTAAACAAGCTTTTGCTAAAATTGAATAGTGAAATGCTTCTATTTAATAGATGTTATAGTTCAAGAATCACTTGAAATTAGTTTCGTCAGTCTTTGTCATTGCAGCCATACATTTCTGTGCTTTAGGAAGATTGATATTAATTGAAAATTTAGATGCTTCTAGGTTCTTTAATTACTTCTGGTATCAGTTATTTGGTCATTATTCAGTGTTGAAGTATTCTATCTATTTTCTTATAAATCCACTAGTTAGACTTAGTAACACCTGTGAAGAGCAAACTATTTTTCTTTGTATTATTTAGCCTAGCAGGCCAAAACAATATGCAGTACAGTGCACCCTAGTTAGCAGTGATGTAGATCACACAAACTGTCAGATGTCTGAAATATTTTAGTTAAAGTATGTTTTCAGAGTTTTCCTGGAGAATAGTAACGTTTGTTTTTTTTTTTTCTTTTTTTTTTTTTTTAGTTCAAGATGAGAGTTTAATATATAGCTATAATAAAGAAGACCTCTCAGGATAAGTTGCAGTCCTCCGTTCTATTTGGTTGGGATTTTTGTTGAGTTTGTTTTGTTGTACTTTTTTTTTTTTTCCTCCCATTAGTTTGAGCTTAGATAATGAAAATCTGTTCATTGGAATTTCTAACTTTAGTAAGAGAGATACTGCATCATCCAACTAAAATCAGACATTAAATTCTGTAATGGAACAGGTTGGCCCGATACTGTTATGGAATCTGACATTTCTTTTCTAAATAATTTTAGCCCTTCACAAATGAGCCCATGTGGAGTATCCTTTATAATTGTCTTGATTTTCACAATGTATAGCATCTGCTGACCAATAACATTTTGCCAAGCTACTTATTTTTTATCGTGCCCTATACATTAAAGTATTTTTTTACTTAAACTTCTTGAAAGAGTCCCAGTTGATGTTTAAGCTGTATATGTTTTATTTTTGTTTTTATTGTTTTATAACATGAGTTATGAGTTGGAAACACAAAATAAGGATCTGTTTCTTAAGACATTTTATCCTGGTTTTGGCTGCCTGTTTATGTACAAACTATGAAAAAAAAATGGATCTTCATTTTACTTAACATACAGCTGAAATATTTGTGTGTGCATATGTACAAGCCCATATTTTGCTAATACACAACTTTATGCATTCACAGTGTCCCAGCTTTCTCATATGCATTAAGAGTTTTAGTGCAAAAGTATGTATACCTATTTTATGAGGGACTGTTAATGATTGTAAGTAACAGAACTGATGAAAGTGCAAAATTTTGATTCATTTATTTTTAAATAGTTTTGGTTGGTAATTATATGACCATATGATAAATCACATTGTATAGCATTTTAACATCTTATTTTTAGAAGTAGTGTATTTTGGATATTTTATAATATTTATATATTACAAAGATGTCAAAAAACATGCTTTGAATAAGTATTGTATGTTATGTTTTGAAAACTGGAATTTTACATTTTCACTATATATATAAAAAGAAAAGAAGAGTTATTCTGTCAGGATCTAATACTTTAAAAGGAGGAATGTACATAAAAATTTTAAACAGAGCAGTGCTTTTTTTTTGGTATGTTCAAGAATTAATGTTAAGCGTATGTATATTATTTAGAAAACATGATCAATAAATATGACTCTTAATTCTTTTTTGTGTTTATTTTGAACACAGGCTTGATGATAAGTTATTAACCTTTGCTCAACTAAATGAACATTTTTAACACTAAAATATTGTAGTAATTGTTGTGAAGGTATTAGTTGCATGTTCATCCATCATAAGATTGATGTTTACACTTTTTCACCTAGCTCTTAATTAAAAAAAAATCAATGAATATTTTAGCAATTAATGTATTGTTAAAAACTCAGTAGCTTCAGTGTAATTGTAAGATATGGAACACAGTTTGCTGGCTATAGTCCGTGCTATGGAATGGTGTATTATAAGGTACGAAAGTAAATGCGTCTAACTTCTTTCAGACGTTGGCCGTGTTTGTTTAGACTGAGAACTGTTTCTAGAGTGCTCATTGAACTTGCTGGAATTTGTTTACTATAGTCTTCATTTTCCCCAAGAGGAGGAGAGAGGAAAGAATATATTCCTCATGCGGTCAGCATATTTTTTGAGTATTTATGTGATTTCACCATCTTGATTTCAAGTCATGAATTTGTTTTTACATGCATAAACATGCATATTTACATGCATTATTTATCCAATTGACTTTAAATTCCATTAAGTTCCAATGAGTAGGAGAAAGATTTTGTCTTAGGCATTTTTTATTTATTTTAATTTTCTAGTTATGTTACTTTTGTTGGTTTATTTATTTTTTTAACTGTTCAGTCTAAGGCTTGTAAAGGTTGATTTGCTCCTGAACTGCTTTGTTCCCAGACATTGCCATCTTCCCCAACTACCACCAAGTCCTCTCCATCTGATCCCATGACCACCTCCAGAGCCAATCAGGTACAGTATCATCCTACCATCTACACCATACTTTTCACGGGTGACAGCTTGCAAACTGGAGAAAAAGATATGGTGGGTTAAGGTTTTATTCGTTCATTCACATATATACACCCATAACCATAGATATCTAACTCTTGTTACAAATTGGTATTTTGAATGGAAAACATTTATCTTTTAATTTGTTTTGTTATCTTTTCAAAATCTCTGATAAAAGCAAAATATCTTGTAAAATAGTCTTTTTAAAATTTGATTTGATTGATAAATAGCAAGGATTCATGCCAGTGTTTTTGTAGATTGAGTAACTCTTGGTATATGTAGGTTTATGTATATATGCACACACGTATTTACTTCCTGGATCATTTATAAATTATAATGGAATTACCCTAAAACCATGCTTAATTAGCTGGATATCAACCTGGGAATGGCAAACAGACTTCTGTATTTGTTTATTTCCTTAAGAGTTTTAAAATGTGTTTGTGGACAGTAACATAGGGGCATTTTTAAAAATAGCTTATGTAATTAAAAATATATTGGAAATTAAAAATTATTGATGAAGAATTAGCTAAAGTTAAGTCTCTCTAAAAACATGATAAACACATCTAAGTAAGTTTAATTCATGTCTTATTTTTAAATGCGTGAACTGTGCTTTTACTGGTAATTTAACTACACTCATTTATTTATCTTTTAACTGGAAAAAAAACCATGTCCAGTTCATTATGTCCGCAAATCATCATACTGTGTATCTTTTTACCTTCAGTATGAAAATTGTTAAAGTTACTTCATACTGTGCTTTTTAGAACTGATTTGTGCTTAATAAACACTATTCATTTTTTAATGTACTGTTAAACTACTGTACTTTGTGTTCAAATAATGTAAGTATTCAGTATGTGCTAACAGTTTTTAATACACAGTCTGTTTATTGAAGTTAGTGGAATGCTTCTATCAGATCTTGCACAAATTAGGTCAAATACCAGAAAAGTTTTCTTCGCAACAAGCTAATTTCCCCTGGAAGTTAACATTGTTATTAATTACTGGTCATCTGATTTTTTTATCTGCTTAGAACTTGCTGGCTGTATGAACAAAAAAACTTACAACAGGATGCAGGCATATTAAAGCAATATATCATATTTTTTGTTCGACACATGACTATCTTTTGAAAGGGACATCTAATACAGAAAGTAATGAAATTTATAGAGAAATTGTGCAGGTAGAAGAACTATCAAGAAAAAAATAAATTATGATATCCCTCACTTCAGTTGGAAAGCCTTCTTCATCAGCCTGCTTCCATTCCCGCAAAAGTTATTTGGTTTCATCATCATTAAATTACAAAGATAAAATCTTTGCCAGCAGGTAGGGATATTTTATGAACACTCTGTTCAGCCTTTATTCTCTTTCTTAATTTTAGTATTTTGTGTATTTTAATTGGAAGATTTTGCAAATGTTTAGCACACAGATCTTTTAGAAGTTGTTCTTACTTTTTTCTTTTCTGTGTCTTCTTTCTAGCTTTTTTTTTTAACTTATGAGTATATCCTGATGGTCATTATTTGTAGAAAAAGAAAGAGGTGCTTTTATTTACAGGAAATACTATTTCAGCATGCTGTTTAATTAGCAACAGAGAAGTACCTACTTTGCATTTATTTTATGAATTTTGAATTATCAAAACTATAGTGTAGTGTATAAACTTTAAATGACTTTTTAAAAGCTGAAAATACTTCTCTTTTAGAGAGTTGTTCTATGAGAATATTTTCAAGTAATATAGTTGAATATCCAAACTAAGGGAAATGTGCACTTTGTGTCCTGCCTGTATCCTGCATTACGTCTTTTAATGCATTTTTTCATAACCTGTGTTCAATTCAGTTTTCATACAAACAATCAAGATCTCTTTTGGATAGCATTAGAGTTGCATATATGAAGAAGAGTAAAGAGTTCTTTTGAAACTGCTTTTATAATTAACCTTTGACATTCCTACTAGTTTATAATTACTTTATTCCTCCTAGTATTTTGTAATGGCTTCTAAACATTCCAGCAGGAAGCACAAGGCATATAAGGCAATTAAGGCTTTTCTGTTCATTCTAGTGATAAGTGACGTAGCTAGTAATTGTTCCCAGACTGTAGTAGTGATTAGCATTCAGCACCAGTGTATCAACAAGTATCTGCACACACGAAAATAGGTTCAACGCAGTAATCTCAAACCTGTCAGTAGTCTTGTAAGTACCCAATAGGAGAGTATTAAAGAACAACAACAAATCTTTGGTTTTATATATGACTGTGTAAAAATGATTCTCTATAGAAAACAAGAATTCAGTTATGCATTTTCTTACAAGATGTTATTTCAGAATAACAGGAAGGAGCTTATTTAACTGGTTGGAAGTCAGGAAATTTAGTGTTACGGTGGAAATAAATTCAAAGTACGCCCTATTGTGTCGATATAGTAGCATATCAGGCTTAAGATCATTCAATTTTCTATAATATTTTCATTGTGACAAAAAAATATTTTATATTAAAGTTTAAAGAGGTGAATAAGCAAGATTTAAGCAATGCTTATTGCTTACTGAGGTTGGAGTGAGATTTTTAAACTGCGTTGGAGGACTCCCCGTAAGTCACTGCAATTATAGAGCTGTCGAGGATGTGTGTTGATGAGCATATCTGATGATATGAGCCTTTCTGCTGTCAGTTGTATTCTACTGACAGAGCTTGCATAGTGGGAAGAACAATTTCTAGGCACGCTTTTTACCGCAAGAGAAAAGTAGTTCTGCCAACAGAGGTCAGAGGAAGCTGGACAGGAAATCTGGCTTGTATTATGTCTTCCTTGTAATGACTCACTTTGCCTCCATTCAGATGAGATCATAACTCCTTTGTATGGTAATTTTGGCTTTTGTTGAATTGTTTTTTGAAAAATCCAATGTTCATGAAACTACTCATTTTATGATTCTCCAGAAGATGATAGTCTCTAAAATGTCTTATGTAGTGGAAGAAAACAATTCCTTTAGAACTGTTATATGTTGTGTTGTACTGAATTGCCACAGACGCAACAGAAACATCTGTGTTGGAAGTGTTTTTTTCTTTAATTCTTTGTTCCAGGAAGATATACATCTGTCAATATTATTGTTGTAAATGTCCTGTTTATTTTTTAAGTAGAACTTCCTTAG
Organism: Chlamydotis macqueenii; assembly: GCF_036417535.1. Taxonomy (NCBI): domain Eukaryota; kingdom Metazoa; phylum Chordata; class Aves; order Otidiformes; family Otididae; genus Chlamydotis; species Chlamydotis macqueenii. Next base: position 32,404,684 of record NC_141560.1, read on the forward strand.
GCGTTTGTTCACATTAAAAATTCATACACTGCAAACTTCCAAGGAAGAAAGAACCAAAGAGGCAAACAAATTAGAGACATTTCAAATAACTTTTTATCTCCCCTTCTTTCTGCCTGTCACTGAAAAGAACTCAGTCTTTCTGTACTTTTAGTAATGCTTTAGTAATGCTTCTGCATTACCCCCTCATGAACTTTGTCAGCTTTCTTTATAACAGAACACTGACAGACACAGAGCTACAGCACTAAAACTGTTTTGCCGACACCCCTGGAGCAGGTGGAATATAGCTTTACTTTTATTTACCAGAAAGAGGAGATCAATTTTACTTTTCCATGGTACATTTCAAATGGAAATTTCATCTCAAAAGTGGTGAATAACACCATAAACTTCATAGAAAGCATGCTTGCTTTTCCTCTGTAGTACCTTGTACAGCTACAAATTTTAATACGTATTTTAACAGTTAAGTGACATTAGATAAACAAGTATTTCTATAATTCAACTGTTTATGTATTTTCTTTTGTTTACAAGATTTTTTTTTCTTCTTATCTTCCTGCTTTACTCATATGACTGTAATTTTAGAGGAAGAAGCATGAGTGCTATAAACCTGAGCTTTGCATTTCTCCATTGTCTGTTTGGTGTACACCTAAAAGCACAGTTGCAGTCCCTTTCATGTTTCCTTCTCCAGTCCTCCCTTTCCCCAAAAGATTCATACCACTACTGACCTTTACTACTGACTGTAAGAGAATAAAAGGCCAAAACACACATTCCTACTTAAAAGTGAGAGTGATGGATAGGAATCATTTCCCCTTCTCTTATAATTTAGATAGGCTTAAGCTCGGTAATGTAAAAGGATTTATCATCACAAGCTTTGTGTCATTAACTTACTACATAAGCCTTTTATTTTTACTTTTTAAAATGCACTATTTTTTCCCCATGGCATTTGTGTTTTTTACAATTATACCTTCTATTTTGCTTCTTTATTGTTGCATCAGAAACTCTCATTTTATCATTACCATTACATAACATCATCATACACTATATTACATATAGTGTAATATACATCTGGCGGAGTGCAGGTAGGTGTAGGATTTGTCCAGTATCTTAGAATTTTAAAATATGTATAATATCCAACTTCAAATGGTGACGTTTTTATCAGTAGATACATCCTGAAGTACAAATTATGATGCCACTATACTAGATAGCCATTCTAGGACATCAAAATACAATCTCTATTTGTCTTTGACCATTCGATGTGGGAGTTTTTTAAGATATTCTGTCTCTGATACTTTAACTGCAATATTAATCCAATTTTAATTCCCTAGTTTTAATGTTATTTCTTACAGTCATATTGAGAAAATCTGTTTTCTTTTTAGGTCTGTCAAGATTGACTTGATCTTTCCAAATCTCAGTACTGTGTATTTAAAAGTGAAGTCCATATACAATTATTTAACATTCTGATAAAAGATGCTGTAGAATTAAAAAAACCCAACCTGTTATTACTTTAATTTGGCTGTTCAGAATATATGCCATCCTCTGTGAGATAACAATTTGACCTTTTTTCAACCTGTCAGAGTGGTCACTGATAAATACAACTGTTTTAGTTACATACAGAAGATGATATCCAAGTTCCATGCACAAAAGTGATATGCATCTAATAGACAATGTTTCATATGGACCTATCATAAAGAATTTAGTACACTAGATTCTAAAACTATAAAAGCATGAAAACCACAAATGTGATGAATTATTAATATATTAAATGCATTCTTCTAATTATGACATGAAACCATTTTTTTTATTCACAAGTAGATACATGAAAAGGAAATCAGATCTGGTGTGGCAGTGGTGTTCAGAACTGTATGATAACTGTAAGAACCTCTTAATGATGTTTATGAGAATAGAGTTGAAGAAATAGGCCCTGTATTTTGGTGACTTTTTTTCTGGAAGGTCCCCAGACTTGTGGTATACTTTTGCTACCTACAGAAAAATCCTTCACATAATTTCTCAACACAGCATATATCTTTGGTTAAGTCTCAGCAAGACTTTCGTCTTCCCTTTTAATAGTTATTCAACTTTACATTTAGAGTGCTTTTCTGTTTAGGTCTTGCTATTGCTATTGTAGACTTACCCAGTAATAATTCTGACTCTCTGTTGAACATTGTGCATTGTAACAAGGTTACAATGGAAGTGCCTACATTAGTTAGAAAAACACTTCTCTTTCTTGTGTGAGAAAATCCTTACATTTAACTTTTGTAGATAATTTTATCCATTGTAAATTCGTATCTCTATAAAGTGACCTTTTTGTTTTGATTTAATAAGAAGACAGAGTTCCTTTGTGATTATAAGTTGCCTATGGAACACTGTGAGCGGCATGTAATAAATAACGTTTAGAGATAACATATCTATAAAAGGGCTAGGGAGAATTATTCCCCTGTTCATGTGAGAAGACTCCAGTAGAGGTTTCAGTGCTTTACAAATAACCTTTCCTGCTGCTTTTCAGTAGAAATGCTTTATTTAATGGCTAAACTTGAAGCAGAATTAATCTACACTCCGTAGACTAACTGTAGACATATTTTCTGGTTCTCAGCTTAATACATTACTATTATTGTATTTCTCTTGTTCTTTGAACACTTTTCCCCAATATTTTTCAGTTTCTGAGCTCAGTGCTTTTGTTCTCATTATCTCCTTAAAATATACTTCTTAGATATGATATAGGTTTTTAAATAACAGTTTAAAAAATCTTGCATTGAACATCTCTGAGCAACCTGATCCAGTTGAAGGTGTCCCTGCTCACTGCAGGGGGGTTGGACTAGATGACCTTTAAAGGTCCCTTCCAATCCAAACCATTCTATGATATGCAAATCAATTTGTGGGTTTTTTATGCTTTCTTATTGTCTGTTACAATTTTTTCTCCTTGGACAACTGTGTAGGTAATCATCTGTGGTCATATTCCTTTTTATTGATTTACTTGTTTCCTTTCTTCGCCTCTCTCCTACTACACAGCAATTTTACAGCTCACTGTTTATTGTTCCTTTCTTAAATGTCGGGGAAATGTTGTCAGGAGCATTCATGAGACATGCAGAAAGATGTAGCTTCTCACTGCTGAGTTACTAAGTACTACTGGCATGTCATTCATAGGATGGCATGAATGATCTGCCAGTTGCAGTCCTGTAAGTAGAAACATGATTCCGTGTTCATGTATCTTGTTTTGATTTTATGCTTGAAAATAATTAGAATCAGTTAGCATCCTATTTCATCCCTTCTTCAAGAAGATACACCTTCTCTGTGTAATGGACAGCATTACTCTTCTTTTTCTATTAAAATGGATAAATATCTTAAATCAATTTCTGCTCATATTTTGAATTCTTCTTGGTTGTTAGATTTGTTGTTGTTGCTTTTCTCCCCATAGATAAAAATCAGAAGAAAAAAAAAAAAGCATTGTAAAGTTGGGGAAAAATAGGAGAAAACAAGGACTCAAACTAGTTTCTTTTTTTTCTTGTAATAGAGCAACTTTTTACAAGGTATTACATGGTACATTGTCAACCCTGTTGTGCATTTATGAAGACTTAGCCTATCATCGATTTTACTTCTTAGTTTAGTCATTAGTTTAAAACTTGTTAAAGGAAGTGAATAAAGGCAGAATTTTGGAAATTTATTAAGATTATTAAGAAAGTCTACAAATCTTACTGTTGTGTAACTTTAATGAAACCCACCTTTGATCTCATTAATTTATTTTTAAATCAATGTTACTTTTGTGAACATGCTGAGATTTGAGAGAAGAGTTATCATTACACTTTCTTGTACACTTTTAATTTGTCTGTGGTTCATTCACTTTAAAATAATTTGGAGTGAACATGTGAAAAAAAAATGCTTTTTGGATTGAATTAATTTTACTGTAGAGTTGCATGAATATCTTTTCAATATCTTTTGTATCAATTCAAGTTGTTTAAGAGTTAAAGAAAATCTCACACAGTATTGGAAGGTCTTGTTCTTTCATTTAAGGATATTTGTAGATATGATATGTAGATTTCAGCATTTGTCCATGTCCTTGTACTAAGAAAAGATCCTATCTACTTATGAAAAAGGATCATTAAACCCATAAAATTTGGAAAATACACATTCTTCTCTGTCAAAATACAGTAAAGATCTTCAAATGTCCTGTGGAAAGGGGTGTTTAATTTTTACACTTTCTTTCTTCCAACTGTTTTAAGCATACTTGTTTTATCAAAACAAAACAAAAAAAAAATAGCATGTTATAAAGTGCCAGATATTTCAATGTTCAAATTCCATCCCGTGTAAGCTAGAGTGAAAGTTGGTAGTGTGTAACTCTGTGGTCTAACCAAGATTATCTTTGACTTTGAGTCCTTGATACTCAGGTTTGGTGACATACTGTTTCATTCAGAATTAGTTTTGGGAGAAGAAGCCAACCATATTCTAAGGTATACAGGTAAAGAGTCACTTATTGCAGTCTTTGCTGTTTGAACAACTCAGAGAAAATAGAATGTCAGAGCAATTTCCAGAATGCAAATCTGAATTACTTTATTGTTTTTTTCTGATGCATACTGTATTAGTCACACAAAAGTTAGACGCTAAGTTTTCAACCCTTCAGAATTTAATTCAGCCACTCTTAGGGAGTTCAGATCTTATATGATCAATAATTTTATGAGAATATGGAAAGAAACGTTGAGGTTACAGAGCTTACTGTCACACCAGGACAGGTCTTGTACAGCACAGACTATAGGGCAGAAAAGGCAATACTATATTTTTCTGACATTTCAGAGGTAAATTGAGCGAGGTATGATTACGCCTAGCCGTGGAAAATCCTGCTTTGGGCATATGATAGTTAATATTTCCTTTGCGCCATCTGAAATATTGTCACTTTCCCAAGCTGTTTGTAGGGATGGTGCAACAATGCATTGCAGTTTCCTGCAGGCTGTATGCTAGATGCATTGTTTGCCTTTTGCATGCTTTGAGAACTCACAGATGGTGAGGAGTCATAGATAGATGGGACAAACGCACCAAATAAAGTAGTTATCTGCCGGATTTGAGTGAAAAAGGAGTGCTCTTTGTATACAAATCATAGAAAGAAGCTGTTTGACTTACTGCACTATAGGGAATAAGAGGCGGGAGTTTTTTCCTCCTCCAGAGATAAGGTGCATCTGTTGAGATCGTTACCCATAGCATAGCATCCCAGACTTAAGAGAGTCAATCAAATAGCTTTGCCCTGCAGTCAAAACAATATGTAACTGCATCTTATTCAGAAGCAGTGTTTTCCCCTAGTTTTGTGCCTGTGGTTATTTTCACAGTTCTTGGGTTTGGATTTGGGGATTTTTTTGTGTGTTTTTTGGTTTGTTTTTTTTTTTTTTTCTTCCCTATTTAAAAATAAATTAGACTCCCTGGAAGTAATAACTTATTCAGAGGCATAGTTTGCAAATAGTGCATCAGTGGGAGGATCATGACGATAGACTTTAATAAGCATCCTTAGAAACGCCCAGGGGCTGAGTCCCCTGCTCTGTTACCTCCCAGTGATTTACATTTGAATCTTTGCAGTTTGTAGCCTTGAAGAGTATTCGTCTGGGAGTACAGAGTGACTGCTGGCTGTTTGGCCTTCTGTTTCCCCATGCTTCTCAAATGGCATCTCAGCAAATAATGCAGCCTTAGAGATCAGAGTCTTTCTGGACTCTTCCCCTTTATTCAGCAATAATAAACTTCTACATGACAAATTATTCAGATGAACTTAGTGCCTGTAATTTGGATGGAGTTAAAAAAGTATGTTATAAATATCTATTTCTTTAAAGTTTCTGAAAGTTTGGAGTTTTGCAGTTCTGCTGCAGTGTAAATTCTTCTTTCATGTTTCCAGTAACTTAATACATGATCTCCATGCTTCTCAGCTTTTTGTTATTATTTTTCTTATTCACTTAACCAAAACATAAATGCAGTAAGAATATTTTTATTCACTTTATTATTTTAATAGTAATTGCATTCTCTTAATAGTAATTGTAATAATTGTGATAATAAATTAACAGCTGCCCCCTATCCGTGAGATACTGAAGTGCAGCCTCCATGGAGGCTCTTTTTAAGTGTTACTCCTTTATGGGAAAAAAATGGTTTATGAAATAGATTACACTATGACATTAATGACATTCTTTAGTAAAGAGTACTGAAGCAAAATATGATTACTCTAGATCTTCTGGAAACCGGTGCATGTGTATAATTAAATGATGCAGAAAAAAAAAAAGAAATAAAATCAAAAGATAAGCAGATCTTTACAGAATATTTATAGATTATAATATACTTAAGATGTTTAGTAAAATAACGTGTGAATATTGTCTAGAACCAGTATTATCACATTCAGTTTTAGAGACAGAAGGAAATAACAGATTTTTTTTTTTGTTAAAGACATTTCACAGTTTTATATTTCATGTATATTTGAGCATTTAAGAGGCTGATTTATATAAATTCCTGCTTTAATTATGTCAAAAGTAATTAGATAATTAATGCTACACTTTAACATTTACAGTAAAGACTGATTGGCTGTACACAATATGTACGTATACACTGAGGGCTGTCTTTACTGCATGCAATTTATAACTAAATTGTAAGTTATGCCTACCTTACATTAAGAGGAACACAGGTGAATGAGGATAATAAAAGGAGGAGATTACAACTTTGATGGGATGAAAACTAGGTTTTGAAATCTGAATTTAAGAATTTAATTTAGAAATTACTAAGGCAAATAATTAATCTATGTTTTATTTTAAAAATATTTTTTAGTATAAAGGTACCTTTCTGGTAGGTTTATTTTTATTAAGGAGTCCAATTACAAAACATGAGCTGTAAAATGCCTTAGCTACAAATGTTATTATTACAGCACATAAATAAATGTAATTATATTCCATAGCCTATGTATTATACAGTAGTAGTTATTCAAACCAAAATGGAATTACTTAAATATAATACAGGAATGACAAGAAGTTAACTTAATACATGGCTTGTGAAACACAAAATTTTTATTACAATACTAATTGTCCTACTATTTACACTACTAATACAGAAAGCCTTTCTTTTTGACCTGTCTGAATTTTACTTTCATAGTAAGAAAAATAAATCAATAAGTATGAAAAAAAGAGTATAAACTTGTCAATTGAATGTCAGAGGACTCAGCAAAATTAGTGCTTTTTAGCATGACCCAGAACATTTTGTCATTTCAAAATTAATAAAATAATATATTTATTTGAAATATAACTTATTTTTACTGTTGAAATAGTAAAATAAAACTCATCATTAGCAATAATACTGCATACTAATATTAAAAATAATATACATACTAATATTAATAAAAACTGTGTGCAGTTTTATGTAGACTTTCTGAGATTATAATAAGTTATAATGCATTTATTGAGTTCTGTCTAAAAGGAATCTTTACTGTAACAAGGTTCACAGTGAACATTTGTTAAATAGAAAGAAGGACAAATGTATTATGAAATCAAAACTGGTTAGTAAATCTGTTTATTTCCTCATCTTTATCTCATTTTGAGAGAGCTCTTTAATTTTTCATTTTTATTTTGGTATTTGTCAGTATCTTTTCTCTCAAAATCAAATTAAATTGCATTCTATGGAAGCTGAAGAATATATATAGAGACAGTGTGCGTAAGAACTGGAATCAGGGCAAGAGTTAGATGCGAATTATTTTTCAGTGTATCTTTAAAAAGAGTGATTTAAATTCAATTTATGAGAAAGCTGACTCCAGATTTATTCTTGGAAAGGTATTTTTCCAAGTTAATGAACACACAGAATTACACATATCTAATATAGGTATAAAAACATGTCATGTATATGTGTACATACAGCCATACATAACATTTGTGCCCCACAGCCTTAGTTTGCATAAAGACTCTTTTTTTTTCCATGTGAGCATTTGTATCAGCTGATTATCTAGCCAAAATTATTAATGTGCAAGTTATTTATATTCAAGTATTGCCTGTGCCTAGCTTTTGTAATACTTAACGAAATCTTAAAAGTTGCTAATTTTATTGTTATTTATTTATAGGTAGTTTTCCTTAATGAAATTTGACTCCACAGATTCCCATTGTATGAGAAGTATAACCCAGAGTACAGATATGGAGACAATATGGTTTGCAAGTATGTAGTTTAATAATGAATGTATACAGTTTTCTCCACTGAGTTGAATTTAGTGTAATCTAAGTCGAGAATCTTCACATTTAACAAGGAGGATGCAATTGTACATTCAGTTATCTCTTGCTAATTATAGCTTTTTTTTTTTTATAAGCCTGTGTTAGCACCTATCAATCTTTTTGCTTTTGTTTATTCAAATAATTGCTAATTTCTGTCATTACCTCCATGTATTCCAGTGTACTCTTCTCTTCCAGCAGTAGGTACGGATAGCCCTTGTGGCTGTCTTGGTTAAAAATGTATAACTACAAGTTTACAAAAGGGTAAACCAGAAGGTAGATATACATATAAATTAAACATACACACATAAGTTGGCTTGGGTGAGCATTAAGTTCTAAGCTAGCCATTTAACTTAGTTGTAGTTACTGATATATTTCCTGAGACCAGCAGCTTGATATTACCTTGTTCTGTTCTCTGATCCTTGTCAGAGATGTAATGTCAGGCTCTGCGAGGAAGGTTTTGAACTGGCTTGTCAGAGGTCTCTATTAGCATTAGAGGGCTATGGAGTCCTGTTTGCTTATTGAGTTTGAAGACATCCACCTGTTAGTGAAACTACGTCCTTTTCCTAACAAAAGTTTCTGCTAATTACTATTTTTTATGACCTAGAGAGATACAGTTATTTAAATGTTTTATCTTTAACTGTCCTTTACTTTGTCTCTTATTTGAAAGCAATTCTCAAATGGCATCTATGAGAGAGCCTTCCTGGCAATTTAATTGAGTAGTTCTTGCTATACAAAATTATTTTTTAGTACTTAAGCAACTGTCAGTACAGAAAGGATCAAGCCTCTGCTGCTGGTCATCCTTTGCAAAACCAGGGGTGCAAAGTAGCCATAGCCTTTCTGGATATCTACTTAGATTAATGGTATCTATCCACTATCCAGACAAGATGCATTTTGTGTAAGCCAAATTTCTTGCTGTTTTTCACCGTTCTTATTGTGGAAACACTGTGAAGCTCTACAGAATAATCTGTAGGTCAGAACATGAATAAATATGCTTTTATTTTCACTGAGCTGAGACATTAATGGGATTATCACGGGATTATCTCCCCTTCTTTTGCTGAGAAGAATGGAGAAGAGAATAATTACCCCAGGATTTTAATTACTAATAATGTAGTAGGGAATATTATTGTTTATTATTATTTTATTTTATGGCCATGAAAACTCAAAGATGTTCATTTATATACAGTACATTCATCTTCTGTCATCTTTATTGGTTGCTGTTGGCTACGTTCATTGCAATAATAAATGTAGCAAGTAATTTATCATTCCATCATGTTTGCTTTATGCGTATTGGTTGATGATATTATATACTTTATGTTTAATTTTCCCTTACAACTTTGTGATTTGCAAGTAAAGAGCATGGGCAAAACTGGTTCCAGATTAGGTTAAGATACACCATTAAAAATGCCCTATTCTGTCTTTTCTTATCTATATATGTGTAACTAAATATAGACTGAATATAAAAGATATCTCTCAGTTAAAAGATATATTATTTAAATTAATATTGCTAAGAGCAGAAATTTGGTTTCAAAGAAGGACTGGAGAATCTCTTGAAATAATTCTGTAATAGTGTTGTTTTTATTCCATGATCTTGACATGTGGAGACCCTTCATTTGCTTTTGTGCATAGCACACTCATGTCTGACATGATTGCAGCTGTGAGATACTAAAATTTGATGGGTGTCGGGGGAAGGGATAACTCCCTTCATTGTGTCTGTATAGAGTAGCAATATCTGCATGTCTTCCATATGGACTCATTTGCTTTTGTTTTTTCCTTATTATTTTTAGAATCAGCTGAATTGTGAACAAACAATTTAGAGGCACTGCTGAATAAGTAGCTTCTGTACTCTCTAACTGAGCTGGAGCTGTTGGCTAGATACTAAATGCAATAGGACTGTTTCTCCTTAAAAGTAATCAAGTGTTATGGAGTCACGTATAGAAGTGTATATGTATAGTACAGAACTGTGTGTGTATATATAAAGTACATAGAGTAGTGATAGGTGATTTGGGATTTACTTCATGTATTTACATTTCTCTAAGCTTTTGCATAGAAAGTTATGTCGGTGGGAATGGTAAGAAGGACTTTGTTTTTCTTGTTTTCTTCTTTTTTGTTTGTTTGATTGTTTGTTTAATTATATGCCTAGATAGATGTTGTGAGTGTTTAAAAACTTCCTCCTTTTAGAAATTGTTTGGCTCTACCATATTATTATGTGTTTATAACTTAAGGAAAACTGATGTTTACTAAAGGAAGTAAAGAACTCATGAGAAAAATTGTATTTGTGTTGCTTTTAGGAAAACATTTTGTCATTACAGTTTAGTGCCTAGACCTAACAAGGTATGTTCCACTCTTCTTTTTCATGTTAGAATAATTTACGTAATGGACTTTGAGAAGGAGTAAGTTTTTTACACAGAGTAATTGTATCCCTGGTCAGTGATTCACAAATTCTTTGCTACAAGATTAAGGATACATTCAAGAAAAAAGAATCGGCTATGCAGCAGTAGTAATTCAGATTTGGCAAAGAATGTCGTCACTAGGAATTTCTTAAATGAGTGCTTGAATTTAGGATTTTTTAAATCCTCTAAGTAAATTATTTGGCTATTTGATTTGCTGAACATGCAAGCATATTTTTTTTTTAATTAAGATGCCTAAATAAGCATCTAGGAGTCTAACTTTAAGTATGCGTTTCTTTAAATGATCATTAATTTCCTGTTTCATAGAAAATAATATTTCTAGAATACTGAGAAGTCTTGGAAAGGAAAGTACATTTTTACATTACTAACTGTCTCCTTTTGTCCATAAGTTCAGTTCTTTTGAAAAAAAAAAGTCATGCTTAACTGAAAATCCAGTTCTAGATGTCAAACACTATACCAATAATAGTTTTCCATGCCAGTGAGCTACTTCATGTACTGAGAGATCGAGTCCTTCCACCAACCAGTGCTCATCAATAGAAGTGTGGACTGTTTCATGAGAGTTGCCTGTGTCTACATTTCTACCTACCTAGAGATACTAATATCTTCTGTATGTAACAGTTAAAAAAATACTGATGTTACCTGAGTACCATAAGAGAAAAGTGAAATTAGATAAATGCTGAAGAATGTACAAGTGTAATTATATAGGTTTTCTATTTTGTAGGGCAGAAATTGAAACACTTGATAAATAATAGAAGTTTTAGGCACCAAAAATAGTATAAACCCCTCATTTTTCTAAACAACAAGTAAATCTAATGTGGTGTCCAGTAAAATACTGATGAGATTAGTGATACCAAACTCTTGTTAGGTATTTTGACAGCATTGACTGTCCGAACTTTTACCTTTGCCATGTGCTTTTCCGGAAGTGGTGTGGTGTATTGCAGCTGGAGTATATTCACTTGTTTCTCTAATGTATTTTCCACTAATTATCTTCCTCTTTCTTCTCCATTTGTCCCATCTTGGGCTGTATTTTTTTTTTTTATTACAGAGACTGTCTTCTTACTGTATATTCCATTTCACAACATTTAAGCAGTTACTATCAAAACGGCCTTACTTAGTAAATTCCTACAAGTGTCCTGTCTCTCAAAGAAATAATTGTGATCAGGTAAAAGTTGAATAGATGGGACTTTTCAATGTTAAAAACAAAAAAAAAAAGGAAAGTGTTTTAATGGTTATTAGAGAAACAACTGATGAATGACTATATGCTTTTATATATATATACTTATACCTACTGCTAAATCTCTATTTTATCCCTGTAGTTACAGAGTCCAAGCAACAATCAGAAGAAACAACTGGTACATGATTCTAATATTTTTTAGTAGCTGTGATGAACTGATTAAATTCTAAATGTTTATTATCAGTCATCAGTCAAAACCAAAATGTGTTTAGCGGAATTTATCACCATATCTAACACAGAAAATGACTGAAAAATTGGTGTATTTCTATGTGATAACTGTTAATAATTGTTGAAAGGTGATTTATACTGCCATAGTTCTTTTGAAATAGAAATCTGATATTTTTATGTTAATTTGCATACCCTTCTGATTTTTACTGTATTTTTTTTCTGTACTGTCTTTTATATTCTTGGAATCTGCCCCATTTCTCAGGTCAGAATAATAAGATGTTTCAAATTCTAAGTAAAAGCTAGTTGCACTTTGTTTTACTTCCTTCTTTCAATCTCTGACATTTTTTCAGTCCCACAGCCTCTCACTTATAACTTAAGTTTTCAAACAATCACAATATGATAGGCATGATAGTAAAAATTGGTGGATATTTGTGAGTGTAGAAATAATTAAAATATGGAAATTGACAGTGTATTTTAAGAAAGGGACTAATAGCTATCATACCTCCTGAACACTTTACCCTCTTCCTTTGGAAATCACAAACCTGTTGATATAAGTAACCATCAAGTTCCTGTTGCTGATCATCAAACTCTTTCTCTTTTGACCTCCCACAAAAAGATCTCAAGGAGCCTTGAGCAAGAGGGAAAGTGACTTTTTAAAATTATGCTTACAAATACCTCTTTTCTGTACCATAGAACTGGAATGTTTCTGCTAGATCACCTTATTTCCACAGTTTAGAAAAGAGAGGCTTCCTGCAAATGATATAGAGTTGAGAACTTAAATTTTCTTCTGAATTGTCAAATGAATGCTTAATAAATGTGCTTCATATCTTGTAGAAATCAATTGTGGCAAAGATAATCTGAAAACAAATTAGAAGTCTTAGTGTCCTTTTGTCCTGTTAGTCCTATATATAGACATATTGATTTTTAAATGTAATTTTCAGAAATTGATTTTGAGCATTCTTACCTGGAATGCTGAAATGTAATTTTGATTTCAAATTTGGATTTAAATCCTAAATTAATTTGGGTGAAGTTTAGTATGTTGTTATAATAATGCTGTAGTCTGACCAGCAATGTCAGAGGATGAATATCTCAATGTTTTTCTAATCCTGTTTAAAGCTTATCCATGCTTTCAAGTTCTAGTCAGCTTCAATGAAAAATGTCATTGACACAGTAACAGCAAGTACTTCTGCACATATCTGTTGGCTGTCCTTTCCTCCGAATTTAATTAAGTGACATAGCTACATCGTATCATTTTCAGCATTGATTTGTTTTAGAAGCACATCACTGCATATTTTTGCCACATTTATCAAAGTTCCTATTGAAAATTGGGCACAGTTGAGTAGCTGTGAGATTCTGTAATGTTCACATTACATGTTAATCTTGAAAATTTCTACTCCAGTGAAAGGCACATTTAAGAACACTCTTAGACTTCTTTTGGACTTGCAGGTCCACAGCCATAAAAAAAAAAAAATTGGAAGCCTCAGTCTTCTTGAAGTCAATGGAAAAGGGGTTCCTAAGTGTCTGTGCTTATAGATCATCCAAGATTCGCTATTAACATCTTTCTGATCTCCTCTATGTTTCAGACACAGAATTTATTCAGTAATTGCTGTCATCAAGTATAAGTTCCCCCAGAACTTGTTCATTCAGAACAAGTTTATGGCTGATCTGCTACTGGGGAATACATGTAAAGCTAATGGATGCAGTCTTTTAAGGATTCTCTTGAGAAGTGCAGAAATGTCCTAGTTGTTTATGTACTTATCTTCTTTTGTCTGAAGATTTTTCAGGAAACCAACCAGTACAATGTTTCTTTGGACAGTAAGTTAATAGTCATGAGGAACCAAAGTGACATCTATAGTTTTTGTGACTGGGAAAGCATGAAAAAAAGGGTTGCACCACCTTTGTCCCAATTTCTGTTAGGAAGATTGATTCACTTTGGAATCTGGAGTGGATTTTATAAGTTAGATCCTGTCCAATGAAAAACAGTGGGAGTTTTCTTGATATCATCAGTGAGGCGTATTTGTTTTTAAAAAATGTACATTATCTACTTTTTTTTTTCAGATTATTTTGTATTGAGAAGTGTCTTTTTGTAAATTTCAGTAATGAAATTTCATTCTAATTATATGGTGTCTTTCAGTCAGAAGCATCCCAAATTACTATACTCAATAGCATTGTAAATGTTCATGCTTTTGTGAAACCTGTCCTTGACTCTATGGAATACTGGCAGGTATTCATAGAACAACATGCAACAAATTAGATGAGAAAAAGAAAAAAGGGAAATTTTAGACAGGGAGAGGGGGAACTATTGTGAATTTACCTAAGGAATAGTATTAACATTCAACTGTCACTAAAAGTGTCATTCAGGCTTTACTGACCAGAGCAGTTAGGATTCCTCCTTTCTGTCTTTTTAAAAGATGTTTCATCTGAACAATAGCGCAATTGATATAGATGTCTGATTTTCTATGTATACTACATACTGTGCAGTTGAGTGAAAATGTATGATTTTTTGCTCTTGTATAATTCAGTATGTAACCAGCTCATTTTTCTTTTTTTCTAAATTATAAAAAAAGTGAAAAGTATAAGTGAAGCTACTCAAAATACATTACACTTCTCTGCAAATGTAATTTGAAACTCATGAAACATTAATGCATAAAATATGGAATGCTGTTTTTATGCTACACAGTAAAAAATTAGAAAAGTTAAGTTTCTTCTCTATGTTATTAAAACTATGTATCATAGAGAATTCATGGAGATTTTGGTTTCTTTCATTCCCACATGTTTGAACCGTGTTTTCATGAGGGATACTCGTGAAACTACTCAGACTTTTGTGCGTGCATATGTGTGTGTAAATTTTTAATAATATTTTATTTAGAACTAGGTAATCTTATAAAATTAACAACCTGTATAACCACCATTGCTTTTGAGAGAAGAAGCCTTTCTGTTTATGAGTTAGAGCCTACACACTCACTGGTGACGGAATGGCAACTAAGGCAAAGAACAGATAATTTTTTTATTTGTTTAAACGTGATTTGCTAATTCATTGCTGTGACAAGTTTGCATTCCAAATTACATCTTTATTTAAAAGCAGGAAAGAAAATCTTAATGTTCATAAAGTGGGCAGAAGCGTAATTAGGTAGTAACTAAAAGAAGTGGGAGGTACTTTTTTGGTCCCCAAAGAGTCAAGGTTTAATATGAAATACTAATTGAAAAATGATCTAAATTTAAACCAAAGCAGCAATTTATGCCAAAAAAAAAAAACCCTTACATATTATTTCCTCTAGTAAATCTTTATCGAGCTTGGTTCCAAGGTTCCAAGCCTTGTGAATTCAGATGTAAATTATTCCCGAGTATTTAAGCTGAAGTTAAGTTTCTATTGCATGATAGTTTTTAGGACTAAAATGAAATAATGCCCTTGAGAAATGCAGCTTCAGCTGAGAAGAGGTCTGAGAACTGGAACAAAGTAAACACTTATGATAAACAGTAGATTGGGAATTGGCTCAAACTCCTACTGCAGTGTACTGGCAGATAGAAATAAATGTTTTAGAATATCTGTTTGCACTGTCAGTTTAATTTATTATACTTTTAGTAATCTAGTTTGATTTTTAACTTGAAAAAGACTTCTTACTTGCAATATTATTTTTTTCAATGGTTGAATTTAACTTTGAGTCAACTTGAAAGAAATAGTAGCTATGAGGGCAGAATTACCACAAAGAAGCAACATAGAGAAACAGAAAAATGACATTCTTCTTTCAGTAATTGCAGGTAAAATATATGAAGGAAATACTACCAGTATGTGTGCTGCTTGTGACGAGACGAAAATCTCAGGAACACAAACGTGACTAGAAGAAAAATGTGCATTATGTTGAGGAACAAAGTAACAGCTAATCTCGTCCTATAACCCAATTGCACTTGTTCACAGAGTGTTTCAGTTCTAGATATCCTTTTATAGAAAGAGAGAATTTGAATTGGAATGGCATTTACCAAATTTAAATATAATCAGGCAAGATTAAGACTAATTTATGATCTAGGTTTATTTACGTTATTTACATTATAATTTAGCTAAATTTACAAATAACTGTTTCTCTTTTTATGGATATTTGCTTATTTTTCTAAATAAATATCAGTCAGACCATTAGAAAGATGCCTATATTCCTGCTAAGTATTTTCTCTAAAAAAAAAAAAAGTATGTATACTCTTGGATTAAGGAATCAGGAATTTGTTAATCTCTGGAAAAGTAAGTTCATATTTCACCGTATGTATATATGGAATCTAATCCAAAACTGTTGAAATTACTGAGATGTTCCACTAGCTTCCTTGAGGGTATGTATGTGCAATCAGTAGAAATTTGCTGTGTAAGCCGACTGTCAGAGGCTGAGCCTGAGTCTGACGTGAACAAACACCTGTTCAGACCAGCCTAGCATTTCTGCCTGCTGTACACATAGGATCACTCATGACCTCTTGGTAGCTTGTTCTGCCTTGAACTTGTGGTCTGCATTGGGTATGTAGTCAAGGACTTTCCAAGAGTTGCCTGATACAACGAAGCATGGCTGTAAATTCTAAGTGCGTGCAAGCATTGTCTTGCCTGTAATGTACTTAGTTGTCTTTCTGCTTAATTCCAGTAGACTTCTACCACGTCTTTGTTGACCCTGATTTTTCTCCCCCATTTTCACCTTACTGCCACTTCAGTTTAAGGATGGATGGCATGGGACTACTCACATCAATATAAGCCTACTGTAGCAGTGTGTTTAGCCTGCCTTACACAGAAATAATAGATGGCTCTAACTCTTCACTGACTGCTCTCTACAGGAACTTGGGCTTTCAGAGTACCCTCTCAGCAACTCCAAACCTGTGGCCACATCATCAGCTAAAATAGCATGAAATTTTCATAGATATAGAATCCAGAGCCCAGATAGACTTTTCAAGAGTTTGAAGTAATTGATGAGCAGTGAGGACAGAAAAAAAAAAAGGTCAAATGGAATATAGTAATTTAAATATAGTTTTAAGGGAATAACAATTATTTGCCTAAGAGAGATTAAAATGTAGACTTGGACCAGATTAGAATGAATTTGTCGGATTAGATGGAACCTTTTTTTGGTAAAGATATTTCTGTTAGGATAAAGTGAAATAACATGACACAAGTAGTTGGAAGTTTTAATAGAAGGAAAAAAGAACAACTATTACAGAAGATTCATGGCATAAGTTATAATTAAACTTGTGAAAATAAAAGAGGAAAAATGAGAGCTGAATAACAGATTAAAAAGCTCCTTGGTTCATTAATCTTCATGCAGTCTCTTCAGAAACAATTCTATGAGGTGGAATAAGCAGGGGATGATGCAATTAAGTGCTTCTACTATAAAATTGGTTTGTTTTTTCCAAGTTTTGATGCTATTTTGTATAATAAGTGAGACTTTCTTCTCTGGTGTAATTTAGTGCAGACATGTTTCATGCCACCATGTGAAGCTTAAAGCCATGTTTTTTGGTCCCCTTACCTGTTGTTACTCTGATTGGCATAACAGCCACATCAAGTGCCAATTCTTGCTGTCTAGCCAGTCAGTGTGTATTTCATCCTCCCGCTACTTTTGCCAGGTGAATACTATGTATTAGCTGGGTCACACATAAGGTGCTAGTTTGTGATTGCTATACCCCCCACCTCCAAAGACTATGAGAAGAGGCAACATAACCAGAGCACGTATCATCAGAGGGAAGGAGGGCGAGGAAATAAGGTATTAGAAAAGTGAGAGGGATGGGAACCTTGCTACGTGGCAGTGAGATTTGGTCGTGGTTCTGCTTCCCATAAAGATATTTTGTGTGTGATGATATACACTTATAGCTGCTTAATGCAGAATGTATCCTTGGAGCATAAGGGAGGGGATGAGAAGTGGCATAGCATAATCAGCAAACATCTGTCATTCCACAGTAGATGCTGTTCAGCTCCCAGAACTTTCAGGGGCTATTTGGTCCCAGAACAGGACTTTCAGTTTGGTAAATCAGAGGGCTTATAGGCAATGCTGACATGCCAGGTGAATGCACCATGGGGTTATGCAAGAGGGTTGTCAATAAATAGAGAAAGATTAGGGAATTAGCTGATAAAGCGTTTAGGACTCTAGGATTTTGCAGCATGCAAGGGTAAATATGAGCCACTAATGCTAAGTTAAAGCAATTCAAATTGTGTCCTCTGGACAGAATGGCTGAGATCCCTCAAGTACTCAGCATCCTCTTCTGAAGTGCATAGTTTTGTCAAATTTCTGCTGACTTAATTCAGAACTGAGAGCAACAAACTGCTCTCCAGTTTGAGCCCTTCTTAAACACCACAGTTTCTTGGTCTGTTACACCTTTGTTAAGAGTTTTAAAGGCATAATGTATTAGTGAAAAGTTGCACAGTGAAATTATTTTGTTTATTTTTGTTGTAGTTTGCTTTTCAGGGGAGAAGTATTATATTTGCTGATCCTGATGTTTAACTTGCTTATGTGAACACAAATAGGATCAGTGTGGTGCCTGTGGAAGTAATTAATTTGCTTTGTGAGAGAGCAAATGTTATAATTGCAGTCCTTATTTTTTATAAAATGTACTTGCTATGAAGTAAAAGTTGAGTTCCTTCCATTTTTTTTATTCCTACACCATTTGAAAAAAAAATAAATTGCATATGTGTTTTAAGCTTATGTTCATAGTTGCTTTAGATAGTCACTCTCCTTTTTGCAGCACAAATCTCAATATAACCAGGAGCATACAAACAAACCTGGAAACCTAATTGGATAGCTCAGAGCATTTACTTTGGGTAGTAGTTAGGTTTCTCACTTCTGCATCCAAATCACTTTCTGAACTTCTTATCTGTAAAAGGGAAGTTAGAGCACTGTCCAATTTCCCTGAGAGACAGGCAGTTAAGTACTTTTAAAAACAGTGATGGTGCAGGTAACAAAACCAGATAAATAATATTTGCTTTTTCAATTTCTGTTTGTATAACAGGAGTTGAGACGAATAATTTGTTTTCTGTAATTTTATACCTTCTAACTTAGTGACCTTATGGATTTTAGACTTCAACAGAAAGGAAAAAAAAAAATTATATTAGCATTATTTCGTTTGTACTGGCATGTAGAGGGCTGTGGGCTAATATGTTAGATGCTGTATTAGTACACAATGCAACTAACGTTTACCCTAAAGTGTTCATATTCCAATCTATAAACCAAGGAAAATCAAGTCAATGAAGGAAACAGAGAATTACAAAGTGGTAGCAAGATTAATATGACCAAAATAAAAAAAAAAATCCTAAATATTTTCCTTTTAAAGTCATTATCTCAATTTTTAAAGTAACATTTTCAATCAATTGTCAGAAATTACAGGAATGTTACAATTGAGCATCTTAAAATAATGCAAGTGTTGCCATTCATTTAATGAAGAGCAGGACTTTACTTAGGTTTTAAGCAAAATGCTCTGATAAAACTGAAAATTGATTGGAATATAATGTTTTCTGTGATGTCTTAGTATAAAATAGATTGTGCATATTGTCTGATTTTTTTAATACATGTGTATTTTTAAAAAGTTTATATATAAGCTTTTATAGATGAATTTATATGTTAATAGGTTACATACTCACTCTGGAAGGGTTTATATTTGAAAATATGTTACTGATATATTCCAATATTAAAGCAATTTAAGAGTTGTCAGTTAAAACACATAATCTGATATTTCTAAGATAGGTATTTAGAAAATATTATTTATCTCAGAAGCAGACAAACATATAACATATTAATCTAGCAAATCCACAATTTTTCAGAATGCATCATAGTTTGTATGTTGTTTGTATGGCTAAGTAAAAAAAAAAAAATCTGCACAAGCTGGGAGTGGTTGGGTATGGAGAAGATCATTCTTTCTTTCCTCTGACTAAAAAGATAATTTTGTTGAACAGCCAGAGCTCTTAGTGGTGAACCAAATGAACTTTTGTGATGCCAGTGAGAAAAGCAGTAGCTTCTTATTGAGAAAATCTTTCTTGCATACAGAACATTTCCTTCTTAGTTTTTTGGGTGAATTAAACCATTATTTTATTTTACCGTACCAACACTTTAGAGTAATCCTTGCCATATTACAATAACATGAATTTTCATGTTACATGCGTAGCTATGATTATTACATGTGCTCCAATGCTGCCCTAAAATTAAATATTCTGGTTACTTCTGCAGTCACATACATAGTTATGGAGCATATTTTCATACCTTCTTATGTTTTTAAGTTCTTCTCTTAAACTTGCATAAATGCTTATGCCTAACTTGGTCAGAACTGTGCACATTGGTTATGAAACCAAGCGGGATCTGGCAAATCGGAGTTGTCAAAATCTACCAAAGAAGCTGTTAGTATGTCCTAAATCAGCGGAGTCAGGTAAAATGCCTTCTGTCATATGTGCACAAAACCATAATCATGAAAGCTCTGCCATGCAATGTAGTTTTATTGAGTTTTCTTGGGTGATTCTGGTTTTATACAATTTTGCATTTTTTTAATATTAAGTAAAAAAAAACCCAAACAAACAACAAACCAAACCAAACAAATGAAAAAACCCTTGAATATATATATTTAACAAAAATCTGGACATTCCTTATATTTAGCAATTAGTTAATACAAATAACAAATCAAATCTAAGAATGGTTTCCTCCTTTTTCTGATACGAAAACTAAAAAGGGCACCTCAAAATGATCAGATAGTTTAAACTGCATTTTAAAAGGGCTATGAGGAGTCCTAACTTAAAAACAAGTGTGTCTATAAATATATATAAAAAACTTCAGTGTGTGTGTACATACACAAGTATGTATATACACATATTGATATGTTTGTGTTTTTATAGGATTATTTAGTGGACTAATTTTTTTTTTCAAATACTATGCTTTAATGTTACTTTTAGAATAAATCAGTACCTAATAATTTTTATTTGTTCTGTAGAACAACTTTTATTTTGGTGTTACTGAACTTGAAATTCTAAAAAAGCTAAAAATTCTATATATGCTGTAAAACAATTCAGTGCAAAATACAATATGGTATGTTACAATTTTTAATGTACATATTGTATAAGTGGAAAATATAAATGTTTCTTTATAGTATGGTGGATTTTCAAAGATTTTATTTTAATGCTATCATAACTGGAAATATCTAAAATGGATAAGATTAGAAAAAGCTTATTTATAAGGCATACGTTTTTATTCATAATTAGCTTGACTTTATAATAAGCTTGACTTTTTAGTGAGGTAGTAACTTGAGGATTTTGCTAGTAAAATTTTAATTTTATTTTGTATTGACTTTTTGCTGAGGTTTTAGATAGCATTTTGGTGAAAGGATTGACAAATTAAAAAGTGTTACCCATACGTATATGCTCCACGAAACCTGGATGAATGGCTATCAGGAGGCTACTAAAAATGTATTTTTGTAAGATAAAACATCATATTAATTCAATATCATGAAGCAGATGGTACATTACAACTTTGAGACACACTTTTAAAATGTATATCAAAAACAAAGCTATGAAAAATATGTATAATTATTAAATTTTTATCTTGGGTGTCATTCCTCACTCATAGCAATAGTTCAATAATGAATAAATTTGTTGACATTAAGGAGGTTGTATAAGTTTGAAACTTGTTTAAACAGGAAGAAAAGTAGGATTTATAGACAAATACCCTTTGAAGACATTTTGATAATTTTTTTTTAAGATGTACAAATGCCATATTTTATTTTTTCAAATCTTCGTCATTTAGATACTCTCTCCTGCTGTACTTCATTTCCATAGACTGAATAATAATAATGCACTGTAGCATGTAATGAAGTTCTGTATATTGATGTAGGTAACAGGTTGAACAATCAAGATCATGTCCTGTTCAAGACCAACTATTTTATTTGTCCATGTCCATGCTATACCATATTTGCTTTAGCCAAGTGGGTTTTTTAATTATTGTTACTATAGATGTTTTAAGGGAAGGTAAAGAATTTCAGACATATTTTCTCTAAGAAATTGGTTTGCTACATTAGTGTGAAAAGAGAGGAATCAGATGAAAACAGTCAGTTTGGTACAATCTAAGACATTCTTTCCATATGAGCATAATAGCTGTGTTCGCTTAATCTTTTGGTCTGAAATGTACTATGCTGAAAGCAGTATGTTCTATGGGAGAATGATAAATGCGATTTTCTGTTATTTTATCTTTAATTCTTTGTATTGTACATTTGAAACAGATGCAG